>NC_066580.1:265433260-265742210 GCF_024323335.1 Lathyrus oleraceus
AGCGATTGAGGAAGTGGAGAAAGGGCAAAGAGGCAGAGCAAGAGGGAGAAGATTGGAGAAGAGAAAAAGCTTGGAGCTTAGAGATTGTCGGATTAACTCAGGTAAGGGGGGTTTATCGTCGTTTAATGGGTATTATGGGTTAGCATGTGATGGGTAGTGATAAACCGTTGAATTGACCCTGATTGGGATTGTGAATGCTGAAAATTTCGTTGGAGAAACTGTGTTAAAAACTGTAATTGAATCGATAGTTGTGTGAATCGTACTTGGCTGGACGTATAGCTTTTTACGGAATTGGAATCGGAGGTCCGGAAGTCCTCCAACGGCGGAAAATGCGGAGAATTCTGCATTCTGCTCTGTGTTAGCGCAGGAACAGCTTTCTGTCTTGCGTTAACCGGTTAACCCAGGGTGTTAACCGATTAGCACTGTGTTGGATTGTGTAAAATTGTTGTTTTGTCTACGTTAACCGGTTAACCCAGGGTGTTAACCGGTTAACACTGTTATGTATTTTGAATATTGCTGTTTGTGCTGCGTTAACCGGTTAACCCAGGGCGTTAACCGGTTAACACTGTTAAGTTTTGGGCAGGAAGCGTGTTTGTGCTGCGTTAACCGGTTAACCCAGGGCGTTAACCGGTTAACACTGTTGCAGAGTGGAAAAATTGGCTTTTTAAATGTTGTGTACTTGATTGAGGGTTTGCCTATATTGGTGTACGATGTAATATGGATTATTCCCGTTGTTTTAAGCAGTAAGAGTATTAGTAGAGTGTGCTAATACTGTGAATAATTATTTGACATGATATGATGTTTTGATACATGTCTTGATGATGTATGATGATATGCATAATGTTGTGAATGTATATATTATGCATGTATTTGTGAATGGACTGTTTTATGGCTTAGAGTGTGAGCATATGTCCATTGTGGATTATTGTTGATGATGTTACATTGCTAGGTGAATTAGCATGCATATTGTGGCCTTATGGTGGTAGCTAATTCCCATGGTGAGGAATTAGTGATGTTGGTCATTTTGGACTGTTGTTGATGTTTGCATGCTAGGTGATTAGCGTACATAGCATGGCCCTTGGGGTGGTAGCTAATTCCCATGGTGAGGAATTAGTGATGTGAGTCACTAGGTCTCAAATGAGTGGGACTAGTGAGCTTGGTAGCCGTACCTGGATTTGGTCGGTGAAGTTGAACTATATGTTCACGAATAGTCGGTACCGCATGCATGGAGTCTCATTGCATAATATATGTGTGGCGTATAATATGAATGGATGTATTCCAATGTTATACGTGTGTTTGTGTTGGCATTGAGCATGAGTATGAATTGTGTTGGTATTGAGTATGATAATGGAGTTGATGTGCCGTTACTGAATGTGTGATACGATTAGGGTGATTAATGTGTTAAATTACTTAACATGACATTATATTCTATAATGCTTATTATATCGATTGAGGAACTCACCCTTACAACTATTTTTCAGGTAACGAGCTGTGATTGAGTAGAAGCTAGTGCTTGGAGTCTAGTGTAGTCTCCTTAGTGGGTCATGCTCTGATAGATGTAACATCGGGACGGGATGTTTAAATGTTTTGGTGTTGGTTGTGAACCATTTTACATGTAATGTGTTACATGTTTTGAATGATCGATTTGATCTCTATCCGCTGCGTATTGTGCAATACTTTATGTTTTGAGTTAAATAATGAGCATGACTAAATATTATGACGAATGGTGTGAAGTGATTGTGTGACACCCTTAATTGCATGATTACTCTGATTGATATGTTGTTATTTTAATTAAATATTTGGGGTATTTTAGCAGGGTGTTACATTAGTGGTATCAGAGCCTGGTTGGTCGAGTCGAGTCGTAATTATTCTGTTTCCCTGTACGGGATAGGTGTTGTGTAACCCTATCAGTACTTATTGTTTTAGCTTGTTGGGTTTTCAGAATAGAGATGGCTGGAAGAGGTAGAGACGATGCTGCGATTGCTGAGGCTCTGGGTATGCTGGCTGGAGTACTTGGAGGAAATCCGAATGTTGTGGGAATGGGAGCTGCTCGTCAACTGAGTGATTTCCAGAAGAACAATCCTCCAATGTTCAAGGGAGCATACGATCCAGATGGTGCTCAGAAGTGGTTGAAGGAGATCGAGAGGATCTTCCGAGTGACGGAGTGTGCCGATAACCAGAAGGTCAGGTTCGGTACGCATATGCTGTCAGAGGAAGCAGATGATTGGTGGGTTGCTACCCGCACTGAGCTGGAAGCTGCTGGGAATGCTGAGATCACTTGGGCTGTGTTCAGAGAGAGATTTCTGAGGAAGTACTTTCCAGAGGATGTCAGAGGAAAGAAAGAGATAGAGTTCTTGGAATTGAAGCAGGGTAACAGGTCTGTTACTGAGTATGCTGCTAAGTTCACAGAGCTGTCAAAGTACTACACTCCCTATAATGAGGCTGCTGGAGAATTTTCAAAATGTGTGAAGTTTGAGAACGGGTTACGTCCCGAGATCAAGCAGGCTATTGGATATCAGCGGATTAGAGTGTTTTCTGATTTGGTAGACTGTTGCAGGACTTTTGAACAGGATACCAAGGCCAGAGCGGAGAGCTATCAGCAGAGGGTTGATAGGAAAGGCAGGAATCAGAATGACCGTGGAAAACCGTATGCCGCTGGCAAAGGTTTTCAGAGGCAGGGTGTGATGAAGAGGCCTAGTGGGGGAGACTCTAGTGCTCCTGCTAAGTGTTACAGATGTGGTCAGGCGGGACATCGTTTTCACGAGTGTACCAGTGCTGAGAAGAAGTGTTTCAAATGTGGTAAAGGTGGTCATTTGGCTGCAGAGTGCCGGTTGAAGACTCTGACTTGCTTCAACTGTGGAGAGGTGGGTCATATCAGTCCACAGTGTCCTAAGCCGAAGAAAGAGAATCAGTCGGGAGGCAAGGTCTTTGCTTTATCGGGTTCTGAGACTTTTGCAGATGATCGTTTGATCAGAGGTACGTGTTATATTAATGGCTTTCCTCTTGTAGCTATTATCGACACAGGTGCTACTCATTCCTTTATATCTTTGGATTGTGCTATGAAACTTAAGTTAGAGATATCTGAGATGCATGGTAGTATGATGATTGATACTCCTGCGAAGGGTTCAGTGACTACTACTTCAGTTTGTTTAAATTGTCCTTTGAGTATTTTTGGTAGAGATTTTGGGATAGACCTTGTGTGTCTTCCATTAGTGCAGATTGATGATATCTTGGGTATGAACTGGTTGGTGTTTAACCGAGTCTCTATCAACTGTTTTGATAAGACTGTGATCTTTCCTGAGATTGAGGAAGGAAAGGAATTGTTTCTATCAGCAAGGCAGGTGAATGAGGCAGTAGCAGATGGGGCAGAGTTGTTTATGCTGTCAGCGACTTTAGAGGCTAAAGATAAACTGGTGATTTGCGATCTAGCCGTGGTGTGTGATTTTCCTGATGTGTTTCCTGAAGAAGTGAATGAATTACCGCCAGAGCGTGAAGTTGAGTTCTCGATTGATTTGGTACCTGGTACTAGGCCGATATCGATGGCTCCGTACCGTATGTCTGCTGTTGAGTTAACTGAATTGAAGAGTCAGTTGGAAGATCTGTTGGATAAGAAATTTATTCGTCCGAGTGTGTCACCGTGGGGTGCACCAGTGTTATTGGTTAAGAAGAAAGAAGGTACTATGAGGTTGTGTGTGGACTACAGGCAACTGAATAAAGTGACGATCAAGAATCGGTATCCTTTGTCGAGGATTGATGATTTGATGGATCAGTTGGTTGGTGCGAGTGTGTTCAGCAAGATAGATTTGAGATCTGGGTATCATCAGATACTTGTGAAAACTGAAGATATTCAGAAGACTGCTTTTAGAACAAGGTATGGACATTATGAGTATTCTGTAATGCCTTTTGGTGTGACTAATGCGCCTGGAGTATTTATGGAGTATATGAATAGGATTTTCCATCCGTACCTAGACAAGTTTGTTGTGGTGTTTATTGATGACATTTTGGTGTACTCGAAATCTGAAGAAGAGCATGCTGAGCATTTGAGAGTGGTTTTAGGAGTTCTACGAGAAAAGAAGTTATTTGCTAAACTGTCGAAATGTGAATTTTGGTTAGAAGAGGTTAGTTTTCTTGGTCATGTGATTTCGAGAGGTGGTGTTGCTGTGGATCCTTCTAAGATAGAAGCGGTGTCTAAGTGGGAAGCTCCTAAGTCTGTTGCTGAGATTCGAAGTTTCCTTGGTTTGGCTGGTTATTATAGGAAGTTTATTGAGGGATTTTCTAAGTTGGCGTTACCGTTGACGATGTTGACTAGAAAGGGGCAAGCGTTTGTTTGGGACTCAAAGTGTGAAGAAGGTTTCCAAGAGTTAAAGAGAAGGTTAACTACTGCTCCTATTCTGATATTACCGAGTTCGTCGGAATCATTTGAGGTTTACTGTGATGCTTCATTGTTGGGTTTGGGTGGTGTGTTGATGCAGAATAAGCAGGTTATAGCTTATGCTTCGAGACAACTGAGGGTTCATGAGAGGAACTATCCGACGCACGATTTAGAGTTGGCAGCTGTGGTGTTTGTTCTGAAGTTATGGAGGCATTATTTGTACGGGTCAAGATTTGAAGTTTTCAGTGACCAGAAAAGTTTAAAGTATTTGTTTGATCAGAAAGAGCTGAATATGAGACAGAGGAGATGGTTAGAGTTTCTGAAGGATTATGACTTTGGTTTGAATTACCATCCGGGTAAAGCAAATGTAGTGGCTGATGCATTGAGTCGGAAATCATTACATATGTCTATGTTAATGGTTAGGGAATTGGATTTAATTGAGCAGTTTAGAGACTTGAGTTTGGTGTGTGAGAGTACTCACAATAGTGTTAAATTGGGAATGTTGAAGTTAACGAGTGGTATTCTGGATGAGATTAGAGAGGGTCAGAGATCCGATGTGCTTTTGGTTGATAAGTTGACTTTAGTGAATCAAGGTCAAGGTGGTGAATTCAGAGTTGATGAGAATGGTGTTTTGAAAATTGGTAATCGGGTGTGTATTCCGAATGTTACCGAACTTAAGAAGAGTATTCTTGAGGAAGGACATCGTAGTGGCCTGAGTATTCATCCTGGAGCTACGAAGATGTATCATGATTTGAAAAAGTTATTTTGGTGGCCGGGAATGAAAAGAGAAATTGCGAGTTTTGTTTATTCTTGTTTGACTTGTCAGAAATCAAAAATTGAGCATCAGAAGCCGTCTGGGCTAATGCAACCGTTGGCTATTCCAGAGTGGAAGTGGGATAGTATCAGTATGGATTTTGTTTCTGGTTTACCGAGGACAAGTAAGAATTTTGAAGCTATTTGGGTGATTGTTGACAGATTGACGAAATCGGCTCATTTCATTCCGATCAGAATGGATTATCCGTTAGAGAGATTATCTGAGTTGTATATTGAGAAGATTGTAAGCTTGCATGGTATTCCGTCGAGTATTATTTCGGACAGAGATCCTAGATTTACATCGAAGTTTTGGGAAGGTTTGCAGAGGGCTTTGGGAACTAAGCTGAGATTGAGTTCTGCATATCATCCGCAGACTGATGGTCAGACTGAGAGGACGATTCAGTCACTAGAGGATCTTTTGAGGGCTTGTGTTTTGGAAAAGGGAGGTGCTTGGGATTGTTATTTACCTTTGATTGAGTTTACCTACAACAATAGTTTTCATTCGAGCATTGGTATGGCACCGTTTGAAGCTTTGTATGGTAGGAGATGTCGGACACCTTTATGTTGGTATGAGTCCGGTGAGAGTGCTGTGGTTGGACCGGAGATTGTTCAACAAACTACGGAAAAGATTAAGATGACTCAGGAGAAGATGAGAATTGCTCAGAGTCGTCAGAAGAGTTATCATGAACAGAGGAGGAAGTCACTTGAGTTTCAAGAGGGAGATCATGTGTTTCTTCGTGTCACTCCGATAATTGGTGTTGGTCGAGCTTTGAAGTCGAAGAAGTTGACACCTCGATTTATTGGTCCTTATCAGATTTTGGAGAGGATAGGGGAAGTAGCCTATCGTATTGCTTTACCGCCGTCACTTGCGAATTTGCATGAGGTTTTTCATGTGTCTCAGTTGAGGAGGTACATTCAAGATCCGTCGCATGTAGTCCAAGTAGATGATGTACAGGTGAGAGATAACCTGACTGTTGAAACATCACCTATGAGGATCGAGGATCGAGAGTTGAAGCAGTTGCGGGGTAAAGAGATTGCCTTGGTGAAGGTAGCTTGGGGAGGACCAGCAGGTGGCAATGTGACTTGGGAAATGGAGAGTCAGATGAAGGAGTCTTATCCGGAGTTATTCGCTTGAGGTATGTTTTTGAGGACGAAAACTCTTTTAGGGGGGGAGAGTTGTAACACCCCAATAAAATAAAATAATTATTTAAATTAAGTTAATAGTATATTATTAATTTAATCAAATAATTGGGTTATTTTATTATTGGATTATTATTATTATTATTATTGAAATAATAATTATTGGAAAATATATAAGTCGGAAATAAGGAAAAAGAGTTCCATTTGGTAAAAAGAGTTTTCACGTGAAACAGAGAAGTGATTGAGGAAGTGGAGAAAGGGCAAAGAGGCAGAGCAAGAGGGAGAAGATTGGAGAAGAGAAAAAGCTTGGAGCTTAGAGATTGCCGGATTAACTCAGGTAAGGGGGGTTTATCGTCGTTTAATGGGTATTATGGGTTAGCATGTGATGGGTAGTGATAAACCGTTGAATTGACCCTAATTGGGATAAACTGTGTTAAAAACTGTAATTGAATCGATAGTTGTGTGAATCGTACTTGGCTGGACGTATAGCTTTTTACGGAATTGGAATCGGAGGTCCGGAAGTCCTCCAACGGCGGAAAATGCGGAGAATTCTGCATTCTGCTCTGTGTTAGCGCAGGAACAGCTTTCTGTCTTGCGTTAACCGGTTAACCCAGGGTGTTAACCGGTTAACACTGTGTTGGATTGTGTAAAATTGTTGTTTTGTCTGCGTTAACCGGTTAACCCAGGGTGTTAACCGGTAAACACTGTTATGTATTTTGAATATTGCTGTTTGTGCTGCGTTAACCGGTTAACCCAGGGCGTTAACCGGTTAACACTGTTGCAGAGTGGAAAAATTGGCTTTTTAAATGTTGTGTACTTGATTGAGGGTTTGCCTATATTGGTGTACGATGTAATATGGATTATTCCCATTGTTTTAAGCAGTAAGAGTATTAGTAGAGTGTGCTAATACTGTGAATAATTATTTGACATGATATGATGTTTTGATACATGTGTTGATGATGTATGATGATATGCATAATGTTGTGAATGTATATATTATGCATGTATTTGTGAATGGACTATTTTATGGCTTAGAGTGTGAGCATATGTCCATTGTGGATTATTGTTGATGATGTTGCATTGCTAGGTGAATTAGCATGCATATTGTGGCCTTATGGTGGTAGCTAATTCCCATGGTGAGGAATTAGTGATGTTGGTCATTTTGGACTGTTGTTGATGTTTGCATGCTAGGTGATTAGCGTACATAGCATGGCCCTTGGGGTGGTAGCTAATTCCCATGGTGAGGAATTAGTGATGTGAGTCACTAGGTCTCAAATGAGTGGGACTAGTGAGCTTGGTAGCCGTACCTGGATTTGGTCGGTGAAGTTGAACTATATGTTCACGAATAGTCGGTACCGCATGCATGGAGTCTCATTGCATAATATATGTGTGGCGTATAATATGAATGGATGTATTCCAATGTTATACGTGTGTTTGTGTTGGCATTGAGCATGAGTATGAATTGTGTTGGTATTGAGTATGATAATGGAGTTGATGTGCCGTTACTGAATGTGTGATACGATTAGGGTGATTAATGTGTTAAATTACTTAACATGACATTATATTCTATAATGCTTATTATATCGATTGAGGAACTCACCCTTACAACTATTTTTCAGGTAACGAGCTGTGATTGAGTAGAAGCTAGTGCTTGGAGTCTAGTGTAGTCTCCTTAGTGGGTCATGCTCTGATAGATGTAACATCGGGACGGGATGTTTAAATGTTTTGGTGTTGGTTGTGAACCATTTTACATGTAATGTGTTACATGTTTTGAATGATCGATTTGATCTCTATCCGCTGCGTATTGTGCAATACTTTATGTTTTGAGTTAAATAATGAGCATGACTAAATATTATGACGAATGGTGTGAAGTGATTGTGTGACACCCTTAATTGCATGATTACTCTGATTGATATGTTGTTATTTTAATTAAATATTTGGGGTATTTTAGTAGGGTGTTACATATTCGTGACCATTAGGCTATGGATAACCTCAATGTCAATAAAACCAGAGTCGCAACCGCGCTTTTATTGTTTCCAAAGGAAAAGGGAAAAGTACGAACAAAACCCAAAGATAAGAAGTTTTCAAATCAAAACTATTAAAATGTTAGAGAATACAGGTAAGGGGGTTGGTTACACAGAGGGAAGGTATTAGCACCCAAAGTGTCGTAGATAATCCTAGGGAGCCCTTTTCATGTGCAAGTGTTTTGGTTGAAAAGATGTTTGCTAAAAATAATTCATTTATTATATTTTTGTGTTTGACAAGACCTTTGGTCTTATGCCTACGTACCAACATAAAAATGAGGCATCAAAACCTCATAGTTCGTGGTAAAAAGTTCAAAGAGATTGGTGGATTGATTCTAACAAGAGTTTAAAGATCTTTTGTTATAAACGGAGAATACTCAACCAAACATCAACCGATAATGAGTGCTTTTCCACACTTAAGAGGGAGGGCTCCAACTTGGATTCAATCAACAAGTATGTCACTAACCTCTAATAAATGGAAAGACTTATAATCAATATCATGGAATGTGAAAATTATATCTCAACCATAGATAACTCAAATCTAAATACTCTCTTGCAAAAGTTTAAAAAGAAAAGGGTACAAAATGGTCAAAGACTTAAATGAGGTTATTAGTGCTTTTTTTCTTTTTGAAAGTTAAGTCAATATGATTAAGTTTATTCACAAGTTTAATTAAGAAAATATTATGAAAATCACTGGCATAAGGCCAAGGTTTCTACTCATTGAAATAAGTCTAAGTTAAAACCACAAACAAAGAAGGTTTTTCAAATGAGGGAGATATTTTAAAATTTAAGAAGGAAAGGAGGAGATTGTAGCGGTAAATTCATGACCATCAAACTATGGATAAGTTTAACGTCAATAAAACCAGAGTCGCCACTGTGCTTTTATTGTTTCCAAGGGAAAAGGGAAAAGTACGAACAAAACCCAAAGATAAGAAGTTTTGAAATCAAAACTAATAAAATGCCAGATATTACAGGTAATGGGGTTGCTTATATAGAGGGAAGGTGTTAGCATCCAAAGTGTCCTAGGTACTCCTAGGGAGCCCTTTTTATGTGCGTATGTGTTTTTGGGATAAAAGATATTTGAGAAAAAATAGAGTATGGGGGTGAGAAAAGAATTCATTGATTATATTTTTGTGTTTGACAAGACCTTCGGTCTTGTGCCTACGTACCAACATAAAAATGAGGGATCAAAACCTCGCAGTTCGTGGTATCAATTTCAAAATGAGTGGATTGCTTTTAATCAAAATTTAAGTTAAAAGAAGCACAAAGGGACCAAAAGTTTGAATCAATGTTAATTCTTTTTTTATTTTGAAATTTTAAGTCAATATGATTATATATATTTATAAGTTTGATTTAAGAAAAGAGTTTGAAAATTCAATGGCATAAGGCCAAAGTTTCTATTTTGAAAAGGTCTGACCAATGAGATGCAATTCAACAAACAAGAATGTCATATAGAATACCCACTTTCCCTTTGGACTTTGAATTAAACAATTATCAACAAGCAAATATCAACATCATACATCATAAAGATCAAGGCATCAAATAAAGATAGCTACATCCAAGCAAGCAAATCCCATAGCTAGCAGTCTTCTTTGTCTTCTCATGTATCAGATTAAATACTCCTTGATCAACTTAGAATGATGCATCAGACATAAGATCAAAATAACAGTTGCATCATGGCCATGTAACAGATAAGTTCAAATAAATCTCAAGACTTGCATCAGATCAAGCTCAACAGTCCACCAATTTTTTTTAGGGTTTTTGTTGTTTATTAGGTATTTTCAGCTATTAAGACCACAAACACACACAAAATACACAAAAAAATATATAGAATCAAAATATATGGCTCAAATGAGCAAAGTGAAAATGGCATAAACATAAACAAATTAAATGATATGTAAATGACAATGAATGGTAAATGACTTGAAATTAAATTGCATAAAGTAAATGACTTGAAAATAAAGCAACATTAATAAGAATTAGTCAAATGTTAGTCAAAGTTAATTAAATGTTAGTAGTGTTTTGCTTTTCAATTGATTAAGTCATTCTTTGGAGAACACTCAACCATCTATTCACAAGCATGGATCCTTGAACCAAGACATCTTCAAAAGGAAGGAAAAAAGGCCAAGTTTCTATCCAATTCCATAAAATATGGAGACTTACAATCTCACTTACTATAATATTATTCCTTTAGGGTCAAATTTATCTCTATGTTAGGCAATCGTAATTGGACTTATGTAGAAGTCACAACTATCTGAGGTCGGGCAATAAAAATTTAGGTGCTAATGCATGTTACAGATTTGGTATAATGAACCAAACTCCTAAAATATACCACACATTAAAAGAAAAGATCACAAGGGATGGACCTATCTCATCCATACTTATATTGGTTCATCTGACACAAGGTCATTGATGAACCAATTAGCCTTAGGATATTGAGACTTCATAGGTCAATGAAAATGATGGGAAAGATTGGGAATGAAGATGATGAGGGAGGGGAGATGAGAGAAACACAAATTGGTCATGGGAGGAATTTTATCAAATTAAAATCATTCATTCATTTTGGGAGATAAAATGTACATTTCATCAATCCCCTAAATCCAATGATTTTAATCCAATAAAAGTCAAATCAACCTTGACCAAGGCCCAAACAAATTGTCAAACATCACAAGAGCATAAAAATGGCTCAACACAATTTTTACACAATTAATCAATTAAAAACCAAATTAAAAATGCATTAAAATACAAATTAGTTTGGTCAAAATCTAAAACCTCTTCAAAACACCAAATAAATGGCCAATAGATTTATCCTAGGTCCAACAAGGTCAAAGGACCATAGACAAAAAATTTCATGATTTTTGAAAAGTCATAAGTATTTTTAAACAATTAAAAATGTGCATAAAAACATTTAATTCATGAAAAATATCAAAATTAATCCAAATAATAATTTTAATTCATAAAATGAAAGAGAAAAATATTTAAAGATTTATCGTGAAAGTCCCATATTTTTTGGATTAAAAATGAAATTAATATGAATTAAGCAAAATAAATGAATTAAAGGAAAAAAATCAGAAAATAAAAAGAATTTCAAAAAATTAAGGGCCATCAGATCTCCCTCTTTAATTGAGGTGGCATATCTGATGGCCTCGCGCTAAGGTGCACCAAACACACGAGCAAGCGCGTTGTGTAACACCCTTCTAAAATACCCCAAAATTAATTAAAACAATAAAATATAAATCAGAGTAGATATGCAATTAAGGGTGTCACACTTGACACTTCACACCATTCACCAATGTATTTTGTCATGCTCATTTATTGATCAAAATAAAATATTGCACAATTCGCAGCGGATATGCAAACCATGTAACACATTACATGTAAAATTATTCAACAACCAAAATGAAACCAAAGTAAAACATCCCGTCCCGATGTTACATATACCAGAGCATGACCCACTAAGGAACTACACTAGACTCCAAACACTAGCTTCTACTCAATCACTGCTCGTTACCTGAAAATATAGTTGTAAGGGTGAGTTCCTCAATCGATATAATAAGCATTATAAAATATCATGTAATGCTAAGTAAATTAACACATTTCATCACCCTAATCAGATCACACATTCAGCAACGGCAACATCAATTCATCGTCATACTCAACACAAACACAAAACACACGTATAATATTGGAATACATCCATTCATATTATACGCCATACATACATTATGCAATGAGACTCCATGCATGCGGTACCGACTATTCGTGAACACATAGTTCAACCTCACCGATCCAACCCAGATACGGCTACCAAGCTCACTAGTCCCACTCATTTGAGACCTAGTGACTCACTCACTAATTCCTCACCATGGGAATTAGATACCACCATAAAGGCCATGCTATGCATGCTAAATCACCTAGCATGCAAACATCAACAACAATCCACAGCAACTCACTCACTAATTCCTCACCATGGGAATTAGCTACCACCATAAAGGCCATGCTATACACGCTAAATCACCTAGCATGCAAACAATCAACAACAAATCCAAGATAGACATATGCTCACACTCTAAGCCATAAACAGTCCATTCACAATTGCATACATAACAGATACATTCACAGCATTATGCATACCATCATACATCATCAACATATTTATCACAGAATCATATCATATCATGCCAATTAATAAATCACAGTATTAGCACACTCTACTAATACCTATACTGCTCAAAACAACGGGAAAATGATCCCTACTATATCATACATCAGCTAAATTACATCACTCAGCTGAAACGACCAAAAACTGCACAACAACAGCTCAGAAAAATCCAACTTCTGCCCATACGCGTATGCCTCATGCCCGTACGCGTATGGCCCATTTCCTAGCCAAGCCCATACGCGTATTGCCTATCTCATACGCGTATGCTACGCGTACCACTTCCTCATACGCGTACCAACAGAGACAAAACTTCGTTAAAAACATCATCTTCTTCATCCATACGCGTATTGCCTAGTGCCATACGCGTACCAGACCATCTCATACGCGTATTGCCTAGTGCCATACGCGTATGACCAGAAACCAAATTTCCAGATCTGCTATGGGTTTTCTCTGCTACGAGATTTCTCAGATCCATCCTTCCATAGTCCAATTCTTACACATCATTCATTCATATTATCTAACACAGATCATACACATTCAATTTCACAATTTCTAACCTTACTACATCTAATTCCTACGAATTTTCTTCAGTTATACCCATATCTCATTCATCCAAAAGTTCACAATTTCAGCATGCATCATCCTAATAAGAGTCAATTCAATGGCTTATTACTACCCATTACATGTTAACCCATAATACCCATTAAACGACGATAAACCCCCCTTACCTGAGTTAATCCGGCAATCTTTTAGCTTCAAGCTCTTCCTTCTTCAACCTTCTTCTCCTGCTCTTCCTCTTTGCCCTTCTCTCACTTTTCTGTCGCTTCTCTGTTTTCACGTGAAAACCCTTTCTTTACCAAATGGAACTCTTTATATATATTCCAACTTTATATTCCAATAATAATAATCCAATAATATTCCAATTATTTAATTAAATTAATAAATATACTATTAACTTAAATTAAATAATTATCATATTTTATCGGGGTGTTACAACTCTCCCCCACTAAAAGAGTTTTCTTCCTCGAAAACATACCTCAAGCGAATAACTCTGGATAAGACTCCTTCATCTGACTCTCAAGTTCCCAAGTCACATTGCCACCTGCTGGTCCTCCCCAAGCTACCTTTACCAAAACAATCTCTTTACCCCGCAACTGCTTCAACTCTCGATCCTCGATCCTCATAGGTGATGTTTCAACAGTCAGGTTATCTCTCACCTGTACATCATCTACTTGGACCACATGCGACGGATCAGGAATGTACCTCCTCAACTGAGACACATGAAAAACCTCATGCAAATTCGCAAGTGACGGCGGTAAAGCGATACGATAGGCTACCTCCCCTATCCTTTCCAAAATCTGATAAGGACCAATAAATCGAGGTGTCAACTTCTTTGACTTCAAAGCTCGACCAACCCCAGTTATCGGAGTAACACGAAGAAACACATGATCTCCCTCTTGAAACTCATGTGACTTCCTCCTCTTGTCGTGATAACTCTTCTGACGACTCTGAGCAATCCTCATCTTCTCCTGAATCATCTTAATCTTTTCCGTAGTTTGTTGAACAATCTCCGGTCCAACCACAACACTCTCACCGGACTCATACCAACATAAAGGTGTCCGACATCTCCTACCATACAAAGCTTCAAACGGTGCCATACCAATGCTCGAATGAAAACTATTGTTGTAGGTAAACTCAATCAAAGGTAAATAACAATCCCAAGCACCTTCCTTTTCCAAAACGCAAGCCCTCAAAAGATCCTCCAGTGACTGAATCGTCCTCTCAGTCTGACCATCAGTCTGCGGATGATATGCAGAACTCAATCTCAGCTTAGTTCCCAAAGCCCTCTGCAAACCTTCCCAGAACTTCGATGTAAATCTAGGATCTCTGTCCGAAACAATACTCGACGGAATACCATGCAAACTTACAATTTTCTCAATATACAACTCAGCTAATCTCTCTAACGGATAATCCATTCTGATCGGAATGAAATGAGCCGATTTTGTCAATCTGTCAACAATCACCCAAATAGCTTCAAAATTCTTAATTGTCCTCGGTAAACCAGAAACAAAATCCATGCTGATACTATCCCACTTCCATTCTGGAATAGTCAACGATTGCATTAGCCCAGACGGCTTCTGATGCTCAATCTTTGACTTCTGACAAGTCGAGCAAGAATAAACAAAACTCGCAATTTCTCTTTTCATTCCCGGCCACCAAAATAACTTTTTCAAATCATGATACATCTTCGTAGCCCCAGGATGAATACTCAAGCCACTACGATGTCCTTCCTCAAGAATACTCTTCTTAAGTTCGGTAACATCCGGAATACAGACCCGATTACCAAATTTCAAAACACCATTCTCATCAACTCTGAATTCACCACCTTGACCTTGATTCACTAGAGTCAACTTATGGACCAAAAGAACATCGGATTTCTGACCCTCTCTAATCTCATCCAGAATACCACTCTTTAACTTCAACATTCCCAATTTAACACTATTGTGAGTACTCTCACACACCAAACTTAAGTCTCTAAACTGCTCAATTAAATCCAATTCCTTAACCATTAACATAGACATATGCAATGATTTCCGACTCAATGCATCAGCCACTACGTTTGCTTTACCCGGATGGTAATTCAAACCAAAGTCATAATCCTTCAGAAACTCTAACCATCTCCTCTGTCTCATATTCAGCTCTTTCTGATCAAACAAATACTTTAAACTTTTATGATCACTGAAAACCTCAAATCTTGACCTGTACAAGTAATGCCTCCATAACTTCAGAACAAATACCACAGCTGCCAACTCTAAATCGTGTGTCGGATAGTTCCTCTCATGAACCTTCAGTTGTCTCGAAGCATAAGCTACAACCTGCTTATTCTGCATCAAAACACCACCCAAACCCAACAATGAAGCATCACAGAAAACCTCAAATGGTTCCGACGGACTTGGTAATATCAGAATAGGAGCAGTAGTTAACCTTCTCTTTAACTCTTGGAAACCTTCTTCACATTTTGAGTCCCAAACAAACGCTTGCCCCTTTCTAGTCAATATCGTCAACGGTAACGCCAACTTAGAAAATCCCTCAATGAATTTCCTATTATAACCCGCAAGTCCAAGAAAACTTCTTATCTCAGAAACTGACTTCGGAGCTTCCCACTTAGATACCGCTTCTATCTTAGAAGGATCAACAGCAACACCACCTCTTGAAACCACATGGC
Source organism: Lathyrus oleraceus (assembly GCF_024323335.1). Classification (NCBI taxonomy): domain Eukaryota; kingdom Viridiplantae; phylum Streptophyta; class Magnoliopsida; order Fabales; family Fabaceae; genus Lathyrus; species Lathyrus oleraceus. The sequence continues at coordinate 265,448,998 of NC_066580.1, forward strand.
CAAGAAAACTAACCTCTTCTAACCAAAATTCATACTTGGACAGTTTAGCAAATAACTTCTTTTCTCGTAGAACTCCTAAAACCACTCTCAAATGTTCAGCATGCTCTTCTTCAGATTTCGAATACACCAAAATATCGTCAATAAACACCACAACAAACTTGTCTAGGTACGGATGGAAAATCCTATTCATATACTCCATAAATACCCCAGGCGCATTAGTCACACCAAAAGGCATTACAGAATACTCATAATGTCCATACCTTGTTCTGAAAGCAGTCTTCTGAATATCCTCAGTTTTCACACGTATCTGATGATACCCTGATCTCAAATCTATTTTGCTGAACACACTCGCACCAACCAACTGATCCATCAAATCATCAATCCTCGGCAAAGGATACCGATTCTTGATCGTCACTTTATTCAGTTGTCTGTAGTCCACACACAACCTCATAGTACCTTCGTTCTTCTTAACCAATAACACTGGTGCGCCCCACGGTGACACACTCGGACGAATAAATTTCTTATCCAACAGATCTTCCAGCTGACTCTTCAATTCAGTTAACTCAACAGCAGACATACGGTACGGAGCCATCGATATCGGCCTAGTACCAGGTACCAAATCAATCGAGAACTCAACTTCACGTTCTGGCGGTAATTCATTCACTTCTTCCGGAAACACATCAGGAAAATCACACACCACGGCTAGATCGCAAATCACCAGTTTATCTTTAGCCTCCAAAGTCGCTAACAGCATAAACAACTCTGCCCCATCTGCTACTGCCTCATTCACCTGCCTTGCTGATAGAAACAAACTCTTTCCTTCCTCAATCTCAGGAAAGATCACAGTCTTATCAAAACAGTTGATATAAACTCGGTTAAACACCAACCAGTTCATACCCAGGATAACATCAATCTGCACTAGTGGAAGACACACGAGGTCCAATCCAAAATCTCTACCAAAAATACTCAAAGGACAATTTAAACAAACTGAAGTAGTAGTCACTGAACCCTTCGCAGGAGTATCAATCACCATACTCCCATGCATCTCAGATATCTCTAATTTAAGTTTCACAGCACAGTCCAAAGATATAAAGGAATGAGTCGCACCTGTGTCAATAATAGCTACAAGAGGAAAGCCATTAATATAACACGTACCTCGGATCAAACGATCATCTGCAGAAGTCTCAGAACCCGATAAAGCAAAGACCTTGCCTCCCGACTGGTTCTGTTTCTTCGGCTTAGGACACTGTGGACTGATATGGCCCACCTCTCCACAATTGAAACAAGTCATAGTCTTCAACCGGCACTCTGCAGCCAGGTGACCACCCTTGCCACACTTGAAACACTTCTTCTCAGTACTGGTACACTCATGGATACGATGTCCAGCCTGACCACATCTGTAACACTTAGCAGGGGCATTGGAGTCTCCCCCACTAGGTCTCCTCATCCCACTCTGTCTCTGGAAACCTTTGCCAGCTGCATACGGTTTCCCACGATCATCCTGATTCTTGCCTTTCCTATCAACCCTCTGCTGATAGCTCTCCGCTCTGGCCTTGGTATCCTATTCAAAAATCCTGCAACAGTCCACCAAGTCAGAAAACACTCTGATCCGCTGATACCCAATAGCCTGCTTGATCTCGGGACGTAACCCGTTCTCAAACTTTACACATTTTGAAAATTCCCCAGTAGCCTCATTATAGGGAGTGTAATACTTCGAAAGCTCTGTGACTTAGCAGCATACTCAGTAACAGACCGGTTGCCCTGCTTCAATTCTAAAAACTCTATCTCTTTCTTTCCTCTGACATCCTCTGGAAAGTACTTCCTCAGGAATCTCTCTCTGAACACCGCCCAAGTGATCTCAACACTCCCCGCAGCTTCCAACTCAGTGCGGGCAGCAACCCACCAATCATCTGCTTCCTCTGACAGCATATGCATACCGAACCTGACCTTCTGGTTATCGGCACACTCAGTCACTCGGAAGATCCTCTCGATCTCCTTCAACCACTTCTGAGCACCATCTGGATCGTATGCTCCCTTGAACATTGGAGGATTGTTCTTCTGGAACTCACTCAGTTGACGAGCAGCTCCCAATCCCACAACATTTGAATTCCCTCCAAGTACTCCAGCTAGCATACCCAGAGCCTCAGCAATCGCAGCATCGTCTCTACCTCTTCCAGCCATCTCTATTCTGAAAGCCCAACAAGCTAAAACAATAAGTACTGATAGGGTTACACAACACCTATCCCGTACAGGGAAACAGAATAATTACGACTCGACTCGACCGACTATGCTCTGATACCACTAATGTAACACCCTTCTAAAATACCCCAAAATTAATTAAAACAATAAAATATAAATCAGAGTAGACTTGACACTTCACACCATTCACCAATGTATTTTGTCATGCTCATTTATTGATCAAAATAAAATATTGCACAATTCGCAGCGGATATGCAAACCATGTAACACATTACATGTAAAATTATTCAACAACCAAAATGAAACCAAAGTAAAACATCCCGTCCCGATGTTACATATACCAGAGCATGACCCACTAAGGAATTACACTAGACTCCAAACACTAGCTTCTACTCAATCACTACTCGTTACTTGAAAATATAGTTGTAAGGGTGAGTTCCTCAATCGATATAATAAGCATTATAAAATATCATGTAATGCTAAGTAAATTAACACATTTCATCACCCTAATCAGATCACACATTCAGCAACGGCAACATCAATTCATCATCATACTCAACACAAACACAAAACACACGTATAATATTGGAATACATCCATTCATATTATACGCCATACATACATTATGCAATGAGACTCCATGCATGCGGTACCGACTATTCGTGAACACATAGTTCAACCTCACCGATCCAACCCAGATACGGCTACCAAGCTCACTAGTCCCACTCATTTGAGACCTAGTGACTCACTCACTAATTCCTCACCATGGGAATTAGCTACCACCATAAAGGGCATGCTATGCACGCTAAATCACCTAGCATGCAAACATCAACAACAATCCACAGCAACTCACTCACTAATTCCTCACCATGGGAATTAGCTACCACCATAAAGGCCATGCTATACACGCTAAATCACCTAGCATGCAAACAATCAACAAAAAATCCAAGATAGACATATGCTCACACTCTAAGCCATAAACAGTCCATTCACAATTGCATACATAACAGATACATTCACAGCATTATGCATACCATCATACATCATCAGCATATTTATCACAGAATCATATCATATCATGCCAATTAATAAATCACAGTATTAGCACACTCTACTAATACCTATACTGCTCAAAACAACGGGAAAATGATCCCTACTATATCATACATCAGCTAAATTACATCACTCAGCTGAAACGACCAAAAACTGCACAACAACAGCTCAGAAAAATCCAACTTCTGCCCATACGCGTATGGCCCATTTCTTAGCCAAGCCCATACGCGTATTGCCTATCTCATACGCGTATGCTACGCGTACCACTTCCTCATACGCGTACCAACAGAGACAAAACTACGTTAAAAACATCATCTTCTTCATCCATACGCGTATTGCCTAGTGCCATACGCGTACCAGACCATCTCATACGCGTACTGCCTAGTGTCATACGCGTATGACCAGAAACCAAATTTCCAGATCTGCTATGGGTTTTCTCTGCTACGAGATTTCTCAGATCCATCCTTCCACAGTCCAATTCTTACACATCATTCATTCATATTATCTAACACAGATCATACACATTCAATTTCACAATTTCTAACCTTACTACATCTAATTCCTACGAATTTTCTTCAGTTATACCCATATCTCATTCATCCAAAAGTTCACAATTTCAGCATGCATCATCCTAATTAGAGTCAATTCAATGGCTTATTACTACCCATTACATGTTAACCCATAATACCCATTAAACGACGATAAACCCCCCTTACCTGAGTTAATCCGGCAATCTTTTAGCTTCAAGCTCTTCCTTCTTCAACCTTCTTCTCCTGCTCTTCCTCTTTGCCCTTCTCTCACTTTTCTGTCGCTTCTCTGTTTTCACGTGAAAACCCTTTCTTTACCAAATGGAACTCTTTATATATATTCCAACTTTATATTCCAATAATAATAATCCAATAATATTCCAATTATTTAATTAAATTAATAAATATACTATTAACTTAAATTAAATAATTATCATATTTTATCGGGGTGTTACACGTTGCAACATGAGTCAAACAAAACAAAGGCCAGGATTAAAACGTGGAGCCTTAGATCCGGTGAGGACCACCAGACTGGTCCAACCAAAACTTCATGAAAAATGAAAAATGAGTACACTAATTTGAAGAAAAAATGCTCAGGAGCACGAATCTAACCTCCATTTCTTCCAATACCAAGTATATTGAAAGATACATGGATTTGAAATTTGAGGTTCATGATCTGAGTTGCTTCGATTTAACCTCAAAGCAACTCAATCTTGTTTCCTACATTGGTAGGACTTCAACAAACCAAAAATCACAAATAATAGTGAAGAATTAAGAGAGAATCGAAGAGATGAAGTTTCTGAATTTTCACCTTCGAGTTTCTTCAAATTTGTTTGATCTTGATATGAATTTGTTTGATTCGTCTTCCTCTTGCTTGTAGTGATCAATTGAGATGAAAAGGGCAATGAATTCTTAGAGTTTGAATTTCAAAACAGAAGGTGAAATTCAAACTCGATTTCAATGAAATCTTTAAGAATTTTTAGGGAGTGAAGGGTTTGAATCGTCTTGGCAATGCTTGGGCAAGGCATTGATAAAGTTTTGAGCTCATTGCACTTCTATTTATAGCCAATTCAAATGCTTTTTACATACTTTCATTTGAAATCCAAAAATAGAAATTTGCATCATGATCTTGCATGGGCGTGTACAAAGCCCAAAGAATGATTGGAAAAGGTCCAAAATCGTGCACATGTGATGCTGAAAGCAATGCATTAAGCCATGCAATATTGAAATGAAATTGAACATGAGAATCCTCCAAATGGTACCATGCATTACGCCCATGCGCAAGTCCTTCAATTTTGATAAAAATTAGATTATATTGGACTTTTTGGAAAGGTTAGATCAAGGGCAACAACTTTAATGTTGACCACTTTTCCATTTGAAGCTTCGATCATTATGAATTTTGAGGTGGAAGTTTGGAAAATCAAAATTAAATGAATCTTTTCTAAGTACCAAGTAAAATGCTTACTTCTTCCATCTTGAATAACTTTTGTTATGTACTTAAAATGGAAAAACTTCCTTCATCAAAGTTGTAACTCTTTCAAACCTATTCAATTTAGTCACACATTTGACATCATTTGGATTTGGCATGAAGGAGTTATGCATTTTAGAAGTTGAGGAAAATCACTTGTTCAATGGTAATGGCCCAAAATTACCTATAATGTTTCCTCATGGGAAATGCATTTGAAAGTTGAATTTGAACTTCCTCTAAACATCAAAGTTGAATAGGACATCTTGAATTTGATCATGGAATTTGAATGGTTTTCATCTCATAAAAAGGGTTTAAACAAAATGGCCTATAATCTTTCACCATAAAAAATGAATTTCAAAGCAAAAGTAACTCTTGACTTCAACATGAAAGTTGTTTGTAATGTCATTATTAGTAACTTTTTTCTTGGAATTATTTTCATATGACAAAAATTGTAGGAGATAGGGTCTAGGGAATCCCAGTTTTGAACAGTTGACATTCTCTGGTCAACCACTATGAACCATCTTGTTAACTTGACATTCTCTTTATTTTTAGGACTCATGAAGGATCATATATGTGTAAGATGATGTAATATGAATTATCCCTTAAAATATTTGGTCAATTGATGAAGAAACTTATTGAGGAAGTTACACAAGATACCCAAATAAATTAGGTTTCCTAGGCAAACAAGCTTCAAAATTTTGATGAATTATTGATCAAAATGATATGTGAAGACCATGGGGATCCATACATGATGTATAAAATCAATGGGAACCATCTCTTAATTAGCCTCCTTGCATTGAGGGTCTCAAACCCTAGCTATAAGCTTGATGAATCATATGTGAGCATACACACTACCTACAAAAGAAACAAAGCTATAGATAGACATATTTTTGGTATTTTGGTTATTAAATAATGAAAAACAAAGTCTGATACAATCAAATATGCTTGGTGATCTCTCCCAATGCAAACCCAATGAATGAGAGGTAAGGAGGAGGATGCCAAAGTGTGATCCCAAAGCCAATGCATCTGATGAGATAACATGAGGGATCTTAGGGTCAAAATTGGGGTCTTAAAGAGATGAAGGGACTATCCTAGACAAAAATTTAAAAGCTTAGAGTTGAAAAGATCTAACCAATGAGATGCAATCCACAAGACAAAAGTGTCAAATAGAAACCCATTTTCTTTGGATTATTTAGCAAGCAAACAAGCATAAGCATCCAAGCAATAAGTATGAAGATCAAAGGCATCAATTAAAGATAGCCAGAATCTAGGCAAGCAATCCACAAGAAAGAAGTCTTCAGTCTCTTTGTAAGACCCCAATTTTCACCCTAAGATCCCTCATGCAATTCTATCATAAACATTAGCATTGGGATCATGTCTTAGCATCCCCCTTACCCCTCTTTCATTGGGTTTGCTTTAGGAGAGATCACCAAGCACTTTGTGATTATACCATACTTGTATTTTATCATTTCACTAACCAAAATACCAAAAATATGTCTTTGTATTTGTCTAACTCTTTTGTAGGAAGGGCATGATCTCATTGATTCATCAAGTTCACATCTAGGGTTTGAGACCTTCATGAACAAGGAGCACAACCATGAGTTGATTCAAGAATGGTTATGAGCATCATATATGAGTCCCAATAACTACTACATGTTATTTTGATCAAGTTTTCTTCAAGAGTTTGAGGGTGATTTGCCTTGGAAACCCTAGTTTAACAGGGTATCTTGAGTAACTTCTCCAACAAGCTATCTCACCAATTAATCAAATTTATCAAGGGACACTTAAAAATTCATCATCTTATGCATATATGATCTACCATGAGACAAGAAAGTCAACAGAATTGGAAGTTAGCAAGTTGGTTGATGGTGGTTGGCTAGATGGATTCATCTGATCAAAACTGGGTCTCCCTATACCCTATCTCCTACAATTTTCACCATACGAAAATGATTCTAAGCGTAAACTTACTCTAAATTACATTCCAAACAACTTTCATGTCAAGACCTAGAGCAAGTTTGGCTTGGAACATCATTTTCTATGTTGAAACATTATAGGTCCTTTTGTTTAAACCCTAATTTGAAAGTCACCTTCCCAAGGCCATAACTTTTTGAATAATCATGATATGAAAGATTTCCAAGTTTCACAATCAAATTCAATGTGTCTAATTCAACTTTTATGTTTGGAGTGGGAGCTAATTCAACTTTTTTGAGCATGTGATATGAGGTTACAATATAGGTCACTTTTGACCTATACCATTGATCAAGTGATTTTTCCAAACTTAAAAAATGCATAACCCTATCATTTTAAATCCAAATGACATGAAATTGGTGTCCATTTTTAAGGTCTTTGATAGAGATACAACTTTGATGAATACACTTTTCTCATTTGAAGCTCATATAAAAAGTTAAGCAAGGTGGAATATTGAGACATATGGCTTGACACTTAGAATTTTTTTGATATGTCAAACATTTCCAAACATCCACCTCAAATTTCTCCAAGTTCCAAGCTTCAAATGAAAAGGTGTTGAACATGAAAGTTGTTCCTCTTGATCTCACCTTTCTAAAGAGCTCAAATGCATACATTTTGGACAAGGAATGCATAGGTTGCGCATGGCATGAACATGGTGATATCACTTGGCAAGGATCAAACATCAAACATCAATGCACACTTGGCTTGCAATCCAAGCTTAATTCAGACAATCCAATATTCATTTGTGGACCTCAAGCAATGATTTCATGGGCCTGTGCGCGCCCATGCACCCTTGCATCACCATTTGCCAAAATTGAAAGTGATTTGAAGTGTGCAATTATCAACTGTTTTGGCTATAAATAGAGCTTCAATTTCTCAGAAATGAGGACACACATTCACGCCAGCTTTGATCCTCCATCTCAAACCCTCACTTTTCAAAGGATAAGCCTGAGAAATTCTCTTGAATTTGAGGTTGAATTTCCACTGTTTTGAAATTCAAATCTCCAAGAATCCATAGCCTTTCAAGCATCTAATCCTTCTCCTGCAAGAAAGTGGAGTGAGACCAAGCATAAGCAAGATCAAGATCAATTGAATCCAGACCTCCATTGAAGGTATTTTCCAGAAATTTTGAACTCTTCGAATCTCTCAAATTCTTGCTCAATTCTATTGATTCTTTGGTTGTCTGAAGTCCTGCCAATGTAGGCAAGAAGATTGAGTTGCTTTGAGGCTAAATCGAAGCAACTCAGTTCCTGTACCTCAAATTTCAACTCCATATATCTCTCAATATACTTGGAGTTAGAGTGAATTGAGGTCGGATTCGAGCTCAATGCCATTTTTTCTTTAAGATCATGTCCTTGTTTTTCGTCTTGGTGATGGTTGATGGTGGACTAGTCCGGTGTGGTCCATCGGAGAAGATGACCGGAGCTTTGGCTCCGGCGATGCGTTGGCAAGTATCTGAACCACATGATCCATTCCTTTTGTTTTAATCTTGAGTGTTGGTTTTAATTACAACCTGTGCAGCGCTGTTAACTCAAGACCATGTGGAACGTGTGCTAGGGACCATCTGATCTGCCACCTCAATTAATGAGGGAGATCAGATAGTTCACGTATTTTTGATTTTCTGAATTTTCATTTTTATTGCATTATTTTCAATAATTCATATTAAATTCAATATTGATCCAAAAAATATGGGACTTTCACCAAAAAATTTCAAATATGTTTCTCTTTCATATTCTGAATTAAAATTATTTTTTGGATCATTATTAATATTTTTCATGAATTAATTGATTTTGCATTTGTTTTGAATTGTTTAAAAATATTTTTAAATGTCCAAAAATTATGAAAATTTTTCTCCAAGGTCCTTTGACCTTGTTTGACCTATGATAAATCTCATGGCGATTTCTTTGGTGTTTTGATGAGATTTTAGGAATTGGAGAAACCATATTCAATGTAAATGCACTATTTTATTATTTTTAATTGAATAAATGTCAAATAAATTGTTGACCAATTGTGATGACTTTGTTTATGTTTGACTCTTGTTGTTGGGCCTTGGTCAAGGTTGATTTGACTTTGTCAAATTAATATCATTGGATTTAGAGGATTGATGGAATTTACATTCCATCTCCCAAAATGAATGAATGATATTAATTTGGTAAAAGTCCTACTTTGACCAATTTGTGATTTCATTCATCCCCCTCCCTCTTCATCTTATTCCCCTTCTTCATTCATTCACTCCATTCGGCCTATGATATCTCAAAGTCCTAATGCTAGTGGATTGAAAAATTAACATGAGTATGGATGAGATTAGGCCATACCTTTTGCATATTCTTTTTGGGTGTGGTATGTTTCATGAGCATAGTCCATTATACTATGTTTCTAACATGCATTAACACCGAAATTCTATTTCCCGACCTCAAATGTTGTGACTTCTACATAAGTCCAATTATGATTGCTTAACATAGCGCTAAATTTGTGACATAAAAGGCATAAGCATTCTAGTTAGTGAGATTGTAAGTCTCCCCTCTTTCATGGTATTGTGTGGAAACTTGGCCTTCTTTCCTTCCTTTGGAAGATGTTTTGGTTCAAGGATCCATGCTTGTGATAAGTGAGTTAAGTGTTCTCCAAAGAATGTCTTGAAATGAAAAGCAAAAGCAAAACAATACTAACTTCTAACCTACTAACTACTAACTTTTAATTTCAAGCTTTTACTTTAACGCAATTTACTTTTAGCACTTTATTTCATTTTCCATTGTTCTTATCATTCTAATTGTTTATGTTAATGTAATTTTCAATTTGTCCATTTGGACCATATTGTGTGATATATTTTGTTTGTGTATACTTTGCTTGTTTGTGTGGTCTTTGACCATTAATGCACATAATAATAACAAAAACCCTAAAAAACTTTTGAGTGGACTGTTGGCTTGATCTTGGACAAATGGACTTAGAATCTAGGCAAGCTTCCTATGCTAATGGACATGGCCATTGCCAACTTGATGAAGAACTAACTGCATGCAATTTGAAATTCATCTGATACATCTTTGAAAACATCTTTGAGTTCATCTGGAACATGATCATTGTGAAGTTGTTATTTTGAACCTGTGACTTGTGCAATTCATATGTTGCATGGGCTACTTTGGAGAAGATCATGGAATGGATAAGATTGGATGATGCCATCTTTATTTGATGCCTTGCTCTTCAAGATAATATAATTGTGCATTTATGTGTTGCTTGATTCTAAAAGTCCAAGGGAATTCTAGGTTTCTATTGACATTTTGGTCTATTGGATTGCTACCCATTTGGTCAGATCTTTTCAACTCTAAACTTTTAAATTTTTGTACATAGGATAGTCTCTTCATCTTCTCCCCATTTCTTTAATTTCAAAATTCCTCCCTCCATTTTTCAAAATCTTCTTGGTGTGAACTACTTTTGTTCTAAACTTTGACCACTTTTGCAAAAAGATAGACTCTTTGGCCTTATGCCATTGCATTTTCAAACTTCTTTTCTAAATCAAACTTGTGAATAAACTTAACTATACCTGACCTAAACTTTCAAAAAGCCAAAAAGAACTAACTCATTTAAATCATTTTGGGCCTTTGTACCTTTCAAACTTAAATTTTGTTAAAATCAATGCATTCACTTTGAAATTTGTATCACGAACTACGAGGTTTTGATCCCTCAATTTTATGTTGGTACGTAGGCACAAGTCCGAAGGTCTTGTCAAACACAAAAATATAATTAATGAATTCTTTTCTCAATCCCCCTTTCTATTTGTTTGTAAACATCACTTTGTATAAAATACATATGCACACAAAAAGGGCTCCCTAGGAGTACCTAAGACACTTTGGGTGCTAACACCTTCCCTCTGTGTAACCAACCCCCTTACATGTGATCTATGACTTTTATTAGTTTTTATTTGAAAACTTCTTGCTTTTTGGGTTTTGTTCGTACTTTTCCCTTTTCCGTTGGAAACAATAAAAGCGCGGTGGTGACTCTTATTATTTGATCTCTAGCTTGTCAATAGCCTGACGATCATGAATTTCCCGCTACAGAAATTAAGTGGCGACTCTGCTGGGGAGTAGTCTCCAGTGGGTTTAGCCTACTTTTTGTGTGAATATATTTGTATATGTGATGTTTGTATATATGTATGTGTGATATAATCTGCTTGTGTGCTTGGTGATCTCTGAGTGGTGAGATAAGTTCTAACCCGAACTTGAGTGCAATTAAGATAGGAGGATGGTATAGTCATGTTCGACTTGTGTGGAGTAGTCCTTTATAAGTTGACTTGAGACCCATCTGCTCAGTGGAGACTCCTTTGGATTTGGAAATGTCACACAAGTATTTGTGGTTAGGCATTACTATCTCTAATTGAGTCCGAGAGGCTAAGGACCTTAGAACATTTAACCCATCTTGGCCTATTTAGGACGTAGTGCGAAACTGTTCAAGTGTAGACTTGATAACAGTTGTTACACGATACTACACTCAGACGAGTTTCTCTTGAGAATATTATGGGTCGATGAGTCAGTCATCTCAACCTAAAATATCCGATAGATGGAATTAAGACTCCGGGAACTTTTTAGAACATGATCTAGAGGTTTTTATCCTTAGTTCACTCCTTTAGGATGGTTCTTACCTAGACTCCATGCTCGTGACTTGCAACAAACCCTTGATTCTTGGTTGATCCAATCAAGTCTTGTCAATATCAATGGAACTTGGGTGTTGATAAGGTGAAAGCCATAATCCACCAAAATGGATGATTGATCTTGACAATGACTTGATTCATCCCTTGATATTTGTTTGCCTTATGTGTGATCCCTTATTTGTGATTGTTGCATTCATGGATTCATGTGCATTATAACATTCATCACACTAAAATTTCAAGGAACTAAGGTATCATTTGCAAATATTTTCAGACCATGGATTGTGGGCGAAGGAACACTAAGAAGTACAATTTCAGATGTCCCGACTTGAAAGAGTTAAGGAAGCTGGCATCTTTTGTATTAGATCCCTTGGACTTCAAACAACGTCATGAGAAGCTTTTATCTATCCTATCTGCTTATGTGGTTGCAGGACTCTTGAGTGTATTGGTACAGTTCTATGATCGTCTCTACCACTGTTTCACTTTTCCAGATTTTTAGCTTGTGCCTACCTTGGAGGAGTATTCTCATCTTTTGGGGATACTTGTTTCTAGTAGAGTGCCTTTTAGTGGATTGGAGGAGATTCCCCGATCTAGTATTATTGTTGAATCTCTTCACTTAAAGAAGTCTGAGATAGAGGCTCATTGGGTGAAGAAAGGAGGGTTATTTGGATTGCCATCTGATTTCCTCATCAAGGAAGCTATCTTTGTGTTGCTCATTTCTGGATTAGCTTTTTTCCCTAACATTGACGATTTTGTTGATGCTAACACCATTAGACTTTTCTTGATTGGGAATCATGTGCCTACTTTGTTGGATGATATGTATTTCTCTTTGCATCTATGAAATTCTAAGGGTGGTGGAACTATTGTCTGTTGCATTCCTCTTCTGTACAAGTGGTTTGTTTCGCACTTGCCGGAGATGTAACACCCTTCTAAAATACCCCAATAACTAATTAAAACGACAAAATATAAATCAGAGTAAATATGCAATTAAGGGTGTCACACTTGACACTTCACACCATTCACCAAAATAGTTTGTCATGCTCATTTATTAATCAGAATAAAATATTGCACAATTCGCAGCAGATATAAATCTAACAACATGCAAATCCATGTAACACATTACATGTAAAATTGTCCAACAACAAAATGAAAACAAGTAAAACATCCCATCCCGATGTTACATATACCAGAGCATGATCCACTAAGGAACTACACTAGACTCCAAGCACTAGCTTCTACTCAATCACTGCTCGTTACCTGAAATATAGTTGTAAGGGTGAGTTCCTCAATCGATATAACAAGCATTATAAAATATCATGTAATGCTAAGTAAATTAACACATTCATCACCCTAATCAGATCACACATTCAGCAACGGCAACATCAACTCAAAATCGTACTCAACGCAAACACAAAACACACGTATAATATTGGAATACATCCATTCATATTATACGCCATACTTACATTATGCAATGAGACTCCATGCATGCGGTACCGACTATTCGTGAACATATAGTTCAACCTCACCGATCAAACCCAGATACGGCTACCAAGCTCACTAGTCCCACTCATTTGAGACCTAGTGACTCACTCACTAATTCCTCACCATGGGAATTAGCTACCACCATAAAGGCCATGCTATGCACGCTAAATCACCTAGCATGCAAACATCAACAATAATCCACAACAACTCACTCACTAATTCCTCACCATGGGAATTAGCTACCACCATAAAGGCCATGCTATACACGCTAAATCACCTAGCATGCAAACATCAAAAACAAATCCAAGATAGACATGTGCTCACACTCTAAGCCATAAACAGTCCATTCACATTTGCATGCATAACAGATACATTCACAGCATTATGCATACCATCATACATCATCAGCATATTTATCACAGAATCATATCATATCATGCCAAATAATAAATCACAGTATTAGCACACTCTACTAATACCTATACTGCTCAAAACAACGGGAAATGATCCCTACTATATCATACATCAGCTAAATTACATCACTCAGCTGAAACGACCAAAACTGCACAACAACAGCTCAGAAGAAATCAAACTTCTGCTCATACGCGTATGCCTATGCCCATACGCGTATGGCCCATTTCCTAGCCAAACCCATACGCTTATGGCCTATCTCATACGCGTATGCTACGCGTACCTCTTCTCCCATACGCGTACTAACAGAGACAAAACTACGCTAAAATCATCATCTTCTTCATCCATACGCGTATGGCCTCACCCCATACGCGTACCACCATCTCATACGCGTATTGCCTAGTGCCATACGCGTATGACCAGAAACCAAATTCCAGATCTGCTATGGGTTTTCTCTGCTACGAATTTTCTCAGATCCAACCTTCCACAGTCCAATTTCTACACAGCATTCGTTCATATTATCTAACACAGATCATACCCATTCAATTTCACAATTCCTACCCTTATTACATCTAATTCCTACGAATTTCTTTCAATTATAAACCCATATCTCGTTCATCCAAAAGTTCACTAATTTCAGCATGCATCATTCTAATTAGAGTCGATTCAATGGCTCATTACTACCCATTACATGTTAACCCATAATACCCATTAAACGACGATAAACCCCCCTTACCTGAGTTAATCCGGCAATCCTTTAGCTTCAAGCTTTTCCTTTCTTCAACCCTTGTTCTCTTGCTCTTCCTCTTTGCCCTTTTCCACTTTTCTGTCGCTTCTCCCTTTTCACATGAAAAAACCCTCTTTTACCAAATGGAACCTTTTTACTGATTTCAATTTTTTTTATTCCAATAATAATAATTCCAATAATATTCCAATAATAATCCAATTATTTAATTAAATTAATAAATATACTATTAACTTAAATTAAATAATTATCATATTTTTATCGGGGTGTTACAACTCTCCCCCACTAAAAGAGTTTTCGTCCTCGAAAACATACCTCAGGCGAATAACTCTGGATAAGACTCCTTCATCTGACTCTCAAGTTCCCAAGTCACATTGCCACCTGCTGGTCCTCCCCAAGCTACCTTTACCAAAATAATCTCTTTACCCCGCAACTGCTTCAACTCTCGATCCTCGATCCTCATAGGTGATGTTTCAACAGTCAGGTTATCTCTCACCTGTACATCATCTACTTGGACTACATGCGACGGATCAGGAATGTACCTCCTCAACTGAGACACATGAAAAACCTCATGCAAATTCGCAAGTGACGGCGGTAAAGCGATACGATAGGCTACCTCCCCTATCCTCTCCAAAATCTGATAAGGACCAATAAATCGAGGTGTCAACTTCTTCGACTTCAAACCTCTACCAACCCCAGTTATCGGGGTAACACGAAGAGACACATGATCTCCCTCTTGAAACTCAAGTGACTTCCTCCTCTTGTCGTGATAACTCTTCTGACGACTCTGAGCAATCCTCATCTTCTCCTGAATCATCTTAATCTTTTCCGTAGTTTGTTGAACAATCTCCGGTCCAACCACAGCACTCTCACCGGACTCATACCAACATAAAGGTGTCCGACATCTCCTACCATACAAAGCTTCAAACGGTGCCATACCAATGCTCGAATGAAAACTATTGTTGTAGGTAAACTCAATCAAAGGTAAATAACAATCCCAAGCACCTCCTTTTTCCAAAACACAAGCCCTCAAAAGATCCTCCAGTGACTGAATCGTCCTCTCAGTCTGACCATCAGTCTGCGGATGATATGCAGAACTCAATCTCAGCTTAGTTCCCAAAGCCCTCTGCAAACCTTCCCAGAACTTCGATGTAAATCTAGGATCTCTGTCCGAAACAATACTCGACGGAATACCATGCAAACTTACAATTTTCTCAATATACAACTCAGCTAATCTCTCTAACGGATAATCCATTCTGACCGGAATGAAATGAGCCGATTTTGTCAATCTGTCAACAATCACCCAAATAGCTTCAAAATTCTTAATCGTCCTCGGTAAACCAGAAACAAAATCCATACTGATACTATCCCTCTTCCACTCTGGAATAGCCAACGGTTGCATTAGCCCAGACGGCTTCTGATGCTCAATCTTTGACTTCTGACAAGTCAAACAAGAATAAACAAAACTCGCAATTTCTCTTTTCATTCCCGGCCACCAAAATAACTTTTTCAAATCATGATACATCTTCGTAGCCCCAGGATGAATACTCAGGCCACTACGATGTCCTTCCTCAAGAATACTCTTCTTAAGTTCGGTAACATCCGGAATACACACCCGATTACCAAATTTCAAAACACCATTCTCATCAACTATGAATTCACCACCTTGACCTTGATTCACTAGAGTCAACTTATCAACCAAAAGCACATCGGATTTCTGACCCTCCCTAATCTCATCCAGAATACCACTCGTTAACTTCAACATTCCCAATTTAACACTATTGTGAGTACTCTCACACACCAAACTCAAGTCTCTAAACTGCTCAATTAAATCCAATTCCTTAACCATTAACATAGACATATGCAATGATTTCCGACTCAATGCATCAGCCACTACGTTTGCTTTACCCAGATGGTAATCCAAACCAAAGTCATAATCCTTCAGAAACTCTAACCATCTCCTCTGTCTCATATTCAGCTCTTTCTGATCAAACAAATACTTTAAACTCTTATGGTCACTGAAAATCTCAAATCTTGACCCGTACAAGTAATGCCTCCATAACTTCAGAACAAATACCACAGCTGCCAACTCTAAATCGTGTGTCGGATAGTTCCTCTCATGAACCTTCAGTTGTCTCGAAGCATAAGCTACAACCTGCTTATTCTTCATCAAAACACCACCCAAACCTAACAATGAAGCATCACAGTAAACCTCAAATGGTTCCGACGGACTTGGTAATATCAGAATAGGAGCAGTAGTTAACCTTCTCTTTAACTCTTGGAAACCTTCTTCACATTTTGAGTCCCAAACAAACGCTTGCCCCTTTCTAGTCAACATCGTCAACGGTAACGCCAACTTAGAAAATCCCTCAATGAATTTCCTATAATAACCTGCAAGTCCAAGAAAACTCCTTATCTCAGAAACTGACTTCGGAGCTTCCCACTTAGATACCGCTTCTATCTTAGAAGGATCAACAGCAACACCACCTCTTGAAATCACATGACCAAGAAAACTAACCTCTTCTAACCAAAATTCACACTTGGACAGTTTAGCAAATAACTTCTTTTCTCGTAGAACTCCTAAAACCACTCTCAAATGTTCAGCATGCTCTTCTTCAGATTTCGAATACACCAAAATATCGTCAATAAACACCACAACAAACTTGTCTAGGTACGGATGGAAAATCCTATTCATATACTCCATAAATACCCCAGGCGCATTAGTCACACCAAAAGGCATTACAGAATACTCATAATGTCCATACCTTGTTCTGAAAGCAGTCTTCTGAATATCCTCAGTTTTCACACGTATCTGATGATACCCCGATCTCAAATCTATTTTGCTGAACACACTCGCACCAACCAACTGATCCATCAAATTATCAATCCTCGGCAAAGGATACCAATTCTTGATCGTCACTTTATTCAGTTGCCTGTAGTCCACACACAACCTCATAGTACCTTCTTTCTTCTTAACCAATAACACTGGTGCACCCCACGGTGACACACTCGGATGAATAAATTTCTTATCCAACAGATCTTCCAGCTGACTCTTCAATTCAGTTAACTCAACAGCAGACATGCGGTACGGAGCCATCGTTATAGGCCTAGTACCAGGTACCAAATCAATCGAGAACTCAACTTCACGCTCTGGCGGTAATTCATTCACTTCTTCAGGAAACACATCAGGAAAATCACACACCACGGCTAGATCGCAAATCACCAGTTTATCTTTAGCCTCCAAAGTCGCTAACAGCATAAACAACTCTGCCCCATCTGTTACTGCTTCATTCACCTGCCTTGCTGATAGAAACAAACTCTTTCCTTCCTCAATCTCAGGAAAGATCACAGTCTTATCAAAACAGTTGATATAAACTCGGTTAAACACCAACCAGTTCATACCCAGGATAACATCAATCTGCACTAGTGGAAGACACACGAGGTCCATCCCAAAGTCTCTACCAAAAATACTCAAGGGACAATTTAAACAAACTGAAGTAGTAGTCACTGAACCCTTCGCAGGAGTATCAATCACCATACTCCCATGCATCTCAGATATCTCTAATTTAAGTTTCACAGCACAATCCAAAGATATAAAGGAATGAGTCGCACCTGTGTCAATAATAACTACAAGAGGAAAGCCATTAATATAACACGTACCTCGAATCAAACGATCATCTGCAGAAGTCTGAGAACCCGATAAAGCAAAAACCTTGCCTCCCGACTGGTTCTCTTTCTTCGGCTTAGGATACTGTGGACTGATATGACCCACCTCTCCACAGTTGAAACAAGTCATAGTCTTCAACCGGCACTCTGCAGCCAAGTGACCACCTTTGCCACACTTGAAACACTTCTTCTCAATTCTGGTACACTCATGGAAACGATGTCCAGCCTGACCACATCTGTAACACTTAGCAGGGGCACTGGAGTCTCCCCCACTAGGTCTCTTCATCCCACTCTGTCTCTGGAAACCTTTTCCAGCTGCATATGGTTTCCCACGATCATTCTGATTCTTGCCTTTCCTATCAACCCTCTGCTGATAGCTCTCTGCTCTAGCCTTGGTATCCTGTTCAAAAATCTTGCAACAGTCGACCAAGTCAGAAAACACTCTAATCCGCTGATACCCAATAGCCTGCTTGATCTCGGGACGTAACCCGTTCTCAAACTTCACACATTTCGAAAATTCCCAGTAGCCTCATCATAGGGAGTGTAATACTTCGACAGCTCTGTGAACTTAGCAGCATACTCAGTAACAGACCGGTTGCCCTGCTTCAATTCTAAGAACTCTATCTCTTTCTTTCCTCTGACATCCTCTGGAAAGTACTTCCTCAGGAATCTCTCCCTAAACACCGCCCAAGTGATCTCAGCACCCCCAGCAGCTTCCAGCTCAGTGCGGGTAGCAACCCACCAATCATCTGCTTCCTCTGACAGCATATGCATACCGAACCTGACCTTCTGGTTATCGGCACATTCAGTCACTCGGAAGATCCTCTCGATCTCCTTCAACCACTTCTGAGCACCATCTGGATCGTATGCTCCCTTGAACATTGGAGGATTGTTCTTCTGGAACTCACTCAGTTGACGAGCAGCTCCCAATCCCACAACATTCGGATTCCCTCCAAGTACTCCAGCTAGCATACCCAGAGCCTCAGCAATCGCAGCATCGTCTCTACCTCTTCCAGCCATCTCTATTCTGAAAGCCCAACAAGCTAAAACAATAAGTACTGATAGGGTTACACAACACCTATCCCGTACAGGGAAATAGAATAATTACGACTCGACTCGACCGACTATGCTCTGATACCACTAATGTAACACCCTTCTAAAATACCCCAATAACTAATTAAAACGACAAAATATAAATCAGAGTAAATATGCAATTAAGGGTGTCACACTTGACACTTCACACCATTCACCAAAATAGTTTGTCATGCTCATTTATTAATCAGAATAAAATATTGCACAATTCGCAGCGGATATAAATCTAACAACATGCAAATCCATGTAACACATTACATGTAAAATTGTCCAACAACAAAATGAAAACAAGTAAAACATCCTGTCCCAATGTTACATATACCAGAGCATGACCCACTAAGGAACTACACTAGACTCCAAGCACTAGCTTCTACTCAATCACTGCTCGTTACCTGAAATATAGTTGTAAGGGTGAGTTCCTCAGTCGATATAACAAGCATTATAAAATATCATGTAATGCTAAGTAAATTAACACATTCATCACCCTAATCAGATCACACATTCAGCAACGGCAACATCAACTCAAAATCGTACTCAACGCAAACACAAAACACACGTATAATATTGGAATACATCCATTCATATTATACGCCATACATACATTATGCAATGAGACTCCATGCATGCGGTACCGACTATTCGTGAACATATAGTTCAACCTCACCGATCAAACCCAGATACGGCTACCAAGCTCACTAGTCCCACTCATTTGAGACCTAGTGACTCACTCACTAATTCCTCACCATGGGAATTAGCTACCACCATAAAGGCCATGCTATGCACGCTAAATCACCTAGCATGCAAACATCAACAATAATCCACAACAACTCACTCACTAATTCCTCACCATGGGAATTAGCTACCACCATAAAGGCCATGCTATACACGCTAAATCACCTAGCATGCAAACATCAACAACAAATCCAAGATAGACATGTGCTCACACTCTAAGCCATAAACAGTCCATTCACATTTGCATGCATAACAGATACATTCACAGCATTATGCATACCATCATACATCATCAGCATATTTATCACAGAATCATATCATATCATGCCAAATAATAAATCACAGTATTAGCACACTCTACTAATACCTATACTGCTCAAAACAACGGGAAATGATCCCTACTATATCATACATCAGCTAAATTACATCACTCAGCTGAAACGACCAAAACTGCACAACAACAGCTCAGAAGAAATCAAACTTCTGCTCATACGTGTATGCCTATGCCCATACGCGTATGGCCCATTTCCTAGCCAAACCCATACGCGTATGGCCTATCTCATACGCGTATGCTACGCGTACCTCTTCTCCCATACGCGTACCAACAGAGACAAAACTACGCTAAAATCATCATCTTTTTCATCCATACGCGTATGGCCTCACCCCATACGCGTACCACCATCTCATACGCGTATTGCCTAGTGCCATACGCGTATGACCAGAAACCAAATTCCAGATCTGCTATGGGTTTTCTCTGCTATGAATTTTCTCAGATCCAACCTTCCACAGTCCAATTTCTACACATCATTCGTTCATATTATCTAACACAGATCATACCCATTCAATTTCACAATTCCTACCCTTATTACATTTAATTCCTACGAATTTCTTTCAATTATAAACCCATATCTCGTTCATCCAAAAGTTCACAAATTTCAGCATGCATCATTATAATTAGAGTCGATTCAATGGCTCATTACTACCCATTACATGTTAACCCATAATACCCATTAAATGACGATAAACCCCCCTTACCTGAGTTAATCAGGCAATCCTTTAGCTTCAAGCTTTTCCTTTCTTCAACCCTTGTTCTCTTGCTCTTCCTCTTTGCCCTTTTCCACTTTTCTGTCGCTTCTCCCTTTTCACGTGAAAAAACCCTCTTTTACCAAATGGAACCTTTTTACTGATTTCAATTTTTATTATTCCAATAATAATAATTCCAATAATATTCCAATAATAATCCAATTATTTAATTAAATTAATAAATATACTATTAACTTAAATTAAATAATTATCATATTTTTATCGGGGTGTTACAGGAGACGCCTACTTTTGTGGAAAACAAACAATGTCTAAGGTGGTCTCATAGACTTATGTATCTCACTAATGATGATATAGTTTGGTATGACCCATCTTTGAGCAGTTTGGAGATTATTGATAGTTGTGGTGAATTCTCTAATGTGCCTCTCATTGGTACACAAGGAGGAATTAACAACAATCCTACTTTGGCTCGTCGACAACTTGGGTTCCCCTTGAGATACAACCCTAATAACATGTTGTTAGAAGGTCTTTTCTATCAAGAGGGTAAAGATCCCCAACTTTTGAAGCAAAAGATTGTGCATGCTTGGCATAATGTGCACAGGAAAGGAAGATCCGAGCTTGGTTCATGCAATTTTGTAGCTTTGGAAGCTTACACTCTTTGGGTGAAAAAGAGAGCTATGGAGTTGAAGATGCCTTATCCTTGTAAAAGACCTATGTTTATGGTTATGGTTGAGCCATTAACTCTCCATAACCAAGATGTAGAGGAGTTGGAAGACGCGCTCGTCAATATAAAGCAAGAGAAGGATATGTGGGAAGAACGTTTCCGTGCTCTGAGCAAGAAGCATGAAGAGTTGCAGTTGGAGTCTAAGGACAAAGATGAACTTATTGAGCTACTTGAAGATCGAGTGATTGAGTGATCGAGTGACAAAGATGAAGAGTTGCAGAGGTTTCATCTTCTAGCACGCCTCAACCTTTCGTTGCTTGGAAGAAGATTGTTGACCAACTTGTCCTCGAGAAGACTCAGATGAAGGCTTCTTTTGAGATCGAGATCCGTCACATTCGAAGGAAGTACACGCCTTCAGCTAGGTCTTCTATCACTGTTGTTAGGGATCCTTAGGATGACTAGTCACCTTTTCTCTTGTATCTTTTTATTTTGGTTTTTGAAGTTGTACTCAGTGTAATCCTTCCAATTTATATAAATAAAAAGAGATTTTTGGTCATATCAAATTGTTGCAATTTCCATTTAAATATTATATATTTGCAAATAATATAGTAAGTTCCTTGAAAAATAAAAATAATCAAGCATTACATTCCATGCATCATTTGCATAAGCAGGTTTTTGCCAGGTGTGTGATTGGTGTTTCTTCTGTGCTTTAGCCAAGCTGACTCACTAGTACAATACCCGAGCCAATTGTCAGAAAATAATGGAACATTTGGAGCAAGAGAACAGAGAGTTGAAGGACAAGATCGCCCGCCTGACTGCCATGATGGAGTCAGTTCTTGCTGCTCTGAGTCAAGCTTCTCCAACACCTGCAACTCCTCCTGCGAGGACTGTTATTTTAGAGGTGGCTACCTCTATCATGCCTGCTGCTACCGCCCACTTCACGCCGAACTTGCCTGCCGGATTCCCATGGGGAATGTCGCCCAACTTTGTTCCCGAAGGCTTTGCGCCTACCTTTGCTTCCATGCCGGCATCTAGCCCGGTCATGTTCGTGCCACCTCCCATTGTGCACACTTTGCCTCGCGTAAAGGATACCATCTATCATTCCGAACCGTCTGAGGGTCCGGATGTTTATGAGAAGATGGAAGAAATGAAAGATCAATTTCTTGAGTTGCGCAAGGAATTAAAGACGCTGAGAGGTAAAGATATGTTTGGGAAGATTGCTGCCGAGTTGTATTTGGTGCCCAATGTCAAAATCCCGGTGAAGTTCAAAGTGCCTGACTTTGAAAAATATAAGGAGAACTCTTGTCCGCTCAGTCATCTTGTGATGTATGCCCGCAAAATGTCAACTCAGATAGACAATGATCAATTTCTTATTCACTACTTCCAGGATAGCCTGATTGGTGTTGCACTCCATTGGTACATGGGGTTGGATAGTGCAAGTATCCGCACTTTCAACGACTTCAGAGAGGATTTTGTGAAGCAATACAAATATAATGTGGACATTGTAACACCCCGATAATAATATGATAATTATTTAAATTAAGTTAATAATATATTTATTAATTTAATTAGATAATTGGATTATTATTATTATTATTTTTTGGAATTATTGAATTACTATTATTACTGGGATAATAATATAAATGGGAAAATATATATAAGCATGAAATAAGGAAAAAGAGTTCCATTTGGGGTAAAAAGAGTTTTCACGTGAAACAGAGAAGCGACTGAGAAAGTGGAGAAAGGGCAAAGAGGAAGAGCACGGGAAGAAGTTGGAGAAGGAAGAGCTTGAAGCTTAAAGATTCGCCGGATTAACTCAGGTAAGGGGGGTTTATCGTCGTTTAATGGGTATTATGGGTTAGCATGTAATGGGTAGTGATAAACCGTTGAATTGACCCTAATTGGGATTTGGAATGCTGAGAAATTGT
Organism: Lathyrus oleraceus; assembly: GCF_024323335.1. NCBI lineage: Eukaryota > Viridiplantae > Streptophyta > Magnoliopsida > Fabales > Fabaceae > Lathyrus > Lathyrus oleraceus. The sequence continues at coordinate 265,472,613 of NC_066580.1, forward strand.
GATGAATAAGTTGTGTGAAAACTGTAATTGAATCGATAATGGTGTGTGTCGTAATTTGCTGGACGTGTAGCTTTTTACGGAATTGGAATCGGAGGTCCGGAAGTCCTCCAACGGCGGAAAATGCGGAGAATTCTGCATTCTGCTTCGTGTTAGCGCAGGAACAGCTTTCTGTCTTGCGTTAACCGGTTAACCCAGGGTGTTAACCGGTTAACACTGTTATAAATTGTGAAAAACTGCTGTTTTGTCTGCGTTAACCGGTTAAACCAGGGCGTTAACCGGTTAACACTGTTATGATTGTGAGAAAGTGCTGTTCTGTCTGCGTTAACCGGTTAACCCAGGGCGTTAACCGGTTAACACTGTTGCGTTTTGCCAGAAAGTGTGTTCTGTGTTGCGTTAACCGGTTAACCCAGGGCGTTAACCGGTTAACACTGTTAAAAAGTGGAAAAATGGATATTTTAAATGTCATGTGTATATGTGATGGTTGGCCTATATCGGTGTGTGATATAGTAGGGATTATTCCCGCTGTTTTGAGCAATATAGGTATTAGTAGAGTGTGCTAATACTGTGATTAATTATTTGACACGATATGATGTTTTGATGAATGTGTTGATGATGTATGATGGTATGCATAATGCTATGAGTGTATATATTATGCATGTGTTTGTGAATGGACTATTTTATGGCTTAGAGTGTGAGCATATGTCCATTGTGGATTATTGTTGATGATGTTGCATTGCTAGGTGAATTAGCATGCATATTGTGGCCTTTATGGTGGTAGCTAATTCCCATGGTGAGGAATTAGTGATGTTAGTCATTTTGGACTGTTGTTGATGTTTGCATGCTAGGTGAATTAGCGTGCATAGCATGGCCCTTGGGGTGGTAGCTAATTCCCATGGTGAGGAATTAGTGATGTGAGTCACTAGGTCTCAAATGAGTGGGACTAGTGAGCTTGGTAGCCGTACCTGGATTTGGTCGGTGAAGTTGAACTATATGTTCACGAATAGTCGGTACCGCATGCATGGAGTTTCATTGCATAATGTATGTATGGCGTATAATATGAATGGATGTATTCCAGTATTATACGTGTGTTGAATGTTGTTTGATGTGTTGATGTTGATCATGATTGAGTTGATATTGTCGTTGCTGAATGTGTAATCTGATTAGGGTGATTAATGTGTTAAATTACTTAACATGACATGATATTTTATAATGCTTATTATATCGATTGAGAAACTCACCCTTACAACTATTTTTTTCAGGTAACGAGCAGTGATTGAGTAGAAGCTAGTGCTTGGAGTCTAGTGTAGTCTCCCTAGTGGGTCATGCTCTGATAGATGTAACATCGGGATGGGATGTTTTAAATGTTTTATCGTTGTTAGTGAACCAGTTTACATGTATTGTGTTACATGTTTTGAATGATCGATTTGATCTCTATCCGCTGCGTATTGTGCAAATGTTTTATGTTTTGAGTTAATAAAAGAGCATGACAGTTATTATGGTGTGAAATGTTGTGTGACACCCTTGATTGCATAATTACTCTGATTTATATACGTTGTTTTAATTAAAAATATTTGGGGTATTTTAGAAGGGTGTTACAGACATGGCGCCGGATAGAGACTAGTTAAGGTATATGTCTCAGAAAGACAAGGAGACATTCAAAGAGTACGCGCAAAGATGGAGTGAGTTGGCTGCCCAGATCACTCCTTCTTTGGTGGAGAAAGCAATGACGAAGATCTTCTTGAAAACTCTGAGTTCATTTTATTATGAACGCATGATTGCTAGTGCCCCCAGTGATTTTACCGAAATGGTAAATATGGGGATGAGGCTTGAGGAAAGAGTCCGTGAAGGACTTTTGTCAAGAGATGAAGCGTCAACAAGTAAGAGATACGGTTGCAACTTCGGTAAGAAGAAAGATAGAGAGACCAATACAGTAATTAGTGGGAGGCAGAGGAGGCCTCAAATCAGAAAAAATCAACCACCCTGTCAACATCATCATCATCAAGTGTCATCAGTAATTCCGGTATTTTCTAGTTAACAAGCAACACCAATTCAACAACAACAACATCAACGTCAATAACAACAATCGCATCAAAGAACGAACACCTACAAGAACAACAATACAAACAATACCAACAACAATCATCATCAGCAGAACTTTGAGAGGAAGAAGGTCTCTTTTGACCCGATTCCTATGTCGTATGCAGAGTTGTATCCTTTGTTAGTTCTCAAGAACTTAATTCAACCGAGGAACCCACCGCAGATCCCAGAAACACTACCCTGATGGTATGAACCTGAGCTTCGTTGTGCTTTTCATCAAGGAGCACCCGGGCATGATATTGAAAATTGCTATCCATTGAAATATGAGGTTCAAAAGCTTATGAAGAATGGTATGGTGTCCTTTGAGGACCGCGCGCCAAATGTGAAAGCAAACCCTTTGCCCGCTCATGGGAACTCTTAAGTGAATATGCTGGACGGTTGTCTTGGAGAATTAAAGGTTTTTGATGTCCGGTTTATCCAAAGATCCTTGGTGCAGATGCATAAAGATATTTGTTTGGTGAGTGACTGTGAACATGATCATGATAGTTGTGTCATTTGTAGTGTGAACCCAAGAGGGTGTGATATGGTGAAGAGGGACATCCAACGTCTGATGGATGAAGGCATGATACAGATTGTTCAATCTCGTCCTGTAGATGACGACATCAATGTCATAGTGCCCATTTTCAAGCAACAAGAGTGGTTGGTAGTTCAGTATGATAGCAACAACAATAAGAATGACAGTCAAAGATTAGTATCGCCGTTGGTAATACGGTTTGCGGGCCCAGTCCCGTATTCATCTGATAAGGCTGTACCGTACCAGTACAATGCTACAATGATAAAGAATGGTCAAGAGGTCCCGTTACCTACGACTAGTTCAGTGGTGAGCATTGCTGATATAACGAAGGTGACCCGCAATGGTCGAGTGTTTGGGTCGGTGGTCCCAGAAAGAAAAGAGGAAATGATTGTTGGTAAGAAGGCGGAGGTGCCTAAAGTAGATCCAGTTCGATGTTCAAAAGATAAGTCTGGTGAATCCAGCAACTTGAAAGCCAATGATGATGATGAGGTACTCCGATTGATAAAGAGGAGTGAATTTAATATGGTTGAGCAACTGCTCCAGACTCCCTCAAAAATCCCAGTGTTGTCTCTGCTGATGAATTTCGAAGCACACAGAGAAGCACTACAGAGAGTTCTTGAACAAGCATATGTAGAGCATGATGTTACTGTGGATCAGTTTGATCACATCATGGCTAACATCATTTCATGCAATAATTTGAGCTTCTTTGATGATGAACTCTCTGAGGGGGGAAGAAATCATAACCTGGCTTTGCAAATTTCAATGAACTGTAAGGAAGATGCTTTGTCAAACATTCTTGTTGACACCGGTTCGTCACTCAATGTGCTTCTGAAGTCAACTTTGCCAATGTTATCTTACCAAGGAGCGCCCATGAGGTACAATGGAGTAATTGTCAAAGCCTTTGATGGCTCGCGCGAAATGGTAATTGGTGGAGTGGACCTTCCAGTCAAGATAGGTCCGAGTGATTTTAAGATTACTTTTCATGTAATGGATATCCACCTGGCCTACAACTGTTTATTGGGAAGGCCATGGATTCATGAGGCAGGGGTTGTTACCTCCACTCTGTACCAGAAGCTCAAATTTGTAAATAATGGCAAGCTTGTGATTGTTGGAGGAAAGAAAGCGCTATTGGTTAGCCATCTATCATCTTTCTCGTATGTTGAAGCTGAGGATGAGGTTGGAACTCCGTTCCAAGCCTTATCTATTGCTACTGAGAAGAGAGTTGGGGAACCTATGTCCTCGTTGAAAGATGCACAGAAGATTGTTGAAGAAGTTACCGTTGATCAGTGGAGGCGCATGGTAGAGGTCTCCGACAACAAAGGCAGAACCGGTTTGGGGTTCCAAAAAGGCTCATCGACTGTTAGATTTGAAGATATGAAACTCAGCTTCCGTAGCGGAGGGTTCATTCATGGCAATGAACAACACTTAGATGTTGTGCTAGAGGATAGCGAAGAGGAAGACTGCACGAACTTTGTAACGCATGGAAAGACATGCAACAATTGGACTGCCGTTGATATTCCTGTTATTTTGCATCGATCTAAGTAATTGCTTTTATATTTTAAAAAATCTTTCTCCTATGCCTAAGGGAGAAGTGAACATTGTTTGGGCATTTTAAATTGATCATCAATAAAATTAATTCTATTCATCAACATCTTTGATGTTTATTTTTACTTTTTGCTTTATTCTGAAAATGGTAAGCACAAAAAACATAAATAAACAATATAATTGTCCATCTGCATAATATTTGGTCACAAATTCACTTCTCTAAAATCAAAATATCAAATCATTATGCAGGTTGGTTCCTAACCCCATTGAATACAATGATCCTTCTCCTTCTCCAAATTTTGAAGTTCCTATGTTTGAGGCCGAGGAGGAAAGTGATGTAGAAGTGAGTGATGAATTATCTCGTCTTCTTGAGCAAGATGAAAAGACCATTCAGTCGTTCGAAGAGCAGATTGAGCTAGTCAACTTGGGTTCCGAGGATGATATGAAGGAAGTCAAGATTGGGTCTCGCCTGTGTCCAGATGTTAAGAAGGGGTTGATTGATCTTCTTCGAGAATATTCATATGTGTTTTCTTGGTCCTATCAAGACATGCTTGGTTTAGATTCTGAGATTGTGGTGCATAGATTGTCGTTGAAGCCAGAATGCCCGTCAGTCAAGCAGAAGTTGAGAAGAACGCATCCTGATATGGCTGTGAAAATCAAAGAGGAAGTGCCAATATTGTGACCGCTGAGTTTCCGTAATGGGTGGCCAATATTGTGCTAGTGCCGAAGAAAGATGGAAAAGTCTGCATGTGTGTTGACTATATAGATTTGAACAAATCCAGTCCAAAAGATGATTTCCCTCTACCACACATTGATATGTTGGTAGACAATACTGCTAAATTCAAAGTCTTTTCATTTATGGATGGATTTTCCAGTTATAATCAGATCAAGATGGCACCCGAAGATATGGAGAAGACCATATTCATTACACCCTAGGGAACATTCTGTTATAGAGTGATGCCTTTCGGTTTAAAGAATGCTGGTGCAACTTACCAGAGAGCAATGGCTACTGTTTTTCATGATACAATGCATAAAGAGATTGAAGTATATGTCGATGACATGATTGCTAAATCAATTGATAAAGAGGAACATGTTAAGCATTTGTTGAAGCTATTCCAGCGTTTGAGGAAGTATAAACTCCGCTTGAATCCCAATAAGTATACTTTTGGTGTTCGTTCATGTAAGTTGTTGGGCTTTATTGTCAGCGAGAAGGGTATTGAAGTTGATCCTGCCAAGGTCAAAGCAATACAAGAGATGCGTGCGCTCAAAATTGAGAAGCAAGTCAGGGGTTTTCTCAGTCGCTTGAATTATATTTCCAAATTCATTTCCCACATGACTGCCACGTGTGCGCCTATATTCAAGCTTCTTCGGAAAGATCAGTCTTGTGATTGGACAGAAGACTTCCAGAAAGCTTTTGACAATATCAAGGAATATTTTCTTGAGCCTCCGATTTTGTCTCCACCTATGGAAGGAAGACCGTTGATCATGTATTTGACTGTGCTCGAAGATAGTAAGGGTTGTGTTCTTTGTCAGCAAGATGAGACTGGAAAGAAAGAATTTGCAATTTACTACCTCAGTAAGAAGTTCACCGATTGTGAGACTCGGCATTCTATGCTTGAGAAGACTTGTTGCGCATTGACTTGGGCTGCTAAGCGTCTGCGTCAGTATATGTTAAATCATACCACTTGGTTGATATCCAAAATGGATCCAATCAAGTATATATTTGAAAAGCCTGCTTTAACTGGGAGAATTGCTCGTTGGCAGATGTTGTTATCAGAGTATGATATCGAATACCGATCTCATAAAGCAATCAAAGGTAGTATCTTGGCTGACCATTTGGCTCACCAACCAATTGAAGATTATCAGTCAGTGCAGTATGACTTCCCTGATGAAGAGATTTTGTACTTGAAAATGAAAGATTGTGATGAACCATTGCTTGAAGAAGGGCCAGAACCTGGTTCCCGTTGGGGCATGGTATTTGATGGAGCTGTTAATCAACATGGAAATGGCATTGGGGCAGTGATTATTACTCCTCAAGGCACACATCTACCATTTACAGCTATTTTGACTTTCAAGTGTACAAACAACATGACAGAATATGAAGCTTGCATTATGGGGCTTGAAGAGGCCATGAATCTCAGAATAAAGTATTTAGACGTCTTCGGTGATTCAACTTTGGTTGTGAATCATATTGAAGGAGAATGGGAGAAAAATCAACCCGGTTTAGTACCATGTAGAGATTATGCGAGGAGGATTTCAACTTTCTTTACAAAAGTTGAATTTCATCATATCCCTCGATATGAAAACCGGATTGCAGATGCTCTTGCAACATTGGCGTCAGTGATTGTAGTGAAGTATTGGAATGAGGTTCCCAATTTATCTGTGATGTGTCTTGATAGGCCAGCTCACGTGATTGCTGTTGAAGAGATCAAAGACGAGAAGCTGTGGTATTACGACATCAAAAGTTTTCTCCAAAGTCAGATTTACCCGCCTAGGGAATCTTTGAAAGATAAGAAGACTTTGAGAAGATTAGCCGGTAATTTCTACTTGAATGGTGATATACTATACAAGAGAAACTTCGACATGGTTTTGCTCAGATGCGTGGATAGACACGAAGAAGACTTGTTGATGACTGAAGTGCTCGAAGGTTCCTTTGGTACTCATTCCAATGGACATGCAATGGCAAAGAAGATGTTGCGAGCAGGTTACTATTGGATGACAATGGAATTTGACTGTTGCAAATTTGTGAAGAAATGCCATAAGGTTCAAATTTATGCTTATAAGATCCATGTTCCTCTGACACTTTTGAATGTTATCTCTTCCCCATGGCCCTTCTCCATGTGGGGAATTGATATGATTGGGATGATTGAGCCCAAATCTTCGAATGGACATCGTTTCATTTTGGTGGCAATTGACTACTTCACAAAATGGATTGAAGCGACATCGTATGCAAATGTAACCAAGCAAGTTGTTGTAAGGTTTATCAAGAATCAGATCATATGCCGTTATGGTGTGCCAAGTAAGATCATTACTGATAATGGATCGAACTTGAATAACAATATGGTGGAAGCGCTTTGTAAAGACTTCAAGATTGCACATCATAATTCTTCTCCTTACAGACCCAAAATGAATGGGGCTGTTGAAGCTGCGAATAAGAACATCATGAAGAATATCCAGAAGATCATTGTCACATACAAGGATTGGCATGAGATGCTCCCATTTGCTTTGTATGGGTATCGTACATCCGTTTGCACTTTAACAGGGGCAACCCCTTTCTCTCTTGTATATGGTATGTAAGCGGTGCTCCCCGTAGAGGTTGAGATTCCTTCATTGCGCGTGCTCATGGAAGCCAAGTTGACTGAAGCTGAATGGTGTCAGACCATGTTTGACCAGTTGAATTTAATTGAAGAGAAGAGATTGACTCCCATGTGTCATGGTCAGTTCTATCAATAGAGAATGAAAAAAGCTTTTGATAAGAAGGTCAAACCTCGTGTATTCAGAGAAGGTGACCTTGTGCTCAAGAAAATTTTGACGTTCAAGCCAGATTCCATAGGAAAATGCACTCTCAATTATGAAGGCCCATATATAGTTAAGAGAGCCTTTTCAGGCGGTGCGCTAATTCTTACAACTATGGATGGTGAAGAATTGACTCGTCCTGTGAATGCAGATGCAGTCAAGAAATACTTCGCCTAAAAAGAAAAGAGCAGCTCGCTAAGTTGAAAACCCGAAAGGGCGGCTTAGGCAAAAATGAGAGTCTCGGTGGATTGAAAACCCGAAAGGGTGATCTAGGCAAAAATTAGAGACATAAAACAAAAAGAATTTCCCGATAAGTTGAGTACCCCACCTTGGGGCAACTTATGTAAAAATTAGGGAGTATGGCAAGTAACTACATTCTGTTGATCTTCAGTGTTTTGAAGACTTGTTTGAGCACAAGGATTGACAACAGTTCATCTCCAACAGCGGTCAAGAGTACAATGGATATCAAGAGTTGGTAGAAGGATTAAGGATCATTTGTATTCAATGTAACCATTTTCAACTTTGTAAAATCTATGGAATCTTGTCATTTACAGACTACCATTCTATTAAATAAAGTTGAGCTTTTATCCAATTGTTTTTACTCTTATTTACTTCAGCCAATAGTTTTAATTTTTATTATGATCATTTTTTAAATTAAATTTTTAAATCAAAACCAAGTTTTCTTTAATATATAAAAGCAAGAATTTTTCCAAAGCAAGTAAAAGGAATATCAGCAACATTTTAATAAATAGCAAGTCCTTAAGTGTGAAGCATCAGTGGTTCCCTAAGCAGTTAACTCTTTGGGTATCCCTAGATGTTAGTATTGATTCAGTTTCTCGGTGGAGAGTTTGATCCTCAGGGGAATTTCTCGGTCCCCACCTGATTTGGTTGATCCAGATACCCTGCGGCGTGTTGTTTTCCCCAACAGAGTTTCTGCTGTCCCTAGCGAAGTTTCTGCCTTCTCTAGCGAAGTTAGTATTTCCTCAGCAGGGTTGATCTTCAGAGATGGTTGATCTATCTTCCCTAGTAGATCGTTTCGGTGTCCTCACTAATTGCCATTCAATTTGCTCCCAGTCAGAGTTTCCTCCTGGTTCCTGAGCAGCTTTTGTTGATTATTTCTCTGTAGGGTTGTCTCCCATTGTTTTAGGGTGTTGACCTAAAATTCCCCACAGATTGGATAATCTGTCCTCAGCAAATCTCCTTTTTCCTCAGCTAGGGTCGAGCATTTGGGATGTTGATCTCTCTGTTCTCCAGCAGTTGTCTCCATATTTTGTGGATTGACCGAGGATTGTACCAGTGATTCAATTCTCTTTGCGACACCTCTGTATCCTTTGCCATCGTTTTGTTGGCATAATCATCATATATACATATACATATACATATACATATACATATACATTCATATAATTTCACAATTTGCATATCCTGCATCTTTATATTTGATTTGTTTGAGATTCTCATTCTCTGTTATGGCGGTACTTTATCCCCATACCAAATCTGGTGTCTGTCCTTCTTCAATTGTAGAGTGTCAGCCCCTTAAGCAGAAAGACTTTAACCTTTCTTTGTTTCCCCATTGAGTTTGTTTCCTCGTGGATGGTTGTTATTTCGGTTTCCTCTCCAGTAGATTTTCTGGATGGAATTACTCCCCTTGAGTTATGTCCTCATTGGGTTGAGTTTTGATTGACATTTTTCTTTCTAGGTCTTACCTAGATAGATATTTTGGTCCCCTGAGAGTCTATTACCCAGTAACTGGTAGTATTCTTCTTAGTTTGCAGTTTGCCACTTCTTGCCCAATACCAGACAAAAGTACCCTTTTTCTCCTTAGTGGAGTCCACAGGAAATATATCCTTGATATGTTCATCTTAACCAGTGACGGATATCTTTCCTTCCCCTGCAGGAGTCTATCCTTGATATGTTCACTTTAACTAGTGATGGATATTCTCACTTTAGTATTCTACCCAGTAAAAAGGTAGTTGTAATCCCTATTTTGTTCCTCAGAAAGTTAATCCTTGATATTCTCATCTTAATCGATGATGGGTTCTCTTTTCCTTACGGTTTTCTACCCAATAACCGATAGTTGTAAATCCTACTTTTTTCCCTGTGCGGAGTCTATCCTTGATATGTTCACTTTAACCAGTGACGGATTTTCTCTTCTTTGGTATTCTATCCAGTAACTAATAGATGTAATCCCTATTTTTGCTCCCCTTTTCAGAGTCTATCCTTATTATGTTCATCTTAACCGGTGGCAAATTTTCTCTTTGATTGGTTTTCTACCCAGTAATCGGTAGTTATAAATCCTACTTTGTCCCCTCGTAGAGGTAATCCTTGATATGTTCATCCTAACCGGTGACGGATTTTCTCTCTGACGGTTTTCTATCCAGCTTTCGATAGATGTAGTTCCTACCCTTGTTGTTCAGTTGGTATATCCTTGATATGTTCATCCAAACCGATGACGGGTATCCTCCTTGGCATTTCCAGGCAAGTATATCCTTGATATGTTCATCTTAACAGGTGACGGACTTTCTTCCCTGTCGAGTTTATCCTTGATATGTTCATCCTAATCGATGACGGATACTCTCACCTTTGGTGTTCTGCCTAGTAACTGGTAGTTGTAAATTCTATTTTCTGCACTTTTCCCCAACAAGGTTATTCTTACCCAGTAACCGGTAATGAATACCCCCTCCTGGCGGTTCCCAACGAGTCATCCTTGATATGTTCATCCTAACCGATGACGGATGTTCTCTCTGTCAGATCTTTATTATCTTCTTACCCAGTGACAGGTAGTAGATAATAGATTTCTGCTCCTCCTGTGTTGAAGTTTCTATCTTCCCCACTTGAGTTGAGTGCGCATTTCCTTAGTGAAATCGTTGTTCCCCTAAACGAGTCGAGTACTTCATCCTGACTTACTTGTATCCCCTGCAGATGTCGTGTTTTTCCCTGGCTGAGTCTTTCCATTTCATATGGAATCCCTCGAGTTCCCCCAGTAGTTTAGAGTCGTAACCTAGCCTACGCATAACTCTTTTTTATCGCCCAGAGTCTCTGTCTCTCTAGTGAGTTTTCCTTACGGAATGCATTATACTCCTGCGGACCTTCGTCTCTCTGATTTCTTTTCCTTTGTGGCAATATTCCCCCCATAAAGAAATTAACTTTTGCATTCATAACATATACATCATGTGGTCTCTTAGGGACCAAAATTTGTTTATATGTTGTTATTTAAGCTCATTCTACCGAGTCGAGCCGAAGATTTTAACTTTCACCTCCTCAGTTAGAATGTCCTTAAATAAGGGCAGCTGTAAGACCCCAATTTTCCCCTAGGATCCCTCATGCAATTCTATCATAAGCATTAGCATTGGGATCATGTCTTGGCATCCTCCTTACCCCTCTTTCATTGGGTTTGTTTTGGGAGAGATCACCAAGCACTTTGTGATTATACCATACTTTTATTTTATCATTTCACTAACCAAAATACCAAAAATATGTCTTTGTATTTGTCTAACTCTTTTGTAGGAAGGGCATGATCTCATTGATTCATCAAGTTCACATCTAGGGTTTGAGACCCTCATGAACAAGGAGCACAACCAAGAGTTGACTCAAGAATGGTTATGAGTATCATATATGAGTCCCAATTATTACTACATGTTATTTTGATCAAGTTTTCTTCAAGAGTTTGATGGTGATTTGCCTTGGAAACCCTAGTTTGATTGGGTATCTTAAGTAACTTCTCTAACAAGCTATCTCACCAATTGATCAAATTTCTCAAGGGAAACTTCAAAATTCATCATATTATGCATATATGATATACCATGAGCCAAGAAAATCAAGAGAATTGGAAGTTAGCAAGTTGGTTGATGGTGGTTGGCCAGATGGATTCATCTGATCAAAATTAGGTCTCCGTAGACCCTATCTCCTACAATTTTCGCCATATGAAAATGATTTCAAGAGAAACATTACTCTAAATGACATTCCAAACAACTTTCATGTTGAGACCTAGAGCTAGTTTAGCATGGAAAATCATTTTCTATGTTGAAACATTATAGGTCATTTTGTCTAAGCCCTAATTTGAAAGTCAACTTCCTAAGGCCATAACTTGATCAATTTTTATGAGATTAAAGATTTACAAGTTGCACAATTAAATTAAATGGGTCTACTTCAGCTTTTACGTTTGGAGTGGGAGCTAATTCAACTTTTTTGAGCATTTGATATGAGGTTACATTATAGGTCACTTTTGACCTATACCATTCATCAAGTGATTTTTTTAAACTTCAAAAATGCATAACTCTATCATTTCAAATCCAAATGACATCAAATTGGTGACCATTTTTAATGTATTTAAGAGAGATACAACTTTAATGAAGAAACTTTCCTCGTTTGATGCTCATATAAAAAGTTAAGCAAGGTGGAATGTTGAGACATATGGCTTGACACTTAGAAACATTTTGATATGTCAAAAATTTCCAAATTTCCACCTCAAATTTCTCCAAGTTCCAAGCTCCAAATGAAAAAGTGTTGAACATGAAAGTTGTTCATCTTGATCTCACCTTTCCAAAGAGCTCAAGTTCATTCATTTTCAAGAAGGAATGCATAGGCTGCACATGGAATGAACATGGTGAGATCACTTGGCAAGGATCAAACTTCAAACATCAATACACACTTGCCTTGGAATCCAAGCTTAGTTCAGACAATCCAATATTCATTTCTGGACCTCAAGCAATGATTTCATGGGTCTGTGCGTGCCCATGCACACTTGCATCACCATTAGCCAAAATTGGAAAGTGATTTGAACTGTGCAATTATCAACTGTTTTGGCTATAAATAGAGCTTCAATTTCTCAGAAATAAACACACATTCGCGCCAGCTTTGATCCCCCATCTCAAACGCTCACTTTGCAAAGGATAAGCCTGAGAAATTCTCTTGAATTTGAGGTTGAATTTCCACTGTTTTGAAATTCAAATCTCCAGGAATCCATAGCCTTTCAAGCATCTAATCCTTCTCCTGCAAGCAAGTGGAGTGAGACCAAGCATAAGCAAGACCAAGATTAATTGAATCCAAACCTCCATTGAAGGTATTTTCCAGAAATTTTGAACTCTTCGATTCTCTCAAATTCTTGCTCAATTCTATTGATTCTTTGGTTGTCTGAAGTCCTACCAATGTAGGCAAGAAGATTGAGTTGCTTTGAGGCTAAATCGAAGCAACTCAGTTCATGTACCTCAAATTTCAACTCCATGTATCTCTCAATATACTTGGAGTTAGAGTGATTTGAGATCAGATTCGAGCTCAGTGCCATTTTTTCTTTAAGATCATGTCCTTGTTTTTCGTTTTGATGATGGTTGATGGTGGACCAGTCCGGTGAGGTCCACCGGAGAAGATGACCGGAGCTCTGGCTCCGGCGATGCGTTGGTAAGTATCTGAACCACATGATCCATTCCTTTTGTAATAATCTTGAGCGTTGGTTTCAATTACCACATGTGCAGTGCTGCCGACTCAAGACCATGTGGAACGCGCGCTAGGGACCATCTGATCTGCCACCTCAATTAATGATGGAGATCACATGGTCCACGTATTTTTGATTTTCTGAATTTTCATTTTTCTTGCATTATTTTCAATAATTCATATTAAATTCAATATGGATCCAAAAAATATGGGACTTTCACCAAAAAATTTCAAATATTTTTCTCTTTCATATTCTGAATTAAAACTATTTTTTGGATCATTATTAATATTTTTCATGAATTAATTGATTTTGCATTTGTTTTTAATTGTTTAAAAATATTTTTAAATGTCCAAAAATTATGAAATCTTTTCTCCAAGGTCCTTTGACCTTGTTTGACCTATGATAAATCTCATGGCCATTTCTTTGGTGTTTTGATGAGATTTTAGGAATTGGACAAACCATATTCAATTTAAATGCACTATTTTATTATTTTTAATTGAATAAATGTCAAATAAATTTGTTGACCAATTGTGATGACTTTGTTTATGTTTGACTCTTGTTTTTGGGCCTTGGTCAAGGTTGATTTGACTTTGTCAAATTAATATCATTGGATTTAGGGGATTGATGGAATGTATATTCCATCTCCGAAAATGAATGAATGATATTAATTTGATAAAAGTCCTCCTTTGACCAATTTGTGATTTCATTCATCCCCCTCCCTCTTTATCTTATTCCCCTTCTTCATTCATTCACTCCATTTGGCCTATGATATCTCAAAGTCCTAATGTTAGTTGATTGAAAAATTAACATGAGTATGGATGAGATTAGGCCACACCTTTTGTAAATTCTTTTTGTCTGTGGTATGTTTCATGAGCATAGTCCATTATAGTATGTCTCTAACATGCATTAACACCAAAATTCTATTGTCCGACCTCAAATAGTTGTGACTTCTACATAAGTCCAATTACGATTGCTTAACATATCGCTAAATTTGTGACATAAAAGGCATAAGCATTCTAGTTAGTGAGATTGTAAGTCTCCCCTCTTTCATGGTATTGTGTGGAAACTTAGCCTTCTTTCCTTCCTTTGGAAGATGTTTTGGTTCAAGGATCCATGCTTGTGATAAGTGGGTTGAGTGTTCTCCAAAGAATGTCTTGAAATGAAAAGCAAAAGCAAGAAAATACTAAATTCTAACCTACTAACTACTAACTTTTAATTTCAAGCTTTTACTTTAATGCAATTTACTTTTAGCACTTTATTTCATTTGCCATTGTTCATATGATTCTAATAGTTTATGTTAATGTAATTTTCACTTTGTCCATTTGGACCACATTGTGTGATATATTTTGTTTGTGTATACTTTGTTTGTTTGGCGGTCTTTGACCATTAATGTACATAATAATAACAAAAACCCGAAAAAAACTTTTGAGTGGACTGTTGGCTTGATCTTGGACAAATGGACTTAGAATCTAGGCAACCTTCCTATGATAATGGACTTGGCCAATGCCAAGTTGATGAAGAACTAAGTGCATGCAATTTGAAATTCATCTCATACATCTTTGAAAACATCTCTAAGTTCATCTTCAACATGATCATTATGAAGCTGTTATTTTGAACCTGTGACTTGTGGAATTCATCTGTTGCATGGGCTACTTTGAAGAAGATCATGGAATGGATAAGCTTGAATGAGGCCATCTTTATTTGATGCCTTGCTCTTCAAGATAACATAATTGTGCATTTATGTGTTGCTTGATTCTAAAAGTCCAAGGGAATTCTGGGTTTCTAAATCAAACTTGTGAATAAACTTAACTATACCTGACCTAAACTTTCAAAAAGCCAAAAAGAACTAACTCATTCAAATCATTTTGGGCCTTTGTTCCTTTCAAACTTAAATTTTGTTAAAATCAATGCATTCACTTTGAAATTTGTATCACGAACTACGAGGTTTTGATCCCTCAATTTTATGTTGTATCACGAATTTGGATATCTTGAAAGTCCACAGGAGCACAAAGCATTCCATAAGGAAAACTGACTAGGGAGACAGAGACTCTGGGGATAAAAAGTTATGCATAGGCTAGACTACGACTTGAAAACTATTGGAGACACGAGGGGATTTCCATGAAAATAAATCAATGGAAAGACTCAGACTGGGGAAAAAGGAATATGCATGTATTAGGATAACACCAATACAACAAAAAACATCAGCAGGGGAAGATGGTAGATCAGAACGAAGCTGCAATACTCAAATCAACAAAAGCAAATTCGATTTCACAAAGAAATATGAACCCAAACTCAACTGGGGAAGAAAAACTTTAACATAGGAGTAAAAGAGATATATTATCTACCACCTGTTACTGGGTAGGAAGATAATACACTCGAACAGAGGGGCATTCATTACCAGTTAGGGTAAACACATCAAGGATGTCTTGCTGAGGAAAATGAGGAATATTCATTACCGATTATTGGGTAAGAATAACCTACTGGGAAAAGAAACGTTTAAAATGAACATATCAAGGATGAACTCAAAGAAAATAATATCCGTCATCGGTTAAGATGAACATATCAAGGATAAACTGTCAGGGAAAATAGGATTTATAACTTCCTTTTTACTAGGTAGAAGACCGAAGAAAATAGGATTTAGAACAACCTTTTTACTGGGTAGAAGACCGAAGAAAATAGGATTTATAAGTACCTTTTTACTGGGTAGAAGACCGAATAAAATAGGATTTATAACTACCTTTTCACTGGGTAGAAGACCGAAGAGAGAGTATCCGTCACCGGTTAAAGTGAACATATCAAGGATAAACTTAGTAGGGGAGGATATGATTTATATCTACCGTTTACTAGGTAGAATACCGGAAATAGGATTTACAACTACCTTTTTGCTGGGTAGAAGACCAAACAGGAAGAATATCCGTCACCGGTTAAGATGAACATGTCAAGGATAGACTTGTTAGGGAAACGAAAGAACGAATCCGCTGGAGGAAATCGAAGAAGTAAATTACCTTTTACCGGTTACTGGGTAAATCACAGGTAAAGTACTCAACCATCACGAAGGATATTACCGTTTACTGGGTAATAAATTCTTAGGGACCAAAAGATCTATCTAGGTAAGAACTAGAAAGAAACGGTCAAACATGACTCAACCCAATAAGGATATAAATCAATGGGAGTGGTTCCATCTAGATAATGAACTGGGGAGGAAACAAAAATAACAATCATCCACGAGGAAATAACTATGTGGGGAAGAAGAAAGGATAAACTCTTTCTGCTTAAGGGGCTGACACTTTATATTGAAGGAGGACATTCATACCAAATATGCACGGAAAAAATAATATCACCAAAGCAGGGGATCAGAAAAAAAGGTCAATGCGATAAAAATGCACAATGAAATATCTGATGTTATGTTTACGTATGTATATGATTACGATGACAAACTAGCACAGAGGATACAATGTTGAAGATCCAAATCATCACAACTAGATACTCGACTAATCTCAACAAGATGGGAACACCAACTGGTGAACCTGCTAGGGATAAAAATAAACCATCGAGGATATAAATCCTAAATTCAAATATATTTAATTCCCTGGTATGGCGCATAACCGCGTGCTCAAGGAAGACTGGGGATATAACAAACCCAAATTAAAGCTCAACTCTGGCTGGGGAAAGGCATGGAGAACATGCTTTCAACCAAAAACTTCTGAAGACTCAGCACTCGAGGGAAATGGAGAATATATATACATCAGTAGCAAAAAGGATCAAAACTGATCCAACTCAAAACTCAACTCTCAAAAAAGGAGGAGATACTTCTAGGGGATAAGTCAAGATTGATTGTTGGGGAGAATAAATTACCAACCACTGGTGGGGGAAGATAACAACGCTTCACACATCAAGACTTACTGTTCTTAGATTCCTGTTGACATTCCTTTTTGAATTTAATGTTTTTTAAAGTAAATGCCTTATTATTTATGAAAAATGGTTATTCATCGATTTATTTATTTCAAGATTATCATCATAAAAATTCAATTTTAATAAAGCAGAAACAAATAAGAATAGAAATAATTGGACAAAAAGCTCAACTTTATTTAATAGAATGGTAGTCCGTAAATGGCGGGACTCCATAGATCTCTACAAAGTTTGAAAATGGTAATTTACATGGAAAAAGGGCTACATTGCATACAATGACCACTACTCTCCCTATCAACTTTGAAATCCATTGTACTCTTGTCTTCGATTGAGAATGATGAATCATAACCCAATGATTATTCAAAACTACTTCAAAGGTCAGGACTAGCCGGATGCAATTTGTAACACCCTTCTAAAATACCCCAAATATTTAATTAAAATAACAACATATATTAATCAGAGTAATTATGCATTTAAGGGTGTCACACAAACACTGCACACCATGTTCCAAATTATCCTGTCATGCTCATTTATTTAATCAAATAAAACATTTGCATAGTTCGCAGCGGAATAAAATCCAACATCAGTATAAAACATGTAACATACTACATGTAAACTAGTTCAACAATTGTCAACAATACAATTAAAATGTTCCCTCCCGATGTCACATCTATCAGAGCATGACCCACTAAGGAGACTACACTAGACTCCAAGTATTAGCTTCTACTCAACTCATTGCTCGTTACCTGAAAAATAGTTGTAAGGGTGAGTTCCTCAATCGATATAATAAGCATTATAGAATATAATGTCCTGTTAAGTAATTTAACACATTAATCACCCTAATCGTATTCGCACATTCAGTAACGGCACACCAACTCAAACATCATACTCAACACCAATACAACTCATATTCATACTCAATAGCAACACAACACACGTATAATATTGGAATACATCCATTCATATTATACGCCATACATAATTTATGCAATGAGACTCCACACATGCGGTACCGACTATTCTGGAACATATAGTTCAAGCTCACCGATCAAATCCAGATACGGCTACTAAGCTCACTAGTCCCACTCATTTGAGATCTAATGACTCACTCACTAATTCCTCACCATGGGAATTAGCTACAGCCCCGAAGGCTATGCTATGCACACTAATCACCTAGTATGCAAACATCAACAACAATTCCACAATGATTCACTCACTAATTCCTCACCATGGGAATTAGCTACAGCCCCACAGGCTATGCCATGCACGCTAATCATCTAGCAATGCAACATCGACAACAATCCACAATGGACATATGCTCACACTCTAAGCCATACAACAATCCATTCACAAATACATGCATAATATATACGTTCACAGCATTATGCATATCATCATACATCATCAACACATGTATCAACACATCATATCATGTCAAATAATTAAACACAGTATTAGCACACTCTACTAATACCTATACTGCTCAAAACAGCGGGAAATAATCCCTATTACATCATATGCCAACATAGGCCAACCCTCAATTAAGCACACAACAATTTAAAACACCAATTTTCCACTCTGTAACAGCGTTAACCGGTTAACGCCCTGGGTTAACCGGTTAACGCAGGCAAAACACGCTTACTGCCCAAAATTTAACAGTGTTAACCGGTTAACGCCCTGGGTTAACCGGTTAACGCAGGCAAAACAGCACTAATTTCACAATTCGCAACAGTGTTAACCGGTTAACACCCTGGGTTAACCGGTTAACGCAGACAAAACAGTAGTTCCTGCGCTAACACAAAGCAGAATGCAGAACTTCCGCATTTTCCGCCGTTTGAGGACTTCCGGACCTCCGATTCCAATTCCGTAAAAAGCTATACGTCCAGCAAATTACGACTCACACAACTATCGATTCAATTACAGTTTTCACACAACTTATTCATCAAAATTTCTCAGCATTTCAAATTCCAATTAGGGTCAATTCAACGGTTTATCACTATCCATTACATGCTAACCCATAATACCCATTAAACGACGATAAACCCCCCTTACCTGATTTAATCCGGCGAATCCTTTAGCTTGAAGCTCTTCCTTCTTCAACCTTCTTACTCTTGCTCTGCCTCTTTGCCCTTTTCCTCTTCTCAGCCGCTTCTCTGTTTCACGTGAAAACTTTTCTTTACCAAATGGGATTCTTTTTCCTTATTTCCAACTTATATATTTTCCAATTTATATTATTATTCCAATAATAATAATAATTCAATAATAAAATAACCCAATTATTTGATTAAATTAATAACATACTATTAACTTAATTTAAATAATTATTTTATTTTATTGGGGTGTTACACAATTACTTGCCATAATCCCTAACTTTTTCCTAGATTTCCCCAAGGTGGGGTACTCAATCTATCGGGATAATTTTCTATTTTATGTCTCTAGCTTTTGCCTGGACCTCCCTTTCGGGTTTTCATTCCCCCGAGACGCTCCTTTTAGCCTTAGCCTCCCTTTCGAGTTTTCAAATTAGCGAGTTGTTATTTTCTTTTTTAGGAGAAGTATTTCTTGACTGCATCAGCATTCACGGGACGCGTGAACTCTTCACGATCCATAATTGTAAGAATCAATGCACCACCTGAAAAGGTTCTCTTAACAACATATGGGCCTTCATAATTAAGAGTCCATTTTCACCTAGCATCAGGTTTAAAAGATAGAATCTTCTTGAGCACGAGGTGACCTTCTCGAAATACACGAGGCTTGACCTTCTTATCAAAAGCTTCCTTCATTCTCTATTGATATAACTGACCATACCACATGGCAGTCAATATGTTCGCTTCAATCAAATTGAGCTGGTCAAACCTGGTCTGACACCATTTAACTTCAGTCAACTTGTCTTCCATTAACACACTTAATGATGGGATCTCAACCTCCACAGGGAGCACAGATTCCATGCCATAAACGAGAGAGAAAGGGGTTGCCCCTGTTGAAGTACAATCGGATGTACGGTACCCATGCAAAGTAAAGGGGAGCATCTCAGCCAATCCTTGTACGTCATAACCATATTATGAATAATTTTCTTAATGCTCATGTTCGCAGCTTCAACAACCCCTTCATTTTGGGTATGTAGGGAAAAGAATTATGATGTGCAATTTTGAAGTCTTTACAAAGAGCTTTCACCATATTTTTATTTAAGTTCGAACCATTATCTGTAATGATCTTACTTGGCACACCATACCAACATATAATCTGATTCTTGATAAACCTCACAACAACTTGTTTGGTCACATTTGCATACGATGTCGCTCCAACCCACTTTGTCAAGTAATCAACAGCCACCAAAATGAAACGATGTTCGTTTGAAGCTTTAGGCTCGAACATGAATCTTATCCGCATAAACATGACACTTGTGGCATTTCTTCATAAACTTGCAACAGTCAGATTCCATTTCCGGCCAATAGTAACCTGCTATCAACATCTTCTTTGCCATATCATGTCCATTGGAATGAGTACCAAAGGAACCTTCATGGACTTCATTCATCAATAGGTATGCTTCATGTCTATCGATGCATCTGAGCAAAACCATATCAAAATTTCTCTTATAAAGCACATCACCATTTAGGTAAAAGTTTCCGGCTAATCTTCTCAAAGTCTTCTTATCTTTCAAAGATGCCCTAGATGGGTAAATCTGACTTTGGAGGAAACATTTAATATCACGGTACCATGGCTTTTCATCTCTGATTTCTTCAACAACAAACACATGATCACCTATCAAGACGCATCACAGTTAGATTGGGAACTTTATTCTAAAACTTCACCATGATCATGGAAGCCAATGTTGCAAGAGCATCTGCCATCCGATTTTCATCTCGAGGAATATGATTAAACTTAACCTTTGTAAAGAAAGTTGATGTCCTCCTCGCATAATCTCTATATGGTATCAAACTGGGTTGATTCGTCTCACATTCACCTTTGATTTGATTAACCACCAAAGCTGAATGTCCATAGACGTCAAGATATTTGATTATGAGATCAATGGCCTCTTCGAGCCTCATAATGCAACTTTCATACTCATCCATATTGTTCGTACATTTGAAGGCCAATCTAGTTGTAAATGGAAAATGAGTGCCTTGAGGAGTAATAATAATTGTCCCAATGCCATTACCATATGAATTAATAGCTCTGTCAAATACCATGCCCCAATGGAAACCAGGTTTTGGACCTTCTTCAAGCAATGGTTCATTACAATCTTTCATCTTCAAGTACAAAATCTCTTCGTCAGGAAAATCATATTGCACTGACCGATAATCTTCAATAGGATGGTGAGCCAAATGGCCAACGAAGACACTACCTTTAATAGCTTTTTGAGCTCGTTATTCAATATCATACTCAGATAATAACATTTTCCAACGGGAAATCCTCCTAGTTAAAGCAGATTTCTCAAAAATGTACTTGATTGGATCCATCTTAGATATCAACCAAGTAGTATGATTCAACATATACTGGCGCAGACGCTTAGAAGCCCAAGCCAAAGCATAACATGTCTTCTCAAGCATAGAATATCGAGACTCACAGTCGGTGAACTTCTTACTGAGGTACTA
This sequence comes from Lathyrus oleraceus, assembly GCF_024323335.1. Taxonomy (NCBI): domain Eukaryota; kingdom Viridiplantae; phylum Streptophyta; class Magnoliopsida; order Fabales; family Fabaceae; genus Lathyrus; species Lathyrus oleraceus. Next base: position 265,494,217 of record NC_066580.1, read on the forward strand.
AATTACATATTCTTTCTTACCAGATTCGTCTTGCTGACCAAGAACACAACCCATACTCTCTTCAAGCACGATCAAATACATGATCAATGTTCTTCCTTCAATATGCGGAGACAAAATAAGAGGCTCAAGCAGACATTTTTTGATACTGTCAAAAGCTTTTTGGAAATCCTTGGTCCAATCACAAGACCGATCTTTCCGAAGGAGCTTGAATATTGGTGCACATGTGGCATTCATGTGCGATATAAACCTTGAGATATAGTTCAAGTGGCCGAGAAAACCTCTGACTTGCTTCTCAGTTCGGGGCGCAAGAATCTCTTGTATTGTTTTGGCCTTGGTAGGATCAACTTCAATACCCTTCTCATTGAAAATAAAGCCCAATAACTTACCAGAGCAAACACCAAAAGTACACTTATTGGGATTCAAGTGGAATTTATATTTCCTCAAATGCTGGAATAACTTCAAAAAATTCTCAACATGCTCTTCTTCAGTTCATGATTTAGCAATCATGTCATCAACATATACCTCAATCTCTTTGAGCATCATATCATGGAAAAAAGTGGTCATAGCTCTCTGGTACATTGCACCAGCATTCTCTAAACCGAAAGCCATCACTCGATAACATAATGTTCCCTAAGGTGTAATGAATATGGTCTTCTCCATATCTTTAGGTGCCATTTTAATCTGATTATAATCGGAAAATTCGTCCATAAATGAAAATACTTTGAGTTTAGCTGTATTATCTACCAACATATTAATGTGTGGCAGAGGAAAATCATTTTTTGGACTAGATTTATTAATATCTCTATAATCAACACACATACGGACTTTTCCGTACTTCTTAGGAACAATCACAATATTGGCCACTCATTGTGGATATTCAGAGGTAAAAAGGAAACCAACATCAATCTTCTTCTACACTTCCTCCTTAATCTTCACTGCCATATTTGGATGAGTTCTTCTCAAATTCTGCTTGACTGGCGGGCATTATGGCTTCAACGGAAATCTATGCTCCACAATATCAGTATCAAGACCGAGAATATCTTGATAGGACCAAGCAAACACATCAGAGTATTCTCGAAGAATATCAACCAACCCCTTCTTAACCTCTCGACAAAGTTGCGACCCGATCATGACTTCCTTGACATCATCCTCGGAACCCAAGTTGACTAATTCAATCTTCTGTTCAAACAGATGAATGGCTATTTCCTCGTGCTCAAGCAAATAGGCTAATTCATCAGACACATCTTCATCATCATTCTCTTCCCCAGCTTCGAAAACAGGAAAATCAAAGTTTGGAGAGGGAGTAGGATCATTTCATTCAATGGGTTTGAGAACCAACCTGCATAATAATTTGATATTTTGATTTTAGAGAAATGGAGTGCAAACAAATATTATGCAGATGTGGGAACAATTATTTTTTATTTATGTTTTTTGTGATTACCACTTTCAGAAAAAGCAAAAAGTAAAAACAAACATCGTGGACGTGGATGAATAAAATTGTATTTTTATTGATGATAATAATGAAAATGCCCAATAATGTTTCACTTATCCCTTAGGCATAAGAGAATGATTTTTCTTAAACAATAAAATAACTTACTTGTAACGGTGCATAAGAACAGGTACATCAACAACAACCCAATTGTTACAAGTCTGTCAGTGCATCACAAAGTTGGCACAAGCTTCATCTTTATCACCGTCTTCAATAACTGCAGCTGAGTGTTGTTCATCCCCGTGAATGATCCCTCCACTGTGGAAAAACTTCTTGTATAGCCTTGACATTGTTGTTGAACGGACCTTGCTGGAATTCCAGACCCAATTTGTTCTTGTTCTCAATAACCTCTATAACCCGGCCCCACTTGTTAGTGCTGCTAGCCTGAACAACCTCTCTTGCATCTTTTAGAGAAGACATGGATGCCCTAGTCTTCTGAGTTTCAACAGCAATAGATAAAGCTTGGAACGGTCTTGCAACTTATTCTTTAGCTTCTACATAGGTGAAGGATGATAGATGGCTTACCAAAAATGCTTTCTCCCCACCAACTACAACGAGCATGCCGTTCTTAAAAAATTTCAGCTTCTGATGCAGCGTAGACGTTACAACATCTGCCTCATGGATCCATGGCCTTCCTAGTAAACAATTGTAGGCTAGATGAATGTGCACTACTTGAAAAGTAATTTGAAATTCACTCGGACCAATATTAACTAGAAGGTCCACCTCTCCAATGATAGTTTTTCGGGAACCATCAAACATTTTTACCACCACACCACTATACCTCATAAGGGAGCCTTGATAAGTAAGTCTAGCAAAAGTTGATTTGGGAAACACAATAGCAATACATTGGACAAAGCTTCCTCTTTGCAGTTCATTGAAATATGGAGCGCCAAGTTGTGATTTCTACCTTCCTCAGGAAGTTTTTCATCACAAATGCTCAGATTATTACATGAAGTAATGTTAGCAACAATGTGATCAAATTGATCCATAGTAACATCATGCTCTACGAAGGTTTGCTCCAACACTTTCTTCAAAGCCTCTCTATGCATTTCGCAGTTCATCAATAAAGACAACATGGAAATTTTTGATGGCGTTTGGAGTATCTGCTCCATAATGTTGAACTCATATTTCTTGATTAAACGCAGAATGTCATTATCATCATTAATCTTCAACCCACTGGATTCACCAGACTGTCAAGTTGGAACATTAACCGGATCAATTGTAGGAACATTTGCCTTCTTGCCCACCACAACATCTTCCATAATCTTGGGAGATACATGGCCAAAAACACGACCGCTACGAGTCACCATAGAGATATATGCAATGCTTATGACTAAATTCATAGAGGGAAGAAGAACCCCTTTCCCTTTCTCAATCATGGTGGAATTGTATTTATAAGGCATAACTTTATCGGATGAATATGGGACAGGGCCCGCTAACCATATAACTAACGAAGATACCGATCTATTAACATTCTTGCTATTGTTGAATTAAATAACTACCCGCTCGGGGGTCTTGAATACTGGTACAATAACATTCACATCATTTCCCATATACCTAGACTACGGGCTCTGAATTATACCTTCATCTATCAGTTTCTGAATATCCCTCTTGACTATTACACATCCTCGGGGATTGACGTTGTAGATAACACAACCATTATGGTCATGCTCATAGTCACTGATTAAGCACATAGCTTTATGGATCTCTATCAAATATTGTCGAATATGAAGAACATCGAAAACCCTGAAATTCCCGGGACATCCATCTACCATGTTCACATAAGCATTGCCGTGAATAAGCAACATATTTGCTTTGACATTAGGTGCTGTAGTCGGTACGTTGTTGTGGTTGTTGTTGATGTTGTTGCTGAACGAGAACTAATTGATTTGCTGAGTTGTTGGTAAAAACAGGAATAACTGATGATACCTGATGATGTTGCTGGTGAGATTGAGAATTCTTCTTCATGTGAGGCCTCTTCTGCCTCCCCACAGACACTGCATTGGTTTCCCCTTCCTTCCTTATGGAGAAATTACCACTGTATTTCTTGCTTGAAGAAGCAACATCTTTAGACAACCATCCCTCTATAACACCTTCCTCTAATTGCATCCCCATGTTCACCATTTCAGTGAATTCATTAGGAGCACTGGCACTCATGCATTCATAATAAAATGAATTCAAAGTCTTCAAAAAGAACTTGGTCATTTCCTTCTCTTCCAGGGGTGGGCTAATTTGAGCAACAAACTCTCTCCATATTTGGGCGTACTCCGTGAATGTCTCTTTATCTTTCTGAGACATCGATTACAATTGATCCCGATCGGGAGCCATATCAATATTATACTTGTATTGCTTGACGAAAGCCTCACCCAAGTCATTAAAAGTATGAACATTAGCATTGTCCAAGCTCATATACCATCTGAGTGCATCACCAATTAGACTGTCTTGAAAGTAATGGATGAGTAGCTGATCGTTGTCTATCTGAGTAGACATCTTGCGAGCATACATTAAAAGATGACTCAGAGGGAAAGTATTCCCCTTATACTTCTCAAAATCGGGGACTTTGGATTTGACTGGGATCTTCACGTTTGGAACTAAACATAACTCAATAGCACTTTTACCAAACAATTCTTTCCCTCTTAGAGTCTTCAATTCCTTTCTCAACTCAAGGAATTGGTCTTTCATCTCGTCCATCTTCTATAAACATTGGGGCCTTCAGACGGCTCAGAGTGATAGATGGTTTCCACAACATGGGGTAGAGTATGCACAATAAGAAGAGGTACAAACAAGACTAGACTCAATGTCGACATAGAAGCAAACATTGGAGCATACCCTTCAGGCCCAAATTTAGGCGACATTCCCCATGAGAATTTGGCAGGCATGACTGGTACAGATTGGCTACCAGCAACTATGGGCGCTAACATTGACACAACTTCAGAGGTCACGGACCATTGAGGAGGAGGAGTTGTAGGAGGCGAAGATGGTTGATTCTGAGCAGCAATCACATACTCCATCAAAGCAGTGAGTCTGGAAATATCATCCTTGAGCTCTCTATTCTCTTGCTCTAGATGCTCCATTCTTCTATGGCGATTAACTCGAGTATTGTAGTGATGATTCAGCTTGTCTGATACAGAGAGGAAGAACAGTAAGACATCTGGCTGAAGAAACCTGTTATGCAAATGATGCATGAAATGCAATGTTTTAGATTTGATTTCAAGGAACATACAAGGTTCTATTTGCAAATATTTCAATTAATAACAATAATTAATAATAACAATTTTGACCATAAAATCTCTTTTTATTCATAAAATTCGAAAGGATTACACTGAGTATGATTTCAGAAACCTAAAATATAAATACAAGAGAAAAGGAAACTATCATCTTAAGGATCCCTAGCAACTGAATCAGCTGAACTGGCCAAGGGAGTGTACTTCCTTCGGATGCGTCTGATTTTTGACTAAAAGGTTGTCTACATCTGAGCTTTCTCGAGGACGAGTCGATCAAAAATCTTCTTCTAAGCTCTAGCGATAAATTCATGACCATCAAGCTATGGATAAACTTAACGTCAATAAAACCAGAGTCGCCACCACACTTTTATTGTTTCCAAAGGAAAAGGGAAAAGTACGAACAAAACGCAAAGATAAGAAGTTTTCAAATCAAAACTAATAAAATGCCAATGATTACAGGTAAGGGGGTTGGGTACACAAAGGGAAGGTGTTAGCACCAAAAGTGTCTCAGGTACTCCTATGGAGCCCTTTTTTATGTGTGTATGTGTTTTTGGTATAAAATGATGTTTGCAATAAATAGAGTGTGGGGATGAGAAAAGATTTCATTTATTATATTTTTGTGTTTGACGAGAACTTCGGACTTGTGCCTATGTACAACGTAAAAATGAGGGACCAAAACCTCGTAGTTTATGGTATCAATTTCCATGTGAGTGAATTCCTTTTAACAATAATTTAAAAATTAAGAGAGGCACAAAGGGCCTAAAAGAGTTTGGATGAGTGTTAGTTATTTTTGTCTTTTTGAAATTTTAAGTCAATATGGTTAGATTCATTTACAAGTTTGATTTAGGAAAGATTTTTAAAAAAATGCAATGGCATAAGGCCAAAGTTTCTAATTTGCAATAAGGTCTAAATTTAGAAATCACAAGCAAATAATATTTTAAAAAGTTGGGAGAGATTTGAAATTTAAGAAGTGGGAGAAGATGAAGAGACTAATCCTAAGCATAAAATTTAAAAGTTGAATGTTGAAAAGATCTGACCAATGGGATGCAATCCAATAGACAAGAATGTCATATAGAAACCCACTTTTTCTTTGGACTTTAAATCAATCAATATCAAGAAGCGAGTAACAAAGTGAAGAGCAAGGCATCAAATAAAGATAGCCACATCCAAGCTAGCAACTTCATAGTCTTATTCATAATCTTCCCATGTATCAGATGACATACTCCTTGAATGGCTCAGAATAAGGCATTAGACACAAGTTTAAAGTAACATTTGCATCTAGACCATGTAGAAGATTGTAAGACCCTATTTTGACTCTAAGATCCCTCATGGCATCATAATATTTCATTTGTATAGCCTCAAGGATCATAAGCATCTTGGTTCCCCTTGCCTTTAGGTGGGACCTCTTGTGAGTGGTTTGAGATCACCAAGTATGCTTGAATTGTATATTATTGCTCTTATCATCTTTATTCACTAACCAAAAGCACAAAAATATGTCACTAACATCTTTTGTTTGTAGCTTGAGCAATCACAAGGTCAAGAGCTTCAAGGAGGTCCTTTGTGCAAAGATATGGTCAAGCGAAGATGAAAACAAGAATGGAAATGGTCCCAAAGCTCTTACCCATCAAATATGCCTCCCAAGTATCTCAATTCATCATTTTGATCAAAGCAAGTCAAGACTTTGAGGTTTGTTTCCCAAAGAAACCCTAATTCATCTGTGTACCACAATGCCTTGCTCTTGAAGCAACCTCAGCCCATGATCCAATACAATCAAGGGAAGTTATTTAACTCTTCATTTCATGCATATTTGAACTTATTTGAGTGTCATCAATCATCAATTCATCAAGATATAAGTCATGGACTTGAGAAGTTGATCAGTCAACTCATCTAACTATTTTGAAATGCACTGAGACCTAACTTTTTGTGTGTTGGTCAAATGGAGATGATCCCAAAAGCAAAGATGTTCTTAAGGATAATATGAATAACTTTCATGTTCATCAAAAATTGATTTGAATCTTTTAAGGTCATCATCCATTCCAAGACATTATAGGTCATTTTGACTGAAACCCTAATTTTGGGTCTACTTCCCAAGAACATAACTCATTCATTTTTTATGATTTTGAGGTGGGATCAAATGCATTGGAAAGCTTAAGATGTCTAATTCAAATGTTATGTTTAACAAAATTTCAAAATCTCAAAGGAAATACATGTGATAATGCAAAACATTATAGGTCACTTTGGACCAAATGCATTGAAAGGCAAAAAAGTCCAACTTCAAGTGCCCATAACTCTTTCATCAAAAATCCAAATGATGCAAAATGAAAGTCCATTTTGATTGTGTTGAAAAGATCTACAACTTTGATGTTGGAGGTTTTTTCATTTGAGGTTTTCATCATCAAAACAGAGGGGCTTGAACATTGGCGAAATTTGGAAACCTCACCTTTGCATGCTTTGCACCTTACACTTTAAACTCAAAATTCACTAATTTCCACACTTCAAATGGATTTTTTCCCAACATAACATTTGTTCCTTACATCAAGACCTTTCCAACGATTACTCACATCCTCATGTTTGGATTTGGCAAATGGCATTTTCGAAGAGGAGAAGTTTTAGGGATAATTGTGCATAACATGTTGGAACTCATTACACAAGCTTGTGCATTGCCAATTACACGTCCATTTCAGCTCAATTACACTGCAGATTGCATATGGTATTGAATTTGGGCCTTTTACATGATCATGCAAGCCCATGCAAAGAGTATCCACTTGCCATGTACACACGGATTTCTCATTGCTTGCACTATGCTTGGCTATAAATAGAAGCACCATTCCATTCAATTATGATCGATGAATCAACCTGAAATGCTGCTGAATTGAAAACCAAACCTCTCACCAAAGGAACTATTTCATTTTCATTCAAATTTTTCAGATATGAAATTCAACTAAATCTGGTTGAATCTCTAGATCTAAAGTTCCTAGACCTTCATCCTATAGTCCATTGTACTTCTGTTTGGCCGAAGGAAGCAAGGAAGCAAGCTCAGATCACCACAATTCAAAGATTCTCTCCAACTGTTTTTTTCTTCGAAACTCACTATTCTTTGATCTATTTGCTTGGATATTGTGTTGTTTGAAGTCCTCTCCATAGAGGCATCATTGTTGTGTATTCAATTTTCAAAATCAAGCAAGTTCATGATGAACACCATCAAGCTTCCATCTCTGATTTCTCTCTTAATAGGAATTTAGAGTGAAAGTGAGTGGTATAGGAGTGATGTACATCACTTCCTCTTTCGATTGATGCCTGGATCGTGTGTTTTGGTGCACATTTTCTCTTCTGCAAATTTGAGCTCTCACCGGAGCTAGCAGGAGAAGACGGTGGCGCTGGCCACCGTCTGGTCTCCAGATCCAATCGTGGCCATCCATTCTTATTTCCAGATCTAATCCTAACCTTTGCTTCTTATGACTTTTAATAATTCATTGTGTTACGCGTGGACTGAAGCCTACCATGGAAGCGCGCATCTGGAGCGTTTGATCAGCCACGTCAATTAATGAGGCTTGATCAGACGCTCCTTGCTTTTTTGAATTTTCTAATTTCTATTTTAATTTCTTTTATTTCTTTTATTTTCAAAAATTCATATCTTCTTCATTTTAAATCCAAAAAATATGGGACCAATTGCATTCTTCTCCAAATAATTTCTAGTTTCTAAAAATCATTTTTAATGTTTTTATTTTGTCATTTGATATTTTTTGTGAATTTTCTCTTTTCTGGTTATTTTTAATTCATTTTAAATAGTTTTTGATATTCAAAAAATACAAAAATATTTCCCTAACCTATTTGAATGATGATGGATCTATGAAAAATATTCTCATCAATTTTTTAATTAATTTGAGATTTATTTGAGATTTTAGTTCAATTAGGTTATTTTTATTCATTTTTAATTGACTAAAAATAGTTTCTGACTTTTAAAAATGCTGAATTTTTTTGTCAAACTTTGTATGACCTTGTTGAACTTGGGATAAATCACTTGGACCTTTCAAGGTTGATTTGAAGTGATTTTGAAGTTTGACCCTTCTTTTATTTTTAATTCAAGTTTATTTTGATATTAAAAATGCCAAAAATATTTTGCTCATTGTTTGACCTCCAATCTTCATCCCATTTCTGGTTTTTCATTGTTTGACTTTGACTTTCAATGTCATTTGGTCAACACATATGGATTGGTACATTTTATTTCATCTTATGCATTTTAATCCTTCCATTTCATAATCCATTATTCATCTTCTTCTTCTTCTTTCTTCTTTTGATCAATGAGTTGAAGGTTGATAAGTTAGCATTGATTAGGGAGGTTTAATCTTCTTTGATTCAAATCTAATTCATCTTGATCAAATGATCAAGTGAATGGCTTTGCATTAAGGATAGGTTGCTTCCTAAATCATGCAAAAGACTTAAACCAATACGAGATCAATTCTCCTTTTTCTTTTGGCATGGCAAGTTGTTGGAACTTGGTTCACTAATCAAGACTTCTAACTTGTGTTGTTGCCTACATTATTATTGACCAGCCTCAGATAGTTGTGACTTCTACATAAGTCCAATTACGATTGCTTAACATAGCGCTAAATTTGCCTTATGGCACACTAACTACTAACACTAACCATTAACCATTAACATTTACTTTTTGCCCTTTACATTTATGCAATTTATCATTCTTGTACATATTATTCATTTGCTTTTTTCTTTGCTCATTGGAGCACATGTTTATGCTAATGTCATTTGCCTTTTGCTCACTTGAGCATATAATTGTATATACATCTTTTGTGCTTGTGTTTGTCTGTTTGTTGTGAACCAAATGCAAAGAATTGGACAAAATGGACTTAGATCTTAGGACTTTACCCAAGCTAATGGAGTTGAAGAGCAACTAGGCCTCATGCCTTTAGAATGCTTAAATGTCAAAGAGCAACTAGGCCTCATGCCTTTAGAATGCTTAAAGCTTGAAGATGAACATTGAAAGGACCATATTCTAAACTCCCTCTTGTCCATTCTTTGATTGTTAATAGAACCTTCTGATGTGTGTTGTCTTTGTGCTAGGGACTCCAACATTGAGCCAAATTGAGGAACCATTGCCTTGAGCTTCTAAGAGAGAGGGATCTTCCAAGAGTTCATTTGATTGTTGATTGCTTGAGTTTATGATTATGTGTTTGCTTATTCCAAAGGATGGGAGCTACTTGGATCATCAATATGATCTCAAGAGAGGAATTCCATTTGTGGTTTTGCTTCTTGTCCCTTACCTCTTGTATTTCTTAAGACTTTAGCCATTCTTCTTCTTCCCTCCACTCCAACCCAAGCCAAAACTCTTGTGCAAACATCTAACACTTGTTTTTAACATTAGAAACCTAAGCCTTTCATAATACTTATTTTGAATTGAACTTCTAAGTCATCTTTGACCATTTTTGCAAATACTTTTCATTGGTAAATATAACCCATTCAAATGCTTTTGTGGTTTCAATGGACACTTTCTTAAATCACTTTTTCATAACCTTTAGCTATTAGGTTTGAGTTATCCTTGACGTAGATGTAATACTCACCTATATCCTTAGTGATGGACAATGAGCCTTCCATGCTTATTATAGGGTTAACCCCTCACTAGCATGTTGAAGCTATCCTCACATGGTGGATTTGTGGTTTTAGGTTGAGTTTTCTCCCTTGGATAACAAAAGACCTTAAGGCTTTTGGACCAATCAACTCACCAACTCATTTTGAGATTTTTACCCCGAACTACGAGGTTTTGATCCTAATCTTTTTAAGATGGTACGTAGGCAATGGGTTTATCCATCCAAACACAAAATGTAAATAACTTGTATATTCTCTTCTCATCTCTTCAATGATGTTTGCACAAACAAATTTTTCACAAAACAACAACCTTACAACAAATGTGAAAAGGGCTCCCTAGGAGTACCTAGGATGTTTTGGGTGCCTAACACCTTCCCATTGCATAACCAACCCCCTTACCCAGATCTCTGACTCTCTTTTACTAGTTTTTGTTTCGATAAAACTTTTAGGTTTTTGTGCGCTTTCTAACCATTCCTTTGGATAAATAGAAGTGCGGTGGCGACTCAACTTGTATGATTTACCTTGGATTTAATCAATATCTCTAATGGTAATGAATACCCCGCTACAAAGATGAACTCATGTGGATCCTAATACTTGCATCAGATGAAAGCTCAAATCACAATTCCTTGGTTTCAGAAATGTTGGTATTGTCCAAGTCCTTTTGCATAAGGAATTTGCCTAATTCTAAGTTCAAAGCTCATATCAAACGCAACAGACCACACAACCATTTTTTAGGGTTTTTGTTGTTTATTAGTTATTTTAAGGTCCTAAGACCACAAACACAAACAAGATACACAAACAAATATGTACAATCACAATATATGGCTCAAATGAGCAAAAGGGAAAATGGCATAAACATAAACAAGTTAAATGATATGTCAATGGCAAATGGTAAATGACTTGAACTTTAATGACATAAAGTAAATGACTCGAGATTAAAAGCAATAAGAATAAAAGTTAGTAAAATGTTAGTTAATTAGATGTTAGGATTATTTTGCTTTTCAATTGATTAAGTCATTCTTTGGAGAACACTTAACCATCTATTCACGAGCATGGATCCTTGAACCAAGATATCTTCCAATGGAAGGAAAAAAGGCAAGTTTCTACACAATACCATGAAAGGGGGGAGACTTACAATCCCACTTACTAGAATGTTATGCCTTTTGGATCAAAATTTAGCGCTATGTTAACCAATCATAATTGGATTTATGTAGAAGTCACAACTATCTTAGGTCGGGCAATAGAAGTTTTGGTGTTAATGCATGTTAGAGATACAACACAATGAACCATACTCCTAAAATATACCACACACAAAAAGAAAATGATCAAAGGATGGACCTAATCTCATCCATACTTGTATCGGTTCATCTAACATAAGTTATTGATGAACCAATTAGCCTTAGGATATTGAGATGTCATTGGTCAATGAGAGCGATGGGGTAGACTGGGATTGAAGATGAAGAGGGAGGGGAAATGAGACAAACACAAATTGGTCATGGGAGAAATTTTATCAAATTTAAATCATTCATTCATTTTGGGAGATGAAATGTACATTTCATCAATCCCCTAAGTCCAATGATTTTAATCCAACAAAAGTCAAATCAACCTTGACCAAGGCCCAAACACATTGTCAAACTTCACAAGTCAATAAAAATGGCTCAACACAAGTTATTCACAATTAATCAATTAAAAATCAAATTAAAAAACATTTAAATTAAATTATGTTTTATCAAAAACCTAAAACCTCCAAAATACCAAAGAAATGGCCAAGATATTTATCATAGGTCAAACAAGGTCAAAGGACCTTGGAGAAAAAATTTCATGATTTTTGAAAAGTCAGAAGTTTTTTAAACAATTAAAAATATGCACAAAAACAATTATATCATGAAAATATCAATATTAATCCCAAAAATAATTTTAATTCAAAAAATGAAAGAGAAAAATATTTGATTTTTTTTGTGAAAGTCCCATATTTTTTTTAATTAATAATGAAATTAATATGAATTAATTAAAAATAAGCAATTATATAAAATAATCAGAAATTCCAAAAAATGATAACCATCAGATCTCCCTCATTAATTGAGGTGGTAGAGGTCCATAATTCTGAGCAAGAAGGGTCTTTTTAATAGCCAATGTGATTGATATTTGCATACTTCTAATTTTGGCAAAATTTCAAATTCTCCCTCGCATGGATGCATGGGCGTGCACTAGGCCCATGAGATGATGTGTTCTGATCCAAAATCCAATGTACAATATGTTGAAATCATGTTAGAAGCTCATGCAAATATGTGTAAAATTGAAACTTGAAATTATCCAAATGATGGTTTAACTTATCCAAAATCCAAACATATTTGAAAAGTTTCTAAGTCCCAAGTCAAAAGTTCACTTCTTCCACCATCAATAACTTTTTCTATGGACTTCAAATGAAAATCGTTTCATCATCAAATTTTTAGATATTTCAAACATATTCAATTTGGCCATAAATTTTACCTCATTTGGATTTGACATGAAGGAGTAATGCATTTTAGAAGTTGAAGAAAATCACTTGTTCAATCGTATTGGTCCAAAATGACCTATAATGTTTCCTCTTGGAACATGAATTTAAAGTTGAATTTACACTTCCTCCAAACATAAAAGTTGAAGTAGATATCTTGAATTTAATCATGAAATTTTAATGGCTTCCATCGCATAAAAAATGAACAAGTTATGGTCTTGGGAAGTTGACCTCCAAACTAGGGTTCAGACAAAATAACCTATAATCCTTCACCATAAAAAATGACTTTACAAGAAAAATTAGCCCTTGACTTAAACATGAAAGTTGTTTGGAATGTCATTTAGAGTAATGTTTCACTTAGAATAATTTTCATATGATAAAAAGTGTAGGAGATAGGGTCTAGGGAACCCCAGTTTTGACCAGTTGACTTTCTCTGGTCAACCACCATGAAGCAACTTGCTAGCTTGACATTATCTTGACTTTTTGGACTCACGGAGGATCATATATGCATAAGATGATGTAATGTGAATTATCCCTTGAAATATTTGACCAATTGTTGAAGACATTTGTTGAAGAAGTCACATAAGATACCCAGATGAAAGGGTTTCCAAGGCAAACCAACTCCTAACTCTTGATGATTTCTTGATCAAAATAAAATGTTAATATCATGGGGATCCATATATCATAATTAAAGCCAATGTAAACCTATTCTTGATTGAGCTCCTTGCATTGAGGGTCTCAAACCCTAAATATGAGCTTGATAGAGTATAGGTGAGCCTGTACCCTACCTACAAAAGCACCAAACTATATATTGATATATTTTTGGTATTTTGGTTAGTAAATAAAAGAAAAATTAAGTATGATAAAATCAAAATGTGCTTGGTGATCTCTCCCAATGCAAACCCAATGAATGAGGGGTAAGGAGGATGCCAAGGTGTGATTCCAATGCCAATGCATATGATGAGATAGAATGAGGGATCTTAGGGTCAAAATTGGGGTCTTACACAAGCACCAAAAGGATGAGGTATACTAGGGGAAAATAAATCCTCTCATTCTCTCTGCCTCTTCACTACACGCTCTTCAAGAACCTCGATAAGTGCATCCTTATCTCTCGACTCAAGTTACAACTCTACATGCTCTCGGTTCAAGGCATGGAACCACTCTTCCCACATGTCTCTCTCTTGCTTCATCTTGGAGAGTGCGTCTTTCAACTCCTCTAGATATTGGTTCGATACATTTGATGGCTCAACCACAACCATAGATATAGGTCTTTCAAAGGCGTACGATATCTTAAGCTCCAAAGCTCTCTTCTTCACCCAAATAGTGTAAGCTTCAAAAGCTACACAGTTACATCGACCAAGCTAGGCTCTTCCCTTCCTATGAACATTGTGCCAAGCATGCACCATCCTACTCTATAAATTTTGGGGATCTTTACCCTCTTGATAAAATAGACCCTTTAACTAAATGTTATTAGGTTTATCTTTCAAGGGGAACCCAAGATGATGAAGAGGCAATGCAAGATTATAGTTGATTCCTCCATGTGTACCAATGTGAGTTACGTTAGAGAACTCACCACAACTATAAATAATCTTTACGCCATCAAAACGGAATCATACCAAATAATGTCATCATTATGAGTTTCTGAGACCACCATAGACAGTGTTTGTTCTCCACAAAGACTAGTGTACAGAAGAGAAACACAACGCACAACAGTTCCACCACCCTTAGAATTCCTTAAATGAAAAGAGAAATATTTGTCACCCAACAAAGTCGGAATAGGATTCCCAATCAAGAATATTCTAATGGCGTTAACATCAATAAAATTGTCAATATTAGGGCACAAATATAAACCATAGATGAGCAGAACAAAGATGGTTTCAAAAGCGTCCATGCTACCAGCTTGAGCAAGAGCAATAGCTCTACCAATGAGAAAATCAGATGTCAACCCTAGAATCCCTCCTTTCTTCATCATATTAACATCAGTCTCGGATTTCTTCAAAGGAAGAGCCTCGACTATGACTTGAGACCTCAGAATCTCCTATAATCCATTGAAAAGCACCTTGTTAGATACAGGTATACCCAAGAGATGGGCATACTCTTCTAACATGGGCATGAGCTGATAATCATGAAAAGTGAAGTACCGGTAAGGAGGATCATAGAATTGGACCAAGACACTCAAGATCCTTCAACCACGCCAGTGGATAACATGGAGAAAAGCTTCCCATTTTGTTGCTTGAAATCCAAGGGATCAACTATAAAGGATGACCAATTCCTTAGCTATTTCAAGTCGGGACATCTGAAACTGTAATTTTTAGTGTTCTTCGTCTACAATCCATGGTCTTAAAACATTTGCAAATACGACCTTAGTTCCTTGAAATTATTACTGTGATGAATGTCATGATGGGCATGAATGCAACAATCACACACAAGGGATCACACACAAGGCAGGCACAAACAAAGGCCACGGGATGGATGAAGTCATCATCAATATCAACCATCCATTTCGATGGATTACGATTTTCACTTTATCACCACTCAAGTTCCGTTAATATTTACGATAATTGATCGAATCAATCGAGAATCAACGGGTTTGTTGTAAGTCACCAGCATGGAGTCAAGTTAAGACCTATCCCAAAAGAGTGTACTAAGGATAAAACCTGTAAAGCATGTTCTAAAAAGTTCCCAGAGTCATGATCCCATCTAGCGGATATGATAAGTTAGGATGACTGACTCATCAACCCATAATATTCTCAAGAAAAACTCGCGTAACAACTGTTATCAAGTATACACTTGAACAGTCTCCGCACTACATCCTAAATTGGCCAAGTTGGGTTAAATGTTCTACAATCCTCAGCTTCTCGGACTCCCAGGTCGGAAAAAGTAATGTATATCCACGACTTACTCGTGTGCAATCAGTAATTCCAAGGGCGTCTCCATTGAGTAGATGAGTCTCAATTCAACTCGTTAAGGACTATTCCACACGAGTCGAACATGACTATATGTTGAAAAGTATACTTTCGACAAATATTTTCATATCGTATCCACAGAGATTCGTTGTTATTACGGTCGTTCTATAATCCAAATTGTTTTAAGCTTAAAAAGTAACCAAGTTGTTTTGTTTGAAAGTTGTCTTTTGAGTAAAATATCACTAAAACAATAAAATGGTTTTAATCAAATGTAAAAGGCTTGGCAAGATTGGAGTTCACTATTCCAATTGCTTATGATTGCTTATGACAACTATATAGATTCAAGATTATTGATGATGTTCAAGTATCCTCTCAATATCATTTATGTCTAAATGATATTGTGATAATCACTATATTGATCCTTATACGATCTCTCCACCTAACTATCAATATAGCAATCTTTAATGGTTGATACAAAAGAAGAGTAGTGAATAAATCTATCTCTACAACTTATTCACTACTTGAAAACATATTTTCTGTCAAGACTTAAATAATCTCTTTCAACAACTACTCAAATCTAATATTCATTTTAGGGCAAAAATATCATTCAATACATCAATAACCTTTTATCATAAATAAGAGTCAAATGAAATACATAAACAAATAGGAATAGCTACTACCTCCAATCTTGACAAAATGGGGTTTAGCTTCTCATCATCATTTTTGAAAAGCACAAGGCAATGAAGAAATAAACTCTGTTTTTCTCTCTTACAAAATATCAAAACTATGAATGAATCTATGAATGTATGAACAATTTCCATTCTGATTTTCTAAAAAGGGTTGAAATTTCCTAAAATGATCATTTCCATCTAAAGCTGAAAAGCCCCCCTAAGACAGACACAGAAATGGCAAAACACAGCTGGCCTTGAAAACAACACACTTGGCCAAAACAGCTTGCTGGATTCGCAAGCTTCGCGGCGCGAAGGGAGTTTGCGGCGTGAATTGAAGCTACTTCAGCTTCCTTGCCTTGCAAGCTTCATCCAAATAGTCTTCCAAGTGGTATTCTTCCAAGTTAGGCCTCCAAATTGCATTCAACACTTCTTCCAAATTATGATTGTGCATTCCAAAGCTCTCTTGCCCAAAAATTCTACAAAACTAGCAAATATGTGAAATAACTACTCAAAACAACATAAATTAAACCTACTTGCATTTATACAAAATAGTGAGAATAAAAGTGTGTAATTACATCAAAACTTGGTAAAAGGGATCAATAAAATTGTATAAAAAGTAGTACTAATTGGTCCCTAACAACTCTCCCCAACTTAGCATTTTGTTTGTCCCTAAACAAAAGTTTCCACCATCACAACTAAAGCAATGACACAAAAGATTGAAACAAGGATTAACCAAGAACATTCAAATGGTTCAAAAGTGTTTGGAACTTTCTCAATCCACCTATCTCAATTCTAGACAAAACATGAACAAGAGCAATGGTTGGGTGCAAAAATCATTCCAAGGAATTCAAAGCCATATATGTCAAAATTGAATCAAACTTACACACACATCATAGTAATGATGCATAACATGAAGGGTTTCTTTCACTCATCCAAGAAATTAAATCAACAACAACTCAAATCATGCGGTCATCAAAGCAAATACCCAATCATGTGAAAAATGAGAATCAAGAGGTCTTTCAAGGGTTGTAATGTGGCTTGGGTTACAAGAAAGGATATGATTAAGAGAATTTAACAAAAATGCCTATCTTAAGGGAGCATTCCCAAACATTCAACTCTACACAATTTCCATTTCTTTGATACCAGTCTTTTTCCTTTTTTCTTTTTCTTTTCACATCCACACAACCATGAGCCTTTTCTTTTTTTTTTTCTTTATTTTCTTTTTCTTTGCTCTATGGTTTCAAGGGTGATTTCTTTTTCTTGTTTCTTTTCATACTTTCACCCTTTCATAAAAACTCACTTCTTCAAGTTTCTAATCAACTCTTTTTTCTTTACTCTCCCCAACTTTAGATTCCAAAACCAAATTTATTCAATAATGCTCCCTACTTAGATATAAGAAAAAGGCAAAATTTACAAACAACTCGGTTTGAGGGTTCAATTGACACGAAAGAAATTAGGGTTCATTTATTCACAAAATTTTCAATTGATTTCACACTTATCAATCAAATGAATCCTAAAGTAAGCTCAATGGGGGTTAACTAAGGATTAATCCTCACAAGGTTAGTTGATTCAAAACTTTTTGGTCAAGTGGTTTTTCTCAACAAACAATGCCTCTATCATTTTCAAAATTTTCACACAAAAATAGATTGATGCATGATTTAGCATGATAAGAATGAGGTTAAATAATGTTCCGTTTCTCGCATTTTAGTGTACAATGTAAAGCTTCCTCACAATTGGTTAAGTCCTATTTTGATTCAAAAATGACATATATTTCAATGAATTTATGATATGAAAATTTGCACGCACCATCAAACTACTCATGTTAAGTCTAGAAAAGCGATAAAGTGTACCTTGAAATGCCGACACTAATTCTTATCATCACCACTCGAAGTGTCCTATGCTTCTTTCTTTGCGAACATTTCTTGGTTGCTTTAAGCTTGACTTAAGAGTAAGAACAATTAAACAAAAAATGTTGGTAAGCCAAATTGATTATAACACACTTAAATCTCAAAGAGTATTCATGCAATTATCAAAACAACTAACAAACCAAAGTTTTTGTGAACCAGAGGCACCCAAAAGTACAATCAAAATTTTTCAAAAGCAAAAATAATACAAACTTAAAATAAAACAAACTCCTCAAATTCACAAACTCCTCAATCTTCCTCCTCTTGGCCACCACCAACAGATCCAAGGACGTCCTCTATCTCATCATTATGGTTTGCACCACCTCCTGCACCCCCCATAAAAGTTGGCCTACCCTCAGGCCAATTAGTATAAGCAACATATTTCGCCTGGGAAGGAAATGTGTGGGCTTCAGGTGCAAGAAAAGTGTTCTGAAGTTGTTGCTGCATAGCATCAAAGATGAATGATTGAGACCTCCTAGAGGCCTCAAAGCACTCACAACAATAATTGGCAAATGCCACCTGGTCGAAGACTGGAGTAGTGCGGGCTCGGGGTCTAGAGGACGAAGTCCCAGCTCCTTCGGCTCTGTCCATCTGGCTTTGGCAGAACCTATTCAGATAAGCACCGTTAATCACACTAGTGATAGATAAATGTACTTCATCCGGAATGGCAACATTCGCCCGTCGGCAAAGTCCCATAATCAGCCCCGGGAATGCAAGCACACCTGCTTTACCACCAAATTTTGTTCCGCTTATAGCCATCTTACGCATTTCCCCCGCTATGATTGATGCTACATCCACAGATTTGCCGATCATGATGTAATACAGCAAACACCCTACATCCAGAGGGATTGTGGTATTGTGGCTCCTTGGCCGGATGTTGTTCAACAGCAGCACCAGAAACGCCCTTGCTTCCAAATTCAGATTTTCTCTTTTCCATGACTTTGGAAGTCCTTGATCATTTATTCAAATGTCTTTCCTGCAAGGCACAAGGTAGCACTAACCGCTGGAAGATCCCAAACGTTAGCCAATTCCTGGGTACGATACTCGCACCGCTCATTCTCTCCCAAGGTGAGAGGGTTACCAAGATATGAGTTAATTGCATCTCTGCCAAAAGAAATAATCCTGCCTCTCACTCTTGTTTGGTAATTGAAAGCTACTCCCTCTTCAAGATGCATTGCGTTGGCATAAAACTCTCGTACAATATCATAATTGATTGCCGACTCTCGTTCACAAAGTTTGGTCCACCTTCTTCTCTCAAAATTTGATACCAAGTTCCGATAAGTCCCACCCGGTGATAAATGGATGAACCTTTCTGGTTGGATGGTTCTCTTGATTAAGTTTTCAAATCGTTCTTCATGTTCGTCACTTGTGAACCGTCTCAATGAACGAGGAGGACCGGAAGCCGTGGTTTTTGTTCTCTTAGACATCTTGTTGAAGTGCACTTGATTCTTTGTTAACAGTTAGGATTTGGGAGATGGAGAGATGATTTTTTTTTGTTTTGGAAGTTTGGTAGTGGGAGTGGAAAAGAGGGAGAGTTGTTGATTTGAAAATAAAATAGAGTGGACAGAAAAAAATAACCTAAAGAGAATTTAAGTGGTTCTGCCACGCACCGTTCGCTGGGCGAACCTTGTTCGCGGCGCGAACTGAAACTTTCCATTCAGTTCACGGGGCGAACTGAAGGAATTTCCTAAAAAATTAATTGGCAGTGGACAGAACTACAGTTTCACAAAAATTAACCCAACAGAAAATCATATCAGTATAATTGAAAAAATTTAAAATGAAGACTTACAATGTTGGGTTGCCTCCCAACAAGCGCTTTGTTTAACGTCGTTTAGAGCTCGACGGTTCAATGATTAGCCCGGTCCGGATAGAGAAATGACACACACATCCCGATTCACGTCGCCACTATGGTAGACTTTGAGTCTTTGGCCATTTACAGTCCAGCTCTCTTGTGACTTTGGATCCTCGATCACAATGGCCCCATAGTTGCGCACCTCTTTGACGACAAACGGTCCTGACCACTTTGACTTCAACTTACCAGGGAACAACTTCAACCTTGAGTTGAAAAGCAATACCATATGTCCAACTTGAATTTCTTTATGACGGAACTTTCCATCATGATATGCTTTTACCTTTTCCTTGTAAAGTTTATTCGAATGGTAAGCGTTGTTCCTTGATTCCTCCAATTCATGGAGTTGTCCTTTTCTTCTTTCTCCAGCTAAAGTGGAGTCGAAGTTCAAGAATTTGAGAGCCCATAATGCCTTATGCTCCATTTCCACCGAAAGATGAAAAGTCTTCCCATACACCATTTGAAACGGAGTTAGCCCAATAGGTGCTTTGTAGGCGGTACGATACGCCCACAAAGCTTCATCCAGTTTTAAAGACCAATCTTTTCTTGAATTCGAGACTGTTTTCTCAAGGATCCGCTTGACTTCCCGGTTAGAAACCTCCGTTTGACCATTCGCTTGTGGGTGGTAGGGAGTGGTCACCTTGTGCTTTACACCATACTGTTGCAAAACATTTTCTAGAGGTGTATTGCAAAAGTGTGATCCTCCATCACTTATCAACACCCTAGGCACACCAAAACGTGAAAATATGTTTTTCTTTAAAAAATTTATCACAGTTTTGGCATCGGCCTTAGGTGAAGCAATTGCTTCCACCCACTTCGAAACATAGTCAATGGCCACTAGTATATACTCATTTGAGAAAGAAGAGGGGAATGGGCCAACGAAATCAATACCCCAACAATCAAAAACTTCTACTTCTAGCATGTTGGTTAGAGGCATTTCGTCCCGTTTGCCTATTCTTCCACTCCGTTGGCATGTATCACAACTCTTCGCGTGTTCATATGCATCTTTAAATAAAGATGGCCAATAAAAGCCCGATCGGAGCACTTTAGTGGCTGTTCTCAAACCGCTATGGTGACCTCCATACGGAGAGTTGTAACAACGCCAAAGGATGTCCCTTGACTCCTCAGTTGTTACACACCTTCTTAAAATATTGTCTACACCCACTTTAAACAAATATGGATCATCCCACATATAATATTTTGCATCCGCCAAGAATTTCCGTCTTTGATTACTAGTAAGGTCTTCCGGTGTTAAACCGGTTGCCTTGTAATTAGCGAAATCGGCAAACCAAGGCCTCACTTGAATCGCATACAGTTTTTCATCCGGAAATTCTTCTCTTACTTCCTCTTCTTTGTTTCTAATGTCCACATTGACCAAACGAGACAAATGATTCGCCACCAAGTTTTCGGAAACTTTTTTATCCCGAATTTATAAATTAAACTCTTGCAGTAAGAGAATCCAATGAATTAGTCTTTGTTTGGAATCTGGTTTGGTTAGCAAATATTTGATCGCCGAGTGGTCGGTGTAGACTACAACTTTTGACCCGATCAAGTAAGCTCTAAGCTTTTCCAATGTGTACACTATAGCTAGTAACTCTTTTTCAGTTGTTGCATAATTTACTTGTGCCTCATTTAACACTTTACTAGCATAGTGGATAGCATGAAAAACTTTATCTCTTCTTTGACCCAACACCGCACCAACCGCATAATCGCTTGCGTCACACGTAAGTTCAAAATCAAGTTTCCAATTTGGTGCCACGATTATGGGTGCGGTGACTAACTTTTCTTTTAAATCAAGGAAAGCTTGAAGACATGACTCATCAAAAAGAAATTGCGTACCTTTGTTGAGCAAGTTACTCAATGGCTTTGCTATTTTTGAAAAATCTTTGATGAATCTCTGGTAGAAACCGGCATGTCCAAGAAAGCTCCTTATTCCTTTTATATTTGTTGGAGGTGGTAATTTCTCCATGACTTCCACCTTAGCTTTGTCAACTTCTAATCCTTCGGAGGAGATCTTGTGACCGAGTACAACACCTTCGATGACCATAAAGTTGCATTTTTCCCAATTGAGCACTAAGTTGGTCTCCACGCATCTTCCCAAACCACACATCAAGATGTTTTAAGCACAAATCAAAAGATGATCCATAAACGGAGAAATCATCCATGAACACCTCAATGCATTCCTCTATTAAGTCCGAGAATATCGCTTGCATACACCGTTGAAATGTGGTTGGTGCATTACATAACCTAAAAGGCATTCTTCGGTAAGCAAAGATGCCAAAAGGACATGTAAAAGTCGTCTTCACATGATCCGCCGGATTGACCTAAATTTGGTTGTACCCCGAGTACCCGTCCAGGAAACAATAGAAATTTTTGTCGGCCAACCTTTACAACATTTGGTCCATGAAAGGTAGTGGGAAGTGATATTTCCTTGTAGCTTGGTTTAGCCTTCTATAGTCAATACACATCCTCCACCCGGTTACCGTTCTTGTTGGAATCAACTCATTTTTATCATTTTTGATAACCGTCATGCCACCTTTCTTGGGAACTACTTGTACCGGACTCACCCATTCACTATCGGAGATAGGATAAATCATTCCGGCTTCCAAGAGTTTGACAACTTCTTTCCGAACTACATCTTTCATCGATGGATTTAGACGCCTTTGAGGTTGTGCAACGGGTTTGAAATTCTCTTCCATCATGATCATATGCATACAATAGGCCGGACTAATACCCTTCAAGTCGGATAACACCCACCCTATTGCACCTTCATTCTTTTTTAGCACTTGTATCAATTTGTATTCCTCTTTTGTGGACAAGGTGTTGCTAATGATCACCGGTTTAGTACACTCGTCACCAAGGAACACATACTTCAAGTGTGAAGGTAGCATTTTCAACTCTAATTTTGGTTCTTCCATTTTCTTCGTCACATCCAAGTCTTCATTTGTTTCTTCATGATAAGCAAGCTCCCCACAAGACTCTAATTCATGCAACATTGCTTCAATCTCTTTTTCTTCATTTTCGGTCAACACATTGTAGGCTCCGATAAGAGATCTTTCTAGAGGATTAGAAATATGAACTTGATTTGCGACCTCCACTACTTCCTCTTCGATTGCATCGATTCGGAAAGAATCATGCTTGTCATTTGGATGCTTCATGGCTTCAAAAAGATTAAAGGTCACCTCTTCATCTTGCACTCTCACCTTCATTAGTCCATCATCAATGTCAATCATCATCCGGGCTGTTTTCATGAATGGCCTTCCAAGAATTGGAGGAACATCACGATCTTCATCCATCTCTACTATCACGAAATCTACCGGAAACAAGAATTTGTCCACCTTCACTAACATGTCTTGAGCAATTCCATATGGTGAAGTGGTAGATTTGTCGGCTAGTTGTAAAGTCATCCTTGTAGATTTGATCTCAACATTTCCCAATCTTTTAACAATGGATAGGGGGATTAAATTGATGCTAGATCCCAAGTCAATCAAACCATTACCAATGTAGGTGCTTCCAATGGTTACCGGTAAAACGACTCGGCCCGGATCGGATTCCTTCCTTGGGAGAGTCTTTTGAATGATGGCACTACAACGTGCATCAAGCAAGATGGTTTCGTCTTCCACATGTCCCCTTTTCTTTGTAAGAATATCCTTCATGAACTTAGCGTACCGTGGCATTTGCTCTAATGCGTCGGCAAATGGAATATTGATTTGAAGTTGTTTGAATATGTCCATGAACCGTGCATAATGTCTAGCATTGTCCTTCTTCGATGGAGCATGCGGATAAGGTAGGTGTTGAGTTGGAATGACGCTCACACCTTTATCTCCTTTCTTCTTTTTTCTTGGTTCGACATCCTTTTTCACTTCCACTTCAGCCTGCTGATCTGTTGGCAATTCCTGCTCTTTTCAAGGCGCGAAGGGGGATCGCGGTGCGAACTGAAGAGTTCCTGCCGCTTTCTCCTTTCCACAAACCACATCCTCGTTTTCCAGCACAACATCCATATCATCTCTACTGTAATTTCCTCACTTTTTCCACTTGTCAACTCTTTACCGCTTCTCGTGACAATTTCTTTACAATGCTCCTTTGGATTGGTTTGAGTGTTTGTGGAAAAGGAAGATCCTGCGTTTTGTTCCGACAATTGCTTCGCAAGTTGGCCTACTTGATTTTCCAGATTCTTAATTGCTGCCTCGTTACTCTTCTGATTTGCCATGGAAGCTTGCATGAATTGTTGAAGAGTGTCCTCTAGCTTTGAATTTCCTCCTTGCGATTGTTATCCTTGAGAGTTAGGTTGTTGATAGGGACTTTGTTGCTGAAAATTTTGGTTATTAAACCTTGATGGTTGATAACCTTGATTGTTTCTTGGATATGAGTTGTTGGGAGGTTGTCTTTGATAGCCTTGATTTTGATTGTTCACATAGCTCACTTCTTCTAGTGGAGGGCAAAAACCAGTAGGATGATCTCCTTGACATAATTCGCAACATGCTACTTGATTTCGAACTTGAGACCCTTGAATTTCCTTCATTTATTGTGGAAGCTTGGCCATTTGTTGAGTAAGCAACTTCACTTGTTGAGAGAGTAACTTGTTTTGAGCAAGGATGACATCATTGGTATTTAACTCAAGAACTCCCGGTTTACATTGTGAAGGGCTACGGTCAGGTTGACTTTGACGATCATTGAGTGCCATCCGGTCAATAATGACTTTAGCTTCTTCCGCATTCTTTGACATAAGAGAGCCACCCGCGGTGGCATCCAAAAGTGTCTTGTGAGTTGATTGGAGCCCATTTAGAAAAATATGGATTTGAGTGAGCTCATCAAAACCATGACCCTTGCATTTTCTCAACATTGACTTGAATCCTTCCCAAGCCTCATTTAGAGACTCGTTGCTTCCTTGAGTGAATACCGCAATAGCCGTTTTGGCTTCCATGAATCGGGATTGAGGGAAATATCTTTCTAAGAACTTTTCTTCTAGCAAATTCCAATCCGTCATCACTCTTGGTGCTTGATCAAGGTACCACTCTTTTGCCTTTCCCACTAAAGAGTGTGGGAACATCCTCTTGAATAATTCCTCTTCACCCGTTTCATCAATTCTCGTAGAACCTGCAATCTCATAGAATTTGATGAGATGGGTATACGGATCTTCATGGTCCATTCCGGTGAATGGATTTGCATAGAGAAGTTGGAGGATTCCTGTCTTCATCTCCGTATTCCTTCCTCCACGAGCAAATTGAGCATTTCTTCTTGGACTATTAGCGGACATTTCGGTATGATTGTCATCCGCCATGTTTCCATCACAAGCCTCTACAACCACTTCTTCGATTTATACAAGTGCGGTAGTAGATGCTTCTTCTCTCCGGTTCCTCTCTTCGGCTAGTTTCCTTCTTCTTCGTGTTTTACTATTGAGCTTCCGAAGTGTTCTTTCAATTTCGGGGTCGAATTGAAATTTCTCCTCGGTAGCTTTTCCTCGCATGCACTAGAATCTACAAAACTAACAAACCAAGTGAAACACAAGAGGGATAGTAATAAAAATAACAAAACTTAAAACAATGAATTATTGTAATGCTTGTAATATCGAACACCAATCCTCGACAACGGCGCCAATTTGTTGATAAGTATACTTTCGGCAAATATTTTTATTTCGTATCCACAGAGATTGGTTGTTATTACCGCTGTTCTATAATCCAAATTGTTTTAAGCTTAAAAAGTAACCAAGTTATTTTGTTTGAAAGTTCTCTTTTGAGTAAAATATCACTAAAACAATAAAATGGTTTTAATCAAATGTAAAAGGCTTGGCAAGATTGAAGTTCACTATTCCAATTGCTTATGATTCCTTATGACAACTATATAGATTCAAGATTATTGATGATGTTCAAGTATCCTCTCAATATCATTTATGTCTAAATGATATTGTGATAATCACTATATTGATCCTTAGACGATCTCTCCACCTAACTATCAATATAGCAATCTTTAATGGTTGATAAAAAAGAAGAGTAGTGAATAAATCTATCTCTACAACTTATTCACTACTTGAAAACATATTTTCTGTCAAGACTTAAATAATCTCTTTCAACAACTACTCAAATCTAATATTCAACTTAGGGCAAAAATATCATTCAATACATCAACAATCTTTTACCATAAATAAGAGTCAAATGAAATACATAAACAAATAGGAATAACTACTACCTCCAATCTTGAAAAAATGGGGTTTAGCTACTCATCATCATTTTTGGAAAGCACAAGGCAATGAAGAAATAACCTCTATGTTTTTCTCTCTTACAAAATATCAAAACTATGAATGAATCTATGAATGTATGAACAATTTCCATTCTGATTTTCTAAAAAGGGTTGACATTTCCTAAAATGATCATTTCCATCTAAAGCTAAAAAGCCCCCCTAAGACAGACACAGAAATGGCAAAACACAGTTGGCCTTGAAAATAACACACTTGGCCAAAACAACTTGCTGGATTCGCAAGTTTCGCGGCGCGAACTGAAGCTACTTCAGCTTCCTTGCCTTGCAAGCTTCATCCAAATAGTATTCCAAGTGGTATTCTTCCAAGTTAGGCCTCCAAATTGCATTCAACACTTCTTCCAAATTATGCTTGTGCATTCCAAACCTCTCTTGCCCAAAAATTCTACAAAACTAGCAAATATGTGAAATAACTACTAAAAACAACATAAATTAAACCTACTTGCATTTATACAAAATAGTGAGAATAAAAGTGTGTAATTACATCAAAACTTGGTAAAAGGGACCAATAAAATTGTATAAAAAGTAGTACTAATTGGTCCCTAACACTATACCATCCTCCAATCTTAATTGCACTGAAGTTTGTGTTAGAACTTATCTCACAACTTAGAGATCACCAAGCACAGCAAACAGAGAGTATCACACATATATACAAACAAACATCAAATATAAATAAATAGAATACACATAAAAAGTAGGCTAAACCCACTGAGGACTACTCCCCAGCAGAGTCGCCACTTTTTTTCTGTAGCGGTGTATTCGTGACCATTGAGCTATGAATCAACGTCAATAAAAACCAGAGTCACCATCGCGCTTTTATTGTTTCCAAAGGAAAAGGGAAAAGTACGAACAAAACCCAAAGATTAGATGTTTTCAAATCAAAACTAATAAAATTTCAGAGATTACAAGTAAGCGGGTGGGTTACATAGAGGGGAGGTATTATCACTCAAAGTGTCGTAGGTTTTCCTAGGGAGCCCTTTTTGTGTGCAAGTGTTTTGGTTGAAAAGATGTTTGCTACTAACCCCTAATGAGTGCTTTACCACACTTAAGAGGGAGGGCTCCAACTTGGATTCAATCAACAAATATGCCACTAACCCCTAATAAATGGAAAGACTTATAATCAATATCATGGAATAGGAGAATTATATGTCAACCATAGATAACTCAAATCGAAATACTCTCTTGCAAAAGTTTTAAAAGAAAAGGGCACAAAGTGGGCAAAGAATTAAATGAGGTTATTAGTTCTTTTTGTCTTTTTGAAAGTTAAGTCAATATGATTAAGTTTATTCACAATTTTAATTAAGAAAATGTTTTGAAAATCAATGGTATAAGGCCAAAGTTTCTACTCATTGTAACAAGTCTAAATTAAAAATACAAACAAAGAAGGTTTTCGAAATGAGGGAGAGATTTTAAAATTTAAGAAGGAAAGGAGGAGATGAAGGGATCAAAACCCCGTAGTTCATGGTAAAAATTTCAAAGAGATTGGTGGATTGATATAAACAAGAGTTTAAAGATATTTTGTTATAAATGGGAGAATACTCAACCAAACATCCACCGTTAATGAGTGCTTTACCACACTTAAGAGGGAGGGCTCCAACTTGGATTCAATCAACAAATATGCCACTAACCCCTAATAAATGGAAAGACTTATAATCAATATCATGGAATAGGAGAATTATATGTCAACCATAGATAACTCAAATCGAAATACTCTCTTGCAAAAGTTTTAAAAGAAAAGGGCACAAAGTGGGCAAAGAATTAAATGAGGTTATTAGTTCTTTTTGTCTTTTTGAAAGTTAAGTCAATATGATTAAGTTTATTCACAATTTTAATTAAGAAAATGTTTTGAAAATCAATGGTATAAGTCCAAAGTTTCTACTCATTGTAACAAGTCTAAATTAAAAATACAAACAAAGAAGGTTTTCGAAATGAGGGAGAGATTTTAAAATTTAAGAAGGAAAGGAGGAGATGAAGGGACTATCCTAGACAAAATTTAAAAGTTTAGAGTTGAAAAGATCTGACTAATGGGATGCAATCCACAAGACAAGAATGTTCGATAGAAACCCATTTCCTTTGGATTATTGAGCAAGAAAACAAGCATAAGCATCCAAGCAATAAGTATGAAGATCAAAGGCATCAAATAAAGATAGCCAGAATCCAAGCAAGCAATCCTCAGTGTCTTCAAATGTATCAGTTGAAATATTCCTTGAGGCAAACTCATAGAAACAATCATTAGATAAAAAAAATATCAAGATAATAATTTTAGCACAGAGACAGAGTAACAGATAAACCAAGGGAAATATCAAGGCTTGCATAAGATGAATGGCATTGGCTAAGATAACTCAGTCTCAAATAATTGAATTGGCCAAGTCCTTCAAAGCATATGTATGTTGCCTACTCTAAGTCCAAAATTTCAGATCAAGTCAAGGGCAGAGGTCTAACACTCCGTCAACATATTATTTAGGGTTTTGGTTGTTATTAGGTATTTTAAGGTCCTAAGACCATAAATAGAACAAAATCACAAGCACAAAATATATACAATCACAAACATATGGCTCAAGTGAGCAAATAGAAGATGACTGAAACATAAATATCTTGCATGAAATGTAAATGACAATAAATGATAAAGGTACTAAAATTTAAATTGCATTAAGTAAATGACATTAAAGATAAAACAATGATAAACTAATGTTAGTGAAATGTTAGTGGAGAATTCAATTGTTTAAGTTATTCTTTGGAGAACACTCAACCATCCATTCACAAGTATGAAGACATGAACCAAGACATCATCTATGAGAAGGGCTCCAACTTGGTTAAATCAACAAGTAAGCCACTAGCTATCATAAATGGAAAAAAGGTCAAGTTTTCACACAATGCCATGAAGAATGGGAGACTTACAATCTCACTTATAAGAATGTTATGCCTTTGGGTCAAAATTTAGCTTTATGTTAAGCAATTGTAATTGGACTTATGTAGAAGTCATAACTATCTGAGGTCGGGAAATAAAGATATTGATGTTAATCCATGCTAGAGACATGGTACAAAGAACCAAGCTCATAAAGAATACAACACACAAAAATAAAATGGGAGGGATCTATCTCAACCAAGCTCATGTCGATTCATCTGACACAAGGTCATTAATGAATCAACTAGCATTTGAATTGTAGAGAAATCATTGGTCAATGATGGATTGCGGAAGAAGAGGGATGAAGAAGAAGAGGGAAAGGGAAATGGAAACCCAAATTGATCAAGGTAGGAATTTCATATGATCAATATTATCCATTCATCTTGAGGGATGAAGTGTACACTTCATCAACCCCCTAAATCCAATAGTATTGGTCAAATGGAAGTTCAAATCAACCATGATCAAGGCCAAACAGAAGATGAAACAACAAAAGGTCAACCAAATGGCTCAACAATATTTTTAAACATTTAAACAATTAAAAATAAATTTAAAAATGAAATATAATGCATTTTAAAAAGGTCAGAGGACATAAGTATTAACACAAAAATTATTTTTGACCGGCCTCAGATAATTGTGGCTTCTACATAAGTCCAATGACGATTGCTTAACATAGCGCTAAATTTATCCCAAAAGCATATGGAATTTTTATAAGTGAGATTGTAAGTCTACTGTTCCTCATGGTATTGTATCAAAATATTGCTCATTTTCCATTTTGTGCGAGCCAGTGGCATACTTGTTGATTTTATCCAAGTTGGATCCCTTCTTACAAAGGATGTATAGGCTCATATTTTCATGCTTGTGAGTGGATAGTTGAGTGTTCTCTAAAAAAATAACCAAACCATCTTTCATCTTTGATTACTAACATCCTTTACTAACACTTCATTGTATTAACCTTTACCTCGAATGTCATTTACTCTATGCCTTTAGTTTATGCTATTTACTTTATACTTTATATTTAGCATCCTATATCATATTATTTTTTTATTTTGTCATTTTCTTTTCTTGTCCATTTTGTACTTTATGCACATCATTGTAAAGAAGAAATTAATAAAAGAAAAAACCAAAAAAGGAAACTTGTTTCTCCTAACTCATGGACTTGTAGTCATTATCTTTGACACCATTGTGGAACTATGGACTTAGAATTAGGATCTTGACCTTTGCTTTGGGACATGTTATTTGAGACCTTGGAACCCATCTGGTACCTTTGACTTGGGACTACCTTTGAAGACTTGGTTGAGTTACTTTGGTTTCATCTGATGCATGGGTTATTATTTGCTTATTTGACTTACTTGAGGCTCAATCCAAAGGAGGGAATTCTTGCTTGACTTATGTCATAAGGCTTGGTATTTCTTGGTTAGACCTTTCCTCCCTAGCTTTTACTTTATGTTCTGTGATAGTCTTTTCTTCTCCTCCCCTTCTTTAATTTTCAAAATCTTCTCTCTTTTTCAAAAACCTTCTTGATTTCAAACTTGGATCATTTTTCTCAATAAACCTTGACTCTTGTCAACTGATCTTCAAAACCTTTCCCAAATAAATTCTAATTCATGTTATGCATATTTAGACCAATTTCAAAAGACTAAAAGATGCATAATTCATTAAAACCATTTTGTGCTCTTGTGAACTCTTCCTTTTAAATTTTTTCTCAAAGTATTACACATGAGTCATTTCCATAGTTAAGATATAATTCTCCGATCTCCATAGTATTGATGATGATTCTTTTCCTTCTATGGGAGCTAGTAGCATACTTATTGAACCTTATTCAAGTTGGAGCCCATCCAATGATGATACAAAGTTTTCATACTTGTGGGTGACTAGTTAAGTATTCTCCTTAAAATGACAAAATGTATTTTCCATAAAAAATGAATCAAAACAAACTCCCTTTGTTATTTTTACCATGAAGTACGAGGTTTTGATCCCCCATTGCACTTTGTTGGTACGTAGGCATGAGACTTCAAAAGTCTTGGCAAACATAAAAATAAGAAAAATATACTTCTTTCCCCATCTCTCCAATCTTTTAACAAGAAACACCCTTTTCAAACCAAAATATTCATATTTTCAAAGAGGTTCCCATGGAGTACCACGGATGTTTAGGGTGCTAATACCTTCCCTTTGCATAACTAAACCTCAGACCCTTGTTCACTTTTTATTATTTTTGTTTTTAAAAACTTCTTCGGGTTTTGTTCGTACTTTTTCCCTTTTCCTTTGGAAATAATAAAAGCGGGGTGGTAACTCTTTCTTTCCGTGTTAAGTTAATCAATACCTTAATCTCAATTTTTTTACCGTTACATCAAGGCTTATCATATATAACTTCTAATGCTGCTAGCACGTGAGCATGTCTATCAAGGCGCATAATCGTGATATTGGGTGTGTCATTCCAACGATTTACTTTATACATAAAAGAAAAAGTAGCCAAAGCATATGCAATCTGATTCTCTTCACGGAGTATATGATGAAACTCTATTTTATTGAAGAAAGTTGACAACCACCTTGCATAATCCTTGTAAGGAATCAAGCAAGGATAACAAGTCTCTCATTCTCCTTTAATCTGATTAAACACCAAGGCTGAATCTCCAAACACATCAAGGATTTTAATTCTCAAATCAATGGCTTCTTCAAGCCCCATGTTACAAGTTTCATATTTTTCCATATCATTCGTACAATCAAACATCAATCTTATAGTGAAAGGGATATGAGAACCCTTAGAAGTAATAATGATTTCCCCAATTCCATTAACATATGCATTAACAACTCCATCAAACACTAAACCCCACCCGGATCCATGCTATGGTCCTTCTTCAGGGAATGGCTCATCACAATCTTTAGCTTTTAAGTGCTTATCTTTATCAAGGAAGTCAAACCTGATGGATTGATAATCATCTATCGGATGGTGAGCAAAATGATTTACGAGAATACTTCCTTTAACCGCCTTCTGAATATGGTACTAAATATCAAATCCAGACAATAGCATATGCCAACGAGCTATCCTTCTAGTTAAAGCAGGCTTTTCAAAAATATACTTGATTGGATCCATTTTGGATAACAACCAAGTGGTATGATTGACCATATACTGGCGTAAACATTTGGCAGCCCCGACTAAAGCATAACAAGTCTTCCAAAGCATGGAATACTGAGACTCACAGTCTGTAAACTTCTTACTCAGATAGTAGATGGAATGCTCCTTTCTACCAGTTTCATCTTGTTGTCCAAGTACACAACCCATGGACTCTTCTAACGCAGTCAAATACATAATCAATGGTCTTCTTTCCATTGGAGGAGACAAAATAGGAGGTTGAAACAGGTACTCTTTGATGTTTTCAAAATCTTTTTGGCAGTCTTCTGTCCAAACACAACCTTGATCTTTATGGAGCAACTTAAAGATTGGCCCACAAGTGGCAATCATATGAGATATAAAACTGGGTATGTAATTCAGATGCTCGAGGAATCCTCTGACTTGTTTTTATGTCTTTGGTACAGGAATTTATTGAATAGCTCTGACTTTATCAGGATCTAGTTCAAGACCTTTCTAGGGGACAATGAAACCCAACAGTTTTCCTGAACGGACACCAAAAGTACATTTATTAAGATTTAACCGGAGTTTAAACTTTCTCAACCGCTTAACTTCTACCTAAGACACTTCTAGGTGTAAGACCCTTCTCACTTCCCTTTCAATCACAACAGTGAAAATTCAAACAGTTATAAAAGATTCCAAAGTCATACTTCATAGACACACAATCACTTAATGCTTAAAAGATTATGAGTTCTTGACAATCCTTAAAACTTAAATGAACCATTCCTAGTCATATATCAAGATGACATTACAGAGGCTCACAAATAACATGTACACTCAAACCTGGAGTGGTAAATTCATGACCATCAAGCTATGGATAAACTTGACGTCAATAAAACCAGAGTCGCCACCGCGCTTTTATTGTTTCCAAAGGAAAAGGGAAAAGTACGAACAAAACCCAAAGATAAGAAGTTTTCAAATCAAAACTAACAAAATGCCAGAGATTACAGGTAAGAGATTTGGTTACACAGAGGGAAGGTGTTAGCACCCAAAGTGTCTGAGGTACTCCTAGAGAGCCCTTCTTTATGTGTGGATGTGTTTTTGGTATAAAAGATGTTTGAGAAAATGGAATGTGGGGATGAGAAAAAGAATTAATTGATTAGATTTTTGTGTTTACAAGATCTTTGGTCTTGTGCCTACGTACCAACATAAAAATGAGGGATCAAAACCTCGTAGTTCGTGGTAAAAATTTCAAATGAGTTGGTGAATTTGCTTTTAATAAGAGTTTAAAAAGGAACAAAGGGCCAAAAGTTTGAATGGAGTTTTTAGTTCTTTTTGTCTTTTGAAATTTCAGTCAATATGGTTAAATTTATTTACAAGTTTGATTTAGGAAAAGAAGTTCAAAAAATTCAATGGCATAAGGCCAAAGTTTGTAATCATTAAAACAATGTCTAAATTTTGAAATCACAAGCAAAGAAATGTTTCGAAAAGGGGAAGAGATTTTGAAATTAAAGAAGTGGGAGGAGATAAAGAGGCTATCCTAAGCACAAATTTAAAAGTTAAGGGTTGAAAAGATCCGACCAATGGGATGCAATCCAACTGACAAGAATGTCATATAGAAACCCAGTTTCCTTTGGACTTTAATCAAGCAATAATGAAATAAGCAATGAGAAATATCCAGACATCATGAAGATCTAGGAATAAAATAAAGATGGCAACATCCAAGAAAGCACTTCAATAGCTAACCGTCTTCTATGTCTTCCCATGTATCATATGAAATATTCCTTGGTCAACTTAGAACAAAACATTAGACACAAGATCAAAATAACAATTAAGCACAGAGACAGAGTAGCAAATGAACCCACTAAATTCTCAAGTCTTGTATCAGATGAAGCCACAGTTCAAAGTGGCTTAGTCTCAAGATTTTGGCATTGGCCAAGTCCTTTTAGCAGAGGGAATGTTGCATAATCCTAAGTCCAAAAGTTCAGATCAAGTTCAACAGTCCACCAGATGTATTTTAGGGTTTTTGTTGTTAGTAGGTATTTTAAGGTCCTAAGACCACCAACAAAATCAAAACACACAAACAATATATACAATCACAAGATAAGGCTCAACTGAGTAAAGTGAAAAGGACATAAACATAAACAAGTTATATGAAACGTAAATGGCAATGACTGATAAAGGGCTGAAATTTAAATTGCATAATAGTAAATAACTTAAAAGTAGAGCAATATTAACAAGAGTTAGTCAAATGTTAGTCAAAAGTTAGTGGTGTTAGAGGTGATTTTTAATTGATTAAGTCATTCTCTAGAGAACACTTAACGATTCATTCACAAGTATGGATCCTTAAACCAAGACATCTTCCATGAGAAGGGATCCAACTTGGATAATTCAACAAGTACACCACTAGCTCTCATGAAAGCAAAAAGTTCAAGTCTCCATACAATGCCATGAAGAATGGGAGACTTACAATCTCACTTACTAGAATGTTATGCCTTGAGGGTCAAACTTAGCTCTATGTTAAGCAATCGTAATTGGACTTATGTAGAAGTTGCAACTATCTAGGGTCGGGCAATAAAAATTTAGGTGTTAATGCGTATTAGATATTTGGTATAAGGAAACAAACTCCTAAAACATACCACACACTAAAAGAAAAGGTCAAAAGGGAGGGACCTATCTCAGTCAGACTTGTATTGATTCATCTGACACAGGGTCATTGATGAATTATCCTTTAGACATTAGAGATTTCATTGGTCGAATGAGGGAATGAGAACGAATAGGGATGAAGATGAAGAGGGAGGGGAAGATAGAAACACAAATTGATCATGGGAGGAATTTCATCAAATCAAAGCCATCCATTCATTTTGGGAGATGAAATGTACATTTCATCCATCCTCTAAATCCAACGGTTTTGATCCAACAAAAGACAAATCAACCTTGACAAAGGCCCAAACAGAAAGTCAAACATCACAAGACCATAAAAATGGCTCAAAGGCAATTTTACACATTTAATCAATTAAAAATCACATTAAAAATATATTAAAATACATTTTAATTTGGTCAAAACCTAAAATCCCTTCAAAACACCAAATAAATGGCCAAGGGGTTTATCCTAGGTCAAACAAGATCAAAGGACCTTAGACAAATTTTTTCACTATTTTTAAAAAGTTATAAGTATTTTTAAACAATTATAAATATACACGAAAACATTTAATTCCTGAAAAATACCAAAATTAATCCAAAAAATAATTTTAATTCAAAATATTTAACGATTGTTTGTGAACATCTCATATTTTTTTGGATAAAACATGAAATTTCTTTAAATAAATAAAATAAATGGATTAAATGGAAATTCAAAAAAAACAAAAAAAACAATGGCCATCAGATCTCCCTCATTAATTGAGGTGGCAGATCTGATGGCCAGGCGCGAATGTTCCATGGTGCATTGCAGTCAAAGTGTACCATAAGTTATAATTAGAACCAAGGGCCTAGATTAAAACATTATGAATGGATCAAAGGGTTGGGAACACGCCAACACATCACCGGAGCTAGGGCTCCGGTCATCTCCTCCGATGGACTTCACCGGACTGGTCCACCATCAACCTTCACTAAAATGAAAAACAAGGACATGATTTTAAAGAAAAAATGCTCAGGAGTCGAATCTGGCCTCAATTTTCTCCAATTCTAAGTATATTGAAAGATACATGGATTTGAATTTTGAGGATCATGAACTGTGTTGCTTTGATTTGACCTCAAAGGAACTCAATCTTGTTGCCTACATTGGTAGGACTTCAACAAACCAACAATCAATCAAAATTGATGAGAAATGAGGGAGAATCGAGAGGAAACATTTATGGAATCTCACCTTCGAGGAGCTTCAAATAAGCTTGACCTTGCTTCCAATTTGGCTTGTCTTGACTCTAGAAGCTTGTAGGAGATAATTTGGATGGTTAAAAAGCTTGGACTCTTGTAGTTTCAATTCGAAAACAGAATGAGAATTGAAACTCGATTTCTCAAGAAATCTTCAAGATTATCCTTTCAATATTGTTTGGGGAAGAAGGGTGTCAAAGCTTGGGCAAGAGGGATCCCATTTCTGATCACCAGGGTCATGTATTTATAGCCATGCTCATTTCTTTTTGCACACTTAAAAAATTATCAAAAATTGGAAAGGTGAGATGCATGCTTGCATGGGCCTGTGATAGGCCCATGAGATGATGTAATTAAGTCCAAAAATGATCACGAGTGATGCTGAAAGTGCAACATGAAGCCATGCATTTGAAATTGAGAAATGATCATGAGATTCATCCAAATGGAACCATGAAGAGTAACCATGCGCAAGTCATCCAAACCTTGTTCAAATGAAGTAATTTAGGACTTTTTGGAAAGGTGAGATCAAGGGGAATAACTTTCATGTTGAAAACTTTTAGATTTGAAGCATGGTTCATGATGAATGTTGAGGTGGAAGTTTGGGAAATCAAACACATTTGAAAATTTTCTAAGTACCAAGTCAAATGACCACTTCTTCCACCTTGAATAACTTTTTCTATGAGATTCAAATGGAAAAATTTCCTTCATCAAAGTTGTAAGTCTTTCAATCCTCTTCAATCTAGTAACAAATTTGACATCATTTGGATTTGGCATGAAATAATTATGCATTTTATAAGTTGAGGAAAATTGCTTGTTCAATGATGATGGCCCAAAATGACCTATAATTTTTCCTCTTGGCACATGCCCTTGCAAGTTGAATTTGAATTTTCTCATAAAAATTGAGAAAGTTATGGTCCTTTTAAATTGACCTCCTAACTAAGGCACAAACAAAATGACCTATAATCTTTCACCATAAAAAGTGACTTTCCAAGAAAAACTAGCTCTTGACCTTAACATGAAAGTTGTTTTGAATGTCATAAGAAATAACGTTGCTCTTGGAATCATTTTCATATGACAAAAATTGTAGGAGATAAGGTATAAGGAACCCCAGTTTGTACCATTTGACTTTCTCTGGTCAACCACCTTGAATCAACTTGCAAACCTGAAGTTATCTTGATCTTTGGAAGTCATGGGGGATAATATATGTATAAAATGATGTGAAATGAAGTATCCTTTGAAATATTTGACCAATTGATGAAAAAACTTGCTAAGGAAGTCACACAAGATACCCAGATAAATTAGGGCTTCCAAGGTAAACAAGCTTCAAACTCTTGATGAATTCTTGATCAAAATGATAAATGAAGAACATGGGTCTCCATATATGATTCTTGGAATCATTGTGAACCTTCCCTTGATTGATCTCCTTGCATTTAGAGTCTCAAACCCTAGATGTGAGCTTGATAGAGCATGGGTGGATGCATACACTACCTACAAAAGAAGTAAAGCTATAGATGGACATATTTTTGGTATTTTGGTTAGTAAGCAAAAAAAACAAAGTATGATACAATGAAATGTGCTTGGTGATCTCTCCTAATGTAAACCCTATGAATGAGGGGTAAGGAGGATGCTAAGGTGTGATCCCAAAGCCAATGCATATGATGAGATAGCATGAGGGATCTTAGGGTCAAAATTTGGGTCTTACAGCTGCCCCTATTTAAGGACATTCTAACTGACGATGTGAAGGTTAAAATCTTTGTATCAACTTAGTAGAATGGACTTAAATAACAACATCTAGAAACAAATTTTGGTCCCTAAGAGACCTCATGATGAATATGATATGAATGTTAAAAGTAATATTTATGGGGAATATATTGCCACAAATGAAAAGAATCTGGAGAGACTGAAAGTTAACAGGAGCCTCTGGGGATAAAAGGCTATCCTTAGGCCAGGCTATGACTTAAAACTGCTGGAGACGTGAGGGGTTTTCCATGAAAATAAATCAATGGAAGGACTCGGTCTAGGGATAAGGGAAAGTCTGCAGGGGGTAGGGATATATCAGAACAAAACTGAAATATTCAAATCAAACATGGGATGGCGATTTCACTGAATAAATACGCACTCAAACTCAACTGGGGAAGAATGAATTTCAACACAGGAGTAAAAAAAGATACATTATCTATTACCGGTGACTATGTAGGAAGATAATACACTCTGATAGAGGGACATCCGTTACCGGTTAGGGAAAACATATCAAGGATGACTCGCTGATAAAAAGAGGTGTACTCATTACCAGTAAACTGGGTAAGAACATACTACTGGGAGAGAAACCAAATAGGATTTACAACTACCGGTTACTGGGCAGAAAACCAAAGAGAGAATATCTGTCACTGGTTAAAGTGAACATAACAAGGATAAACTCAAAGGAATAATATACGTCACTAGTTAGGATGAGCATATCAAAGTGAACATATCAAGGATAGACTCAGTAGAGGAAAGTAGAAATTACGACTACCAGTTACTGGGTAGAATACCAAAAAGAAGAGACAATCTGTCACCGGTCAAAGTGAACATGTCAAGGATAAAATCTCTGGGGAATAAAATAGGGATTACAAGTACCTTTTTACTGGGTAGAAAACCAAAGAAGGAAGAATATCCGTCACCAGTTAAGATGAACATATAAAGGATAGACTACCTGGGGAGACGTGAAAACGAATTCGCTGGGAAAAAAAGAAGTAGCATACATTTTAGCGGGTATTGGGAAAAAGTAATGTACTCAAAAATTCAGAAGAATATTACCAGTTACTGGGTAATAGACTCTCAGGGGGACCAAATTATCTATCTAGGTAATAACTAGAAAGAAACTGTCAAACAAAGACTCAACCCGATGAGGATATAACTTAAGGGGAGTGGTTCCATCCATATAATTAATTGGGGAGGAAACTGAAATAATAATCATCCACGAGGAAATAACTCAGTGGGGAGTGAGAAAGGTTAAACTCTTTCTGCCTAAGGGGATGACACTCTACAATTGAAGGAGGACAGACACGCCAAATCTGCGCGGGTAAATAATATTACCGAAACAAAGGATCAGGAGAAAAATTAATGCGATAAAATGCATAATAAAATATATATGATGCTAGGTTTTATGCATGAATATGCATGTTTATGATTATGGTTATACTGACAAAACAACACAAAGGATACAAATAACAAAGATTTGAATCATCACTACAATACTAGGCTAATCTCAACAAGATGGAAACACCAACTGGAGAAAGTGTTAGGGATAAAAGTAAATCATCTAGCTTTGTATAAATAAGCTCTGGCTGGGAAAGTCATGGAGAACATGCTTCCAATCAATCACGACAAACTCTACGGGGAGAGAGCATTGGTGAAGGATGATCAACCAAACATGCCGAAGATAACAAGGATCTGCCGAGGATCCAAATTGTCAACACGGCGAGGAAATTTAGGGCAACACCATGTTAAATGAGAGACAACCTTGTAGGGGACAAAATCAAATGCTGCACTGAATTAAACACTATCGGGAAAGAGTGAACTTCTATCAGAAGATGAACTCTGTCTGGGGAATAAGAGATAAAATTTGCGTGAGGATTTAAGCAAATTGTTGGGGATGTTGTGATCAAGATCGTCGCATTCATCAATAATCATCGAATTCTTCTTGGAAATTGTGAAATACACCAATTCCAAGGCAAAGATAAACAAGTCTAATTCTCACAAAGGAGAAATTTCCAAAGTTATGCCATAATTAAATGCAAATGGAAACCAAATAAAGGATCCGGATCTCCAGGGTACAATCATAAATCACAAACTGGGGAATTCAAAACATGAGCACCTTAGCCGGGGAATATGTATTTGCAAAGAGGACCGATCATCAACTCAATTGGAGATGACACCCACTGTCTTTACTGGGAATGATGAAATATTCAGGAAGAAACTCATCAGTCAAGTTGGGGATAAATGACGAGTTGTTGCGGAGAAAAACAGTTAGCAAACCGGCTGCTTGGGGAAGACCAACAATGCTTCACACTTCAAGACTTACCTATTCTTAGATTGTTGTTGACATTCCTTACTGGAATCGATGATTCTTAAAGTGTTTGTTTTTATTATTTCAAGAAAAATAATAATTATTCATTAATTTATTTCAAAAATTATCATCATAAGAGTTCAATTTTATTTAGCAGATGTAAATAAGAATATAAATATTTGGATAAAAACTCAACTTTATTTAATAGAATGGTAGTCCGTAAATGACGAGACTCCAT
This sequence comes from Lathyrus oleraceus, assembly GCF_024323335.1. Lineage (NCBI taxonomy): Eukaryota > Viridiplantae > Streptophyta > Magnoliopsida > Fabales > Fabaceae > Lathyrus > Lathyrus oleraceus. The sequence goes on from NC_066580.1 coordinate 265,534,732, forward strand.
AGATCTTTACAAAGTTTTATAATGGTAATTTCCATGGAAAAGAGCTACATTGATTACAATGATCACTACTCTCCCTACCAACTTCAACATCCATTGTGCTTGTCTTCGGTTGAGAATTATGAATCAAAACCAAATGACTTGCTTAAAACCGGCCGGGTGCAGTTACATGCCATAATCTATAATTTTTGCCTAGATTTCCCCAAGGTGGAGTACTCAACCTATCGGGATAAATTTTCTGTTTTATGTCTCTAATTTTTGCCTGGATCGCCCTTTTGGGTTTTCAATCAACCGACACACTCATTTTTGCCTAAGCCGCCCTTTCGAGTTTTCAACTTAGCAAGCTGTTCTTTTATTTTTTTTAGACGAATTATTTCTTCACTGCACCGGCATTCACAGGACATGTGAACTCTTCACCATCCATAGTTGTAAGGATCAAAGCACAGCCTAAAAAGGCTCTTTTAATAAGATATGGGCCTTCATAATTAGGAGTCCATTTGCCCCTAGCACCAGGTTTGATAGATAGAATCTTCTTGAGCACGAAGTCACCTTCTCTGAACACACGAGGCTTGACCTTCTTATTAAATGCTTTCTTCATTCTTTGCTGATATAACTGACCATGACACATGACGGTCAATCTTTTCTCTTCAATCAAATTCATCTAATCATATCTGGTCTGGAACCATTTAGCTTCAGTCAACTTGTCTTCCATCAAGACACCCAATGATGGTATCTCATCCTCCACAAGGAGCACAACTTCCATGCCATATACAAGAGAGAAAAGGGTTGCCCCTGTTGAAGTGCGGATGGATGTACGATACCCATGCAAAGCAAATGGGAGCATTTCATACCAATCTTTATATGTCACAACCATCTTCTGAATGATCTTCTTAATGATTTTCTTAATGTTTTTATTCGTAGCTTCAACAACCCCACTCATCTTTGGTTTATAGGGAGAAGAATTATGACGCGCAATCTTGAAGACTTTGCAGAGAGCTTCTGTGAGACCCCAATTTTGACCCTAAGATCCCTCATGGCATCATAACATTGCATTTGCATTGCCTCAAGGATCTTTAGCATCTTGGTTCCCTTTGCCTTTGGGTGGGACTCCTTGTGATTGGTTTGAGATCACCAAGCATGCTTGAATTATACATCGTTTTTTCTCTTACTTTTGTTTACTAACCATAAGCACAAAAATGTGTCACTAACATCTTTTGTTTGAAGCTTGAGTATCATCCAAGACACTTTGTGGGTTCTATTTAGATGATCAGTCAACACAAGAGAATGGCTTGAGATACTTCCAACAGGTTCAAATGGGGTGTATTCGTCAGTCAAAACGTTAATCTTGAAGGAGCAAAAGTTTGTTCATGAGTTGTCATGCCCGCTAGGCGAGCAGAATGGGTCGCTTAGCGAGTCCCAAGAAAAGCCACCAGAATCACCTACGCTCAGAGAAATTTCTTGAACTGTCATGCTCGCTAGGCGAAGCCCACGTGTTTAAAAAAAATAATAATAAATAAATAAATAAATAAATGAAAATAAATAAATAATTAAAATATAACAGAAAATTTTTGGACTTGGGCCTCTCTCATTTGAGCCCATAGGTCCACAAAAAGCAGGTTATAAATTCAGAGTTTCAGTGAAACAAAATGGAATTCTATTCCTATTACCCTGGCAGGGAAAAAGATTGTGAGAGAAGAGCTAACAGAGTTCAGAGCAACCTCCAAAGACTGAAGGGAACTCATCGGCAAAGAACCAATTCCCTCTCATATAAACCCTAAGAGTGCTTTGCAAACCCAACCGTGCCATTCAATTTCATCGGTCTCTCCAATCAGGTTTGCCCTTATTCCCATTACTTTATGCTTTTAATTTGAATGCTCTGAATGTATGAGGTATTATGGGTGAATTTGATACCCTTTTGATGCATATGTTTGACAAGAGGTTTAGGCCTCCTACCCTTGGTTGCTTTTTGTGAGCTTTTTGTGAATTTTAATGGCATGATTCATGTGGTTACATTTTGATTTGGGGGAAACTCTTGATTACCCTATCCTGTTTGCTCTAACCTGTTTTGTGTTTGTTATGGCATTGTTTTCTCCTAATTTCGTCATGTTACTCTAACCTGTTTGTTGAGTTTTTGTGAGGGCTCACATACTCTTGCAAGGATAGCTTGCTTGGTGTTCCACTTTATTTGTGGGGTACCACCTGGAGGTCTATTCCGATTACCTGTACTGACTCGCTTTCTTTGATGGTGCTAGCTTGAGAAATCTCTGGGTTTCTTATCTATTTAATTGTTGTTACTTCGGATCTTTATCCGTACGGTAGATCTTTCGATCCCTTTATTTTTCCCGCATTTTACCGCTTTTTTAGGTTTCGTATAACCTCTCGTGGCATGACAATTAAGGTAGCGCGATTCCTTCATCTAGGACTGCCTTTTTGCATGAGCATCCCTAAACACCCCAAACTCATTGATTTTTCTTCTCCTAAGAACACGTTATCTCCTTCTACTACAGGCGAGTAAGTCTCCAAAGGTCGAGCATCCGGTAGATTGCGTAATAACGTCGTTCACCCCAAAACACAACCCTTACCCCATAGGTGGTCGAACTACGTTTTGCTCTGATTTTCATCCCAGATGAGATACGTAGGCATAAGACACGATGTCTTAGCGAGCACACTCCTCTTTAACCCATAGGTAGCCGAGCTATGAAGACTATGATTCTCAAATTCAGATGAGATACGTATGCAGTGGATGCGACGTCCGTGCGAGTCATTTTCTTTTGACCCTTCTTTTAGTAAGTAGTACATTAGATAAACATACACGCTTTTCTCATCCCTTCAATCATGTTTGCCCAAATAAATTTTAAAAAAAAACAACAACCTTTGCAACAAATGTGAAAAGGGATCCCTAGGAGTACCTAGGATGCTTTGGGTGCCTAATACCTTCTCATTGGATAACCAACCCCCTTACCCAGATCTCTGACATTTTTACTAGTTTTTGATTCGATAAAACTTTTAGGTTTTTGTTCGCTTTCTAACCATTCCTTTTGATAAATAGAAGTGCGGTGGCGACTCGACTTGTATGATTTACCTTGGATTTAGTCAATATCTCTAATGGTAAGGAATACCCCGCTACAGAAAAATGGCGACTCTGCTGGGGATGATGACATCCTAGTGGGTTTTTCCTACTTTTCATATTTGTTGTATTGTATTGTATATTTTTTTGTGTGACATATTTTTGTGCAATTTGGGATTACTGTATTGTATGTAATGATTAAATTGTTTGATATTAATTCCTTGTATGCTTGGTGATCTTTGTGAGATGAGTTCTATACCCGGACTCGAGTGCACTTAGGATAGGAGAATGGCATAGTCTTCTAGACTTGTGTGGTGTTATTCCTTAGCAAGTTGACTTGCAAGTCCATTCACTTGGTGGAGGTTATGTTGGGATCAATAATGTCACACAAGTAAGTTGTGGTTAGACATTACTCTTTCCAATATAGACCTTAAAAGCCAAAGACCTTAGTTTACCAAGCCCATCTTGGCCTATTCTTAGGATGTAGTGCGAAAGTCGTTCATGTGTAAGATTTGATATGATTGTTACGCGATACTACACTCATAAGAGTCTCTCTTGAGAATATTTTCGGAATACGAGTAGTCGTTTCTCCAATAATATCCGAAAGATGGGATGATGACTATGGGAACCTCTTGTAGAACATGTTTGGCAGGTTTAAACCCTAGTACACTCCCTTTTGGGTGGTTCTTAACCTAACTCCATGCTCGTGACTTACAACAAACCCTTGATTCATGGTTGATCCGTTCATGAATCCTTAATATCAATGGAACTTGGGTGTTGATAAGGTGTAAACCATAATCCACCAAAATGGATGGTTGATATTAAGGATAACATCATCCATCCCATGACCTTTGTTTAGTGTGCTTTGCTTGATCCTTGAGTGTGATTGTGGCATTCATGCATTCATGCACCCATTTGCATCCATATCATCAATAAATAAGAAAATTTTCAAGGAACTGAAGGGGTTTATTTGCAAAATTTTCAGACATGGAAAGAAAAAGAAGGAATACAAAGAAGTACAGCTTCAGGCAACCAGATTTGAAAGAGTTAAGGAATTTGACATCCTATGTATTAGATCCTTTGGGTCTCAAGGCTCGTTTTGGGAAGCTTCTTCCTCTTCTGACTACTCAGGTGGATGAAGGATTGGTGAGTGTATTGGTGCAGTTTTATGATCCCTTGTACCGTTGCTTCACGTTTCCGGATTTCCAGCTTTTGCCTACCTTTGAGGAGTATGCTTACCTTGTGGGTATACCTATTCTAGACCAGTTGTCGTTCAGTGGCTTGGAGAGTATTCCTACTTCTCAAGAGATAGCTGACATGTTACACATAGATGAATCTCTGGTTGGTGCTCATATGACTACCAAAGGAGGAATTCAAGGTCTCCCTTCTGAGTTCCTCATTGCTCAAGCTACTATGTATGGGAAGGCCATGAGTGAGGACGCCTTTGAGGTCATATTTGTACTTCTCATCTATGGGCTAGTATTATTCCCCAACATCGACAAGTTTGTGGATGTGAACGCTATTAGGATCTTCTCTACTCTTATACCCGTTCCGACTCTGTTGGGCGATACCTACTTCTCTTTGCATATGAGGAGTGCAAAGGGTGGTGGCGCCATTGTGTGTTGTTTGCCTCTGTTGTATAAGTGGTTTATTTCTCACTTAACTTAGACGGTCGCTTTCAAGGAGAACAAGGAATGTCTACGGTGGTCCACGAGACTTATGTCTCTCACTAATGATGATATCTCTTGGTATAACCATCTGTATGATGGTGTGCAGATTATTGACTCTTGTGGCGAATTCTCCAATGTACCTCTTCTTGGTACATGTGGTGGGATTAACTACAATCCTGTTTTGGCACGTCGGAAGCTTGGGTCCCCCTTAAATGATAAACCCAATAACATTCTTTTAGAGGGTGTATTCTTTCAGGATGGTAAATATCCCCAGGGCTTGAAAGCTAGGATGGTCCGCGCTTGGCGCAAGATTCATAGGAATGAAAGGAAAGAGTTGGGTCCTAAGAATTGCATCGCTTTGGAGCCTTACACTGTTTAGGTTAGGAAGAGGGCATCTGAGTATCTCATGCCTTACGAGTATCTGAGACCTACACTTATGATTATGGTTGGGCCTTCAACCCTCCCTAATCAAGGAGCAAAGGAGTTATGATTATGGATCCGTGAACGTGAAGAGTTGCTTCAGCAGATTAAGGAGAAGGATGCGTTGATTGAGTTTCTTGAGCATCAGGTTATTGATGACCCTGATGATGTGTGGACTTCTCTACTTCCTCAGTCTTCTAAGTTCTGGAAGAGGAGGTATGATCGACTCGCCAAAGAGAAGGCCGATATGGAGGCAACCTACGAGAGGGAGGTGAAGAGGCTTCACGCATCTTATCTTCCTGTGTCCCGAGCTTTAGATGATTGTTTCTAGGGATCCATAAGACGATTATTTTCCTTTTCTCTTGTATATGATTGACGATGCTGCACTTCTTTTCCCTGATATTATTTGATGAGATATTTCCATATGTGATAAAATGCTTAATATTTTTAGAATTTGCAAATAAAACTCTAAAGTTCCTTTGAAATAAAAAACAAATCATATGCACAAACATTGCATGGATCATATGCATAAGCAGGTTTTGTTTCTGGTCCCTTGCCCTGTGGTCTAACTCTGTGTCCTTCATTTATTTTGAAGACAAGCTGACTCACCGGTACTACACTAGAGCCAACATTTCAAGTCTGATGGATCACTTAGAGCAAGAGAACCACGAGGTGAAAGAGGAAGTGGCCAGATTGACTGCCCTAATGGAGTCACTCATGGCTGCCCAGAGCCAGTCTTCTCCGACACCTTCAACTCCTCCCCAAGAGGACAGTTATCTCCGAGATTGTCTCCCCTACTGTGCCCGCTGCCAGTGCACACTTTGTTCCAACAGCCATGCCAACCGGGTTCCCGTGGGGGATGCCTCCTAGTTTCATGCCTGAGGGTCCTGTTCCTACCTTTGCTTCTCTGCCGACATCTAGCTCGGTCATTGCCGTTCCTCCTCCTGTCGTGCATACTTTGCCCAGGGTAGACGACACCATCTATCATTCTGAGCCGTCTGAGGGTCCAGATGTTTATGAGAGGATGGATGCTATGAACGATCAATTTCTTGAGCTTCGCAAGGAATTGAAAACTCTCAGAGGGAAGGATCTTTTCGGCAGGTCTGCTGCCGAACTCGGCTTGGTTCCAAATGTGAAGATCCCTATGAAATTCAAGGTCCCTGATTTTGAAAAGTATAAAGGAAATACTTGTCCTCTCAGCCACCTAGTCATGTATGCCAGGAAGATGTCGACTCAAACCGATAATGACCAACTACTCATCCACTACTTTCAGGACAGTCTGTCCGATGCCGCTTTGCGTTGGTACATGGGTTTAGACAGGGCGAACATCCGATCCTTCAATGATCTCGGCGAAGCCTTCGTCAAGCAGTACAAGTACAACGTGGATATGGCTCCCGATAGAGATCAATTGAGAGCCATGTCCCAGAAGGATAAAGAAACATTTAAGGAGTACGCCCAGAGGTGGCGAGAGTTGGCAGCACAGATCATGCCTCCGCTAGAGGAGAAAGAGATGACTAAGATCTTTTTGAAGACTTTAAGTTCTTTTTATTATGAGCGGATGATTGCTAGCGCTCCTTCTGACTTCACCGAGATGGTGAATATGGGGATGCGTCTAGAAGAAGGGGTCCGTGAAGGACGGTTAACCAGAGAAGAAGGCTCTTCTGCCAAACGTTATGAGGCGTTTGCAAAGAAGAAAGATGGAGAGGCACATGCTGTGATCTCCCATGAGAAACCAAGCACCAGATGGCTCATATAGCACCTGTTTTCAGAGACAATCAACAGTATCAGCAACATAGTAACAATCAGCAACCACATCCGCAATATCAACAACAACAGCATCGACCGCAGCAGCAGGCCTACCAGCCTTGCAATATTAATCAAACCAGCATAAATTACGAGAGGAAAAAGGTCACCTTCGATCCTATTCCAATGACGTACGCAGAGTTATATCCCTCTTTGATAGAGAGGAAGCTGATTAGTCCGAGAGACCCACCGGCTATACCTGCTAACCCCTAGTGGTGGTATAAGCCAGAGTTACATTGTGTTTACCATTCTGGTTCTCCCGACCATGACGTGGAGAATTGTTACCCTTTGAAGACCAAGGTTCAAGACCTTGTGAGGTGTGGTATTCTATGTTTTGAGGACGTAGGCCCTAATGTGAAGAAGAACCCATTACCCGAACATGGGAAATCTGTCAACATGGTCCAGGGTTGCCCTGGAAAATACAAGGTCAAATATGTCAGTCATATTCAACAGTCTCTGGTCCAGATGCATCGTTTGTTCTGTGACTACAGTCATTATAAGCATGACCATGATAGATGTCGAGTCTGCTCTGTTAACCGATTGGGTCGTTGCCAGGTGCGCAAGGATGTTCAGGAAATGCTGGACGAAGGAGTCATTGAGATCCTTCAAAACAAGAATGTTGATGAAAATGAGCCTGAGGTCAACGTGATTTCCCCAGTGTTCCGGATACCCGAGCCTGTTATCATCAAGTACAATGGTAGCAAGCAGAAGGCTTCTCCCGCTCTGATTATTAAGCCTGCTAGTCCTGTGCCTTACTCTTCTGAAAAGGCAGTTCCCTATCGCTACAACTCCGTAGCAGTAGAGAATGGGAAAGAGGTGTCCTTGCCCTCTTCTTCTGTTGTGAATATTACCGATGTTAGCGGTTTGACCCGTAGTGGCCGTGTATTTTCAGCACCGCCGAAGCCTCAAATTAATGCTGATTTTGTTGAACACCCAATCGGGAATGCTGTGAATTCTCCGAATCCGGCACTTGCTGTTAAGCCCTCCTCCATACTGAAAACTCCTACTTCTGTTGGCCCGAGTGGCAATGTGAAATAAGACTGTGATGAGATGCTGTGACTCATCAAAAGGAGCGAGTACAATGTTGTAGACCAACTTCTACAAACGCCATCCAAAATATCTGTGTTATCCTTACTCTTAAATTCAGAACCACACCGAGAGGCTCTGCAGAAGGTGTTGGATGTGGCATATGTGGATCACGATGTCACTTTGGAGCAATTCGATAGCATTGTTGCAAAAATTACTGCTTGCAACAACCTGAGCTTTTGTGACTCTGATCTCCCTAAGGAGGGAAGAGACCACAACTTGGCTTTACACATATCTATGAATTGCAAAGACGACGCCATGTCCAATGTGTTGGTGGACACCGGGTCATCATTGAACGTATTGCCAAAGTCCACTCTCTCAAAGCTATCATATCAAGGGCTTCCCATGAGGCAGAGTGGAGTTATTGTGAAGGCTTTCGATGGGTCTCGTAAAACTGTGCTTGGGGAAGTTGATCTCCCAATCAAGATCGGACCAAGTAATTTCCATATTACCTTCCAGGTTATGGACATTCACCCATCGTATAGTTGTCTCTTAGGAAGACCATGGATTCACGAGGCAGGCGCCGTGACGTCCACCCTACACCAGAAATTGTAATTCGTGAAAAATAAGAAGTTGGTGGTGGTAGGGGGAGAAAGGGATCTCCTTGTTAGCCATTTGTCTTCCTTCTCTTATATAGATGCTGAGGTTGAATTTGGAACTCCTTTCCAAGCTTTATCTATAGCTGAGCCTATTGAGAAGAGAACTCCTTCATTTGCTTCCTACAAAGATGCAAAGTTGGCCATTGAGCGTGGTGCAACCACTGGTTTAGGAAAAATGATTGAGTTAGAAGACAACGAGTCCTGGGTTGGCATAGGTTTTTCTTCTGGTACTTTCAACAAGCAAGGGTTATTCAAGAGTGGAGGTTTCATCCACACTGGTCTAGATGAGGAGGTTGTTGCCGTTTTAGAAGAAGATGCAGAGGATTCTGGCAATTTCATCATCCCTGAAGGGGTCTGCAACAATTGGATCGCTGTGGATATTCCAACAGTTGTCCACAAGTCAACGTAATAGTCACTTTGTTTAAAAACCCTTCTCCCATGCCAAAAGGACGAATGATAACATTGTTAGCAACATAAATACAATCATATTTTCATTCAATAAATTCATGTTAAATGTTTGTTTTTCCCATTTATTTTCCCTTTTTGTTTTTGCATGAAATTAGTGATCACATAAAACCCTAAAAAATAAAATAAAATCAATCTTTTCATCTGCATAATGATTTTCCTTGTTTGAATTCTAAATCTTTTCATATCCAAAATCATTATGCAGGTTGATTTCTAAACCCATTTAACATAATGACCCAACACCATCTCCCAATTTTGAATTCCCTGTATTTGAGGCAGAGGAAAATGATGTTGAAGAGATTCCTGATGAGATCACCCGGCTACTTGAGCATGAAGAGAAGATCATTCAGCCGCATCTTGAGAATTTGGAAACAATCAACTTGTGGTCTGAAGATTGTGTGCGAGAGGTAAAGATTGGGGCACTTCTGGAAGAATCTGTTAAGAAGGGGTTGATTAAGTTGCTACGAGAATATGTCGACGTCTTTGCTTGGTCGTATGAAGACATGCCTGGTCTAGATACTGATATTGTGCAACATTTCCTACCTCTAAAGCATGAGCGCATGCCTGTAAAGCAGAAGCTCAGAAGAACTCATCCTGATATGGCAGTGAAGATCAAAGAGGAAGTTCATAAGCAAATTGATGTGGGGTTCCTGGTGACTTCTATATATCCTCAATGGGTGGCCAATATTGTGCCCGTGCCTAAGAAAGATGGAAAAGTCCGGATGTGTGTGGACTATAGAGACTTGAATAAAGCTAGTCCGAAAGATGATTTCCCTCTACCACATATTGATATGTTGGTAGACAATACAACTAAATTCAAAGTCTTCTCGTTTATGGATGGATTTTCCGGATATAATCAGATTAAAATGGCACCCGAGGATATGGAGAAGACAACATTCATCACACCTTGGGGAACATTTTGTTATCGAGTGATGCCCTTCGGTTTGAAGAACGCCGGAGCCACGTAACAACGAGCTATGACCACCTTGTTTCATGATATGATGCACAAGGAAATTGAGGTATATGTTGACGATATGATTGCTAAGTAAAGAACGGAAGTTGAACATGTAGAGCATTTGTTGAAGCTTTTCCAGCATTTGAGGAAATACAAGCTTCGTCTGAATCCCAACAAGTGTACATTTGGGGTCCGTTCTGGCAAGTTATTGGGCTTCATTGTTAGTGAAAGAGGTATTGAGGTTGATCCTGCAAAGGTCAAAGCAATACAAGAGATGCCTGCGCCCAAAACTGAGAAGCAAGTCCGAGGTTTTCTTGGCCGCTTGAATTATATCTCCAGATTCATATCCCACATGACTGCCACATGTGCGCCTATATTCAAGCTCCTCCAGAAAGATCAGTCCCATGATTGGACCGAGGATTGCCAGAAAGCTTTCGACAGTATTAAAGAATATCTATCTGAGCCTCTGATTCTGTCTCCGCCTGTAGAGGGAAGACCTTTGATCATGTATCTGACTGTTCATGAAGACTCGATGGGTTGTGTCCTTGGTCAGCAAGACGAATTAGGGAAGAAGGAGTATGTTATTTACTACCTGAGTAAGAAGTTCACTGATTGTGAGTCTCGATACTCAATGCTTGAAAAGACATGCTGTGCTTTGGCTTGGGCTGCTAAGCGCTTACGTTAGTATATGATAAATCATACGACTTGGTTGATATCAAGAATGGATCCAATCAAGTACATCTTCGAGAAGCTTGCTTTAACAGGGAGAATTGCCTGTTGGCATATGTTATTATCTGAGTTTGATATTGAGTATCGAGTTCAGAAGGCTATTAAAGGTAGTATCTTGGCTGACCATTTGGCACATCAGCCTATTGAAGATTATCAGTCAGTTCAATATGACTTCCCAGATGAGGAAATTATGTATTTGAAAGTGAAAGATTGCGATGAGCCTACACTTGATGAAGGGCCAGAGCCTGGTTCCAGATGGAGTATGGTGTTTGATGGCGCTGTAAATCAATATGGAAATGGTATTGGGGCCGTGATTATTACTCCTCAGGGCGCGCATATATTTCTTTTACAACAAGGCTAACTTTCAAATGCACGAATAATATGGCTGAGTATGAGGCCTATATTATGGGATTGGAGGAATGTATTGATCTAAGGATCAAGCATCTTGATGTATATGGTGATTCGGCCCTCGTTGTTAATCAGATTAAGGGTGAATGGGAAACGAATTAGCCTGGCCTAATTCCATACAGAGATTATGCGAGGAGGATTTCAACGTTCTTTACTGAGGTTGACTTCCATCATATTTCTCGAGATGAGAATCGAATGGCAGATGCTCTTGCTACACTTGCTTCAATGATTGTGGTTAAATTTTGGAATGAAGTCCCCAATATCACCGTGATGCGCTTGGATAGACCATCTCATGTATTTGCAGTAGAAGAAGTAAAATATGATAAGTCGTGGTATTATGATATCAAGTGTTTCCTTCAGAGCCAGATTTACCCGCTTGGGGCATCTGTAAAAGATAGGAAGACTTTGAGGAGATTGTCAGGAAGTTTCTACCTCAATGGCAAAGTGCTTTACAAAAGAAATTTTGACATGGTTCTGCTCATATGCGTGGATAGACACGAAGCAGGCCTGTTGATGACTGAGGTCCATGAGGGTTCATTTGGTACTCATTCCAATGGACATGCCATGGCTAGAAAGATGTTGAGAGCAGGCTACTACTGGCTGACAATGGAGTCTGACTGCTACAAATTTGTGAAGAAATGCCACAAGTGTCAGATTTATGCTGATAAGATTCATATTCCCCCGACACTTTTGAATGTGATCCCATCACCATGGCCTTTCTCCATGTGGGGAATTGACATGATTGGCATGATAGAGCCGAAAGCGTCTAATGGACACAGATTTATTCTCGTAGCAATTGATTACTTCACCAAGTGGATTAAAGCGGCGTCGTATGCAAATGTGACCAGGTAGGTGGTCGTGAAGTTTATCAAGAATCAACTCATATGCCGATATGGTGTGCCAGATAAGATCATTACTGATAATGGATCTAACTTGAATAACAAGATGATGAAAGAGTTGTGTAGTGAATCCAAGATTGCGGATCATAATTCTTCTCCGTACAGACCCAAGATGAATGGGGCTGTTGAAGCTACTAACAAGAATATCAAGAAAGTTATCCAGAAGATGGTTGTTACGTACAAAGATTGGCATGAGATGCTGCCATTTGCTTTGCATGGATATCGTACATCTGTTCGCACTTCAACAGGGGCAACCCCTTTCTCTCTTGTTTATGGCATGGAGGTTGTACTCCCTGTAGAGGTGGAGATCCCATCAATGAGAGTCTTGATGGAAGCCAAGTTAACTGATGCTGAATGGGTTCAGAGTCGTTATGACCAGCTGAATTTGATTGAAGAGAAGACATTGACTGCCATGTGCCACAGTCAGTTATATCAGCAAGGATGAAGAAAGCTTTTGATAAGAAGGTCAAGCCTCGTGTGTTCCGAGAAGGTGACCTTGTGCTCAAGAAAGTTTTGTCTTTTGTGCCCGATTCCAGGGGCAAGTGGACTCCGAACTATGAGGGTCCGTATGTTGTTAAGAGAGCCTTTTCAAGAGTTGCTTTGATACTTACAACTATGGATGGGGAGGATTCTCGTCCTGTGAATTCAGATGCAGTCAAGAAATACTTCGCCTAAAAAAATAAAAACTGAATAGCTCGCTAAGTTGAAAACCCGAAGGGCGGCTTAGGCAAAAATGAGCGTCTCGGTGGATTGAAAACCCGAAAGGGCGATCCAGGCAAAAGTTAGAGACACAAAAAATATATAATAATGATATATGTATCCCGCTAGATTGAGTACCTCATCCTAGGGCAATCTAGGCAAAAATTAGGGATTTGGCAAGTAACTGCATCCTGACAAGACTTTGTTCTACAACTGTCGTCCGTCAGAAATCTTTGCTCATTATAAGCCAAAGCTTCAAATACATCGGATTCAGAATTGGTGGAGAAATGGTCATTATGTTCAATGTAGCCATTTTCCAATATATATCACCAATTTCAAATTTGTAAATATCTATGGAGTCTTGCCATTCGCTGACTACCATTCTATCAAATAAATTTGAGCCTTTTATCCAATTATTGGCACTCTTATCTGTTTCTATTCAACAAATGTTTTGCATGTTTTAATTAAGAAAATATCATTGTTTTAAACGATCAAAGTTTTTTATAATTTGTTTTTAAACAAAGTGAACATTCACAATGACGAAAGGATACTTAGGAGATCCTCAGTGCTCTCCCAAGGGTGGTACGATCCCCAACAGGGTAAGATTTTTGTCCATATTCCTGGCATGACTGTATTTCCTCCCTCCGGAACCCCTTATGGTTTATCCTACCAAGTGGAGTGCTTGTTGAGAATCACCTCCCTTCCCTTCAGCAGAGTAGCAATCTTTCTTCCTCAACATCTTGGGTCTCTTTGGGAAAGAGCGGTATTTGGTGGTTGATCCCGATAAATCCTTTATCTCCTCGGATAGATTCCCTAGTAGAGTTGTTGGTGTGGTGGACCTTGTCCGTGATAACTCTCGTCCCCAGCTGGAATGATTGATGATTCATCCCCTGTAGAGTTCTTTGCTTCCTGGTATCTCTGATCCCCAGCAGAATGGATACTCTCCGGTGAACTTGGCTTTCTCTCTTGAGATGTAGTATCGGGTGGTTGATTCCTGGACCTGGTTGTGTTAAATATGTTTGTTTGTCAACATACATCATACATAAACCACGCGCATACATGCATAATTATAACATTCAGATATTCATGTTGCATTCTTTTCCATATATCGTTGTTTGCTGTCTCCTGCTATTTGGTGATATACTTCTCCAAGAAGACGTGTGTGTCTGATCTCTACATATAGAGTCAGCTCCATACGCAGAAAGCGTCTATCCTTTCTTCCATATTCCCCACCGGGTTATATCCTCGTGGATGTTGATTGTTTTTGTTCCTTCCCGACACATATACTGGGATGGTTTTCCCCATTGAGTTATATCCTCACCGGGACAAGTCTTGATTTGGTGTGCCTATCTAGTTTGATCCTAGATCGGTCTCTTGAGACTCTTTTCCTGCTTCCCCGTGGTAAGTGAATAATTTCTCAATAATTAGTAATTATTATCCCCGGCGGAGTCTGTGTTTCTCTACCCTCATACCGGTAGTTGTAAACCATATTTCTTCCCTTTTTGCAGAGTAACTATTTTTGCTCATCTTTAATTGGTGACAGTTATCTTCATCAAATATTCGGTGATGATATCCCCTCATCTTCTTGGATAATTTCCCTGATTACGCAATTTATCCCCAGCGGGTCATCTCTCGTCTACCTTGTTGTTGTTGGTAACGATTGTTTCTCCCCTGAATTGGTCATCATTATATACCTAGTTTTGGTATCCCGATGCCTTTTCTTTTCGGTCGATTTATCCTTTATTAACCCAGTAACCGGTTGTGGATAATCGTCCATGCGAGTATATTATCTACGTTCTGACGGTAATAGATAGTATATCTCATGCACTCTCGGGTCTGAAGCCTTTTGTTCTTCCCCAGTTGAGTAAGATTCGTATCTGTAGCACCTCAAATTTGCACCTATCATTATGCATACATTTTCATATTAGGTCATAGCATATCATGATCCATTGCATAGCATTTGCATTGTCCCACAGTTGCCTCAAGAGCAAGCAATCAAGAATTAGGTCAAACTAATCTCCTGATCAGTCAACCAAGCAAGCAAAAGAATTTCTCATTGAATCAAGGCCTTGGGGTTTGTCCAACAAGTTCACATGACTTGGAGGTCTATTTGAAGTATTTTGGTCAAGGGTTAAGGGCTCAGAGGTCAGCAGTTCATGCCCAGACAGTCAAAAACCCTAAAAAAGTCAACTGTCAGTCAAAGCAGTGGATGGTGGTCATTCTTGTGGAATTAATGCACCATGGTCAATGATCAAAAGTTCATACAACTTGGGACATCATTTGAAGTCAAGTCCTCAAGGAATTAGGGTTTGGAAGTCATCAGTCAATGCACAATCAGACAGAAACCCTAAAAGTCAACTGTTGGTCAACTGTCCATTTAATCAGTGATTGGATGATGGGAATTGGTTTGTGGGAGTTCATTCATGTCCAAATAGTCATCATATATCATGCCAAACACCATCATGGAAGAATTTGAAGCCAGATCATAAATTTCCCAAAACGGAAACTGGGCCTGTAACTGAAACTTACCAAAAATGGAAAGTTTTGATCCTCAAGCTTACATCATGATACAAGCCTCAAATTAATTTTTGCCCAACATGAAAGTTGAAGATCTTGTTCTCCCATTTCCAAAAAGTCCTAGAACTCCCAATTCCCATGTGTGGTTGGCAAGTTATGATCGAATCGATTTCAGAAAATCTTGAACTTCAAAGGGCCATATCTCCCAAACCGTTTGGCCAATTTTGGTGGGGTTTTTTCCTACAAGTCACATTTGATCCACTCTTTTCAAAAATATAAATTTCATGAGCCAAAACTTCACCAATCAAAATGGCATATTTTGACCTTTTTCATTTAAATGCAAGTTTGACCAAGAGTTGACTTTTTGATTTATACATTTTTTCAACATTTGGCCAATTGGAACAGCTCATAAATGTCATTTAGAATGTGTTTGCAAAGTCAAATTATGCAGCACATTTGAATCTATACTTGGTTGCTTGAATTACAAGAAAGGTACAAATGCACCATACTTGTCCATGCCTTGCCTTGTACCTCAAAAGGACAGCATTGTGCATCATTTTTTCTGTCATTTGTGAACCTAATTAGCAGCCTAACCAACAGCAAAACAAGGGGCCATACTAACTTGCCTAAAATTTGGAAAGTGAAGGTACTTTGCAACCATCCATCCATGCTTCCACAACCATACTTGTACCACCACATTACAGATTTTTGCCCATGATTTTCTGTCAAAACCAGACAGTAACAGCATGGCTTTCCCTCTTTTTTCCTGTCATGAGTAACATATTGCAGCAGAAAAGCCAAAGGGACTTCATTCATTTTTGACTCAGCATTTTCCTCCTCAAATTGAAACAACAGCCAACAGCAGGTTTTAGCAAGAGGATTTTTCTGTCATTATGAGGACTGGTAGCAGCAGCAATAGGTGGCACACAATTCTCTCTCAAAATTGCCCATGCTGTTGAAAACTAGAGCATCATCCAACAGCAGGCACATTTTTCATTTTTCTGTAAAAGATAAAAACTCCAAATTAGCATCCATCACGAACCATTTTTTTTGGGGGCCAAGGCAAATTGATTGTGCAACCTCATTTTATCCAAAACTGACCATACTGTCAAGAACCCCTAAGAAAAAAACTGGCTTTTGCTTAAACATCATATCTTCCTCACTTTCTGGCCTGGCATTAGCAGCAGCTTCAAAAACACTCTTCACTAATCCTCATAACCTCACTTGCATTTTGCCAAGCCTGGCCTTGCATTGCCTAAAGAAACCCTGCCATGCCACCAACTGCACAAAAAACCAAAGATGAAGAGCCTCACTATCTGTCATGAAGCTAACAGCCACAAGCCATGACCAACTGCACTCACCCTTTGCCTTGCACATTGTTCTGCACCACTTCCCTGCCATAACAAAACCAGTAGCAGACCAACCAAACCCCTCTCACACTCTCTCCAACTCACCCTGCTATTGGCAGTACATTGGCCCTGTCCAAAAAGCACAAAAACAAACCAGTAGCATAGCCAACCCTACCTTGCCTTGCTAACATGACATAAAACCTGCTAACCAACAAAACCTTGTACTCTCAAAAACCCTACACTGCACCTTCAAAACCTTACAAACACAACAAACTAACCTGGCCATGAAAAACTAGTCACACCCTCCCAAATCACATTTGGCTACTTGCATTTGAACTTCACTTGGCCAAACTCCAAAGAACCTGTCCAACTCAAAACCAAGCCTTGCATTTGGACCATATTCCCTCATCCTTTTCTGTCAAAACCAAGCACTAGCTGCAGCCAACATAACTTAGCAAATCCAATCAATCTTTCATTCACCTTGTTTGACCTTCCTGTTGGCAGATGGAAAAAGCTATCAAAACTCAATAATCTCAAAAAGACCAACATAACACTACAGCAGAGAATTTGATCCACCTTGCCCTCACCTTGCTTTTGCTGTCCAAAACTAGCAGCCACAAGAAACAATCCTGCCTTGCCAACCCATAGCAGCAGACCAAATCACCTTCACTTACTCCCTCATTTCTTAACCTGGCCTAGGCATTTACACTCCACTCAAACCTCACCCTTGCTATGCATTTTCATTTTGCTGTCAAACACCAAAACCACACCTTGACCTTGTCTTGTTGGTTCATCATCAAAGAGGTTGAACATTGAATTCCACTCCAAGCATCCACAAGGCACAAGAACTTCACCAGTCATCATCAAGAAGGCCATTGGACAACTGTCTCACTTCAATAGTAGCAAACAACATCAAGGACACAAACTGCCCTTCAAAAAAGGTATGGATTCGACCCTCCCATTTTCTCAAATTGACATATACTTTGGAAAGATCTTTCAATGCTGAGTTTAGTGATGCTTTCCTTTTTGAAAATGATTGCTTGTCCATGAAGATGTGATGAGATAAAGTTTGATGTTTGAAAATGTTTCATGTGATTTCTTGTTGTGTAGTTCAAATTAATGAAAATAGGGTTTGGATTGTTGTTGTATGATGTTTGATGATTACAATGGTATGCTCAATTGACATTTTTGGGGAGAAATTAAGAAATTCGAATTTGGAGATGATGCTGCTACAGTAAACCCCAAAGCCATTTTCCAGTTTTTCTTCTTTCCTCACGTGTACTGTGCCATTCCCCTCCAGCCAATCAAAACATTCCATTTACTGCCCAAAACGACTGTGTTTTGTTAAGTGGATTCAAATATTACAAAAATGCCATTCTTGCTTCATTTATTTCACATTTTTATAACCAACCTTCCAAAATTCATAACTTGCTCATTTTTGATCCAAATTCAATGGGATTTTTTGTGTTGTGTTCATCATGATCTCTACTTTTTTATCATAATTTTTCCAGAATTTTTGGATGAGTAGTTTTTAAATGGCCTTAGGGTTTGTGACATGTGACCAAATTTTGTACATCTTGCCAAAACATTTGTGAAATGATGATACTTTATCCAATGGCTCACAAATGTTTTGTGCTTAAACTAGACACATTCATGGTGATTTTGGTATAAAGTTTGTGGATTTATCATTTGTGGTTTGTGAGATATGATTTTTTGAATTAGGGTGTGACAACTTGTGTCACACCATTGATGTCCAACTTCATGATTTTCATTACCATGCTTCCTTACATCCAAATGACCCCAAATTTTGCATGAGCCTACTCTTGTATGTCTAGTTCACATGTGAATTTTCTTGGATTTATTTGAGCTATTTTCCTAATTGTTTGAGATTTTCTCCCCTGCCTAGTCAAATGTTGACTTTGTGTGACACATGTTCCCATTTCATTTGTGAAATTCTCATACTTTATTAGATGGACATGAAATTTGATATGTGATAACTAGACATCTCAAGCTTGGCATTGGTGTTAATCTTATTCATTTCTCATCTGTTTTCAATTTGATATGATTTTTTGAAGTTGACCCATGCTTGTTGACTTTCTTTGTGCATGTTCAAATGTGCTTTGACTTTCTGATTTTTATTGACTGCCTTCCACTTGTCCAAATGGGATGAAATTTGACATGCTTACCATGCTATGTGTTATGTTTGATCATAATTTATTTGGTGATTTTTGGAAAATGTTTAGATTGCTTTTGAGATAAGTCTTGCTGTTGACTTCTATGAGCTTCTGTTTGCCATGTTTTGACCTAAATGGTTCATGAAATGATGATGATGATTGTTATGAGTGTGAATCCAATTGGTTGTGTTTCCTAATTGTTTGAACATGATTTTGGATACTTGACCCTTGCTGCCTTGACTTTCTCATTCACTTTTGACCCTAGGCTTGCCCTAGTGGTCCTGTTACTCACCTTTGAGTTTGTGATTTCAGGTTGACCATCAAATGGCCATTAAGACCAATTCTTTTGATTGAGCTTACTCAAGTATCATTGTCTAACCTATTTGTTTTGTAGGTGGCCTGGCTCACATGCCATAAGCCTCATGCCTTGCACATCCATGTGCCCCTAATGGACTATTGTTGTCTGTTTCTGTTTGTTTTGTTTAAAGCTGTATACTAACATCTGCTTGACTGTTTCAGGTGCTTTAGTTGCTTAGTTCCTTGTGAACTTTTTTGCTTTGCTTTGCTTGTATAAGCAATTTGCATTGAGGTATGCCTCTTTTACTCCATGTAGTCTGGAAGACCTGGCCTGTTACTTGGCCAGGCAACTGTCTGAAGTCCTCCTTAAGAGGCAATGTTTGTGATTGTTTACTTTTGTCCTTGCATAGAGTCAAAGTCCTCCTAAGTGAAGAGGCAATTGGTGGAAGGTAGGGATATGCAATCTATCCCCCACTATTCAGTGTGTCATCTGTTTTGCTCACACCACTGTGTTGATGCATTACAGATAAAAACCCAAGATCTTGTACAATTGTACAGTTGAGTCAGTTTAAATGTGTAGAAGGGTTCCCACTTTCTGAACCCACACATTCTTGTCTTGAGCTCTCCCAGGCCAGGGATAAGAGCTGTGAAGTCTTATCTTCACTCACCTTTCATCTGCTTCACCTTAGTCTCTCAATGGCAAGGTTAAGAGCACATTCACCCAGTTCCAGAGGTTTGTTTGTTGAGGTTGATATGACCCCTTGACTAAAACCTAACCCTTGTTTGAGCCACTTGTTTGTGTATAGCGTGTGCTATCTGTGCTTGTAGGATTGTTTGACTTGCTTCCTGTGCAAGATAGGATTGTTTGACTTGCTTCCTGTGCAAGTTAGGATTAGTTTAGACTTGCTTCCTGTGCAAGTTAGGTTTTGCTTGGCTTGCTTCCTGTGCAAGTTAAGTGTGTGTGGCTTGCTTCCTGTGTGAGCCATGCTTAGGATAGGTTGGCCCTCGTGCCATTTAGCTAGAAACCATAACTTAGGGTTGATTTTGCATGACAACATCTAGGCTCGAGTCGTAGTCTCCCTAGAGTTGTGTCTCCCTCTGTTATCTGGTTAGGCTAGTCCGTTATCCCTGCGTAGGGGAACTACATCGCCCTGATCTTCACACCAGATGAAGTATGTAGGCAGGAGATTGAGCTGATCTCTCCGGGCGCCTTTTCTTTCTTTTGTGTGTGTTGTCTGACCTTTGCTAGGCTCGAGTCTGTGACTCCTTAGCATTTGCTGTCTGTCTGTTTGTGTGTGTTTGACAGTTATAGGCTCGAGTCCCCGACTCCCTATTAACCTGTTGTGTTGTTGTGTGCTTGGAAGCTGATATAAGTCCCTCGAGTGGCATTTGGGTTCCAGTGTGCGTGTGTTTTGGTTCGGATGCTGATGTAAGTCCAGTGATTGGCAGTCGGGCTCCACGTTTGCCTTTGCATGTGTTTGTTTGTGTGCGTGTCAGCCGAGCTACGAATGCTCTGATTCTTCTCTCGTCCGAGAAGATACGTATGCATAGGATGCGACATCCTAGCGAGCATGTGTTGTTTCCCCAGTCCGAACTACTTCGACTCTGATGTCTATGCCTGATAGACTAAGTAGGCCCAGGATGCGATATCCTGCCGAGTCAGTTTCAGTCAGTTTCTTTTGTCTCTTTTCAGCCAGTGTGTGTGAGTTTGAGCAGTGTTTTAGCAACCAATATTCCTTCCTTTTGTGCGTGGATCCCGTAGAGTACTACGGATGCGTAGGGGTGCTAATACCTTCCCTTCGCATAACCGACTCCCGAACCCATTCTCTTTGGTCGCGAGACCATGTTCTTTCCAGGTTTACTCTGAGCGTTTCCTTTCCCTCTTTTGGGATAAATAACGCACGGTGGCGGCTCTGTTGTTCTTCTTTTCCCGCCGGTTTTTCGCGCGATGCGACAGCTGGCGACTCTGCTGGGGAAAAAAAGAAGTTGACCTATGCTGGTCCATCTTCCCTAAGCGAGTCTCTCCTAGCGCTCTCTAGGTTAGGGTTTTGGTTGCTTTGTGCTGTGTTTATTTATTGCATTCATTATTTACTGTTTGCATTCATTGTCTATTGTTTGCATCTATGTTTGCATTAATGTTTGCATTTATTCATCTGTTCACCTGGCTGGTTGTCTGTTTCTCTCTGTTGGGGTGGGAGTTCTATGAGGTAAAAGGCCCAATACCCAGGCTATGAGTGAAATCTAGGAAACCTAGGAATAGAGTGATTCATGGGAAGCGGGTGGTGTACGCCACTTAGCGGAACATTGATATCACGAGCAGTTCAGACTCTGATGGGGTATTATCGGTGCATACATCGGGTGTGCACAGGATGATATTCTTGAAAGGGTTGTTTATCCTGCGTTTCTCTTGACCTTACCCTGGCCTAGACTACACCCGTGAGTGGGGAAGGGTTCATCATTACAGGTACTGTTGGTGACTTATGGTTCTGTTGGTGACTTTGGGTTCAGACAACGGTATATTCAGTTGACCTTGGGTTTTCAAGTTGGATTTGGGTTCTGAGTTTAGACCGAAGCTTCGACTTTGTGATCAGAGATGCACCGCCAGCCAGTTGTGTCTGCATCATGTGCATCATAGCATATTTATTTTCAAAAAGAAACGCAAAAAAAAAAAAAAAAAAAAGAAGAAAAAAAAAGGGGAAAAAGAAAAAAACTAATCCCTGCATGCATATCATTTCTCAGGTACATTCCAGAGCTTGTTCACTGATAGAGATGGCAACAGTCCCAGAGTTGAAGCGGAAGACTTGTATCTACGTTTTTCACCGGGAGCCTTTAACGCCTCTGATTGAGTTGGGCAGTCTTGTGACCAGTGATCGTCTAGGGGGGTTCGTGAACCAGTATGGGGATATCCTGACAGTGTTGAAGACAATAGTTGACCCGGTGCCGTTGCAGACACTTCTTCAGTTCTATGACCCGGAGCTTAGATGTTTCACGTTCCAAGATTACCAGTTAGCACCTACTCTCGAGGAGTATTCTATACTGTTGAGCATCCCGATTCAGCATCAGGTTCCTTTCTTGGACGTACCAAAGGAGGTTGACTTTAAGGTTGTTGCCAGAGCTCTCCGGTTGAGTGTTAAGGAAGTTTGTGATAATTGGAAGCCCAGTGGGGGAGTTGTGGGTCTGCCGTTGAAGTTTCTTCTGAGAATAGCCAGAGATGAAGCCGAGAAGGGGAATTGGGAAGTTTTTCACGCGCAGCTTGCCACCATGATCTATGGGATTGTCCTATTTCCCAGTATGCCAAATTTTGTTGACCATGCAGCTATCAGTATCTTCATTGGAAGGAATCCAGTCCCTACCCTTCTAGCTGATACTTACTATGCCATCCACAGTAGGCATGGTAAGGGTGGAGCCATCAGGTGCTGCTTACCTCTTCTGTTCAAATGGTTCATGTCTCTTCTGCCAGCTAGTGGACCATTTGTAGATACCCAGAGCACTCTTAAGTGGACTCAGAGGGTCATGTCACTCACCTCCTATGACATCAGATGGCAGTCGTACCGGATAGATGTGAAGGACGTCATTATGAGCTGTGGAGGATCCCGTAATGTGCCACTCATAGGGACCAGAGGTTGCATCAATTACAACCCGGTTCTTTCTCTTCGCCAGTTGGGGTTTGTGATGAAGGGAAGACCACTTGAGGCTGAGGTAGCTGAAAGTGTGTATATTGAGAAGAAGGATGACCCGGCTAGATTGGAGCAGATTGGGAGAGCTTGGAAGTCCATTGGTGTCAAAGATGGATCTGTCTTAGGGAAGAAGTTTGCCATTGCTATGCCTGATTACACCGATTGGGTCAAGAAGAGAGTGGAAACTTTGTTGTTACCCTACGATAGGATGGAGCCGTTGCAGGAGCAACCACCTTTGATCCTTGCTGAGAGTGTGCCTGCAGAGCACTACAAGCAAGCCTTGATGGAGAATCGTCGTTTGAGAGAGAAGGAGCAAGACACCCATATGGAGCTGTACAAAGCCAAAGCTGATAAGCTGCACTTGGCCCATCAACTCAGGGAAGTGCAAGGAGAAGATGCTAGCAGACTGAGAAGCAAGAAGAGATCCTACGAGGAGATGGAGAGTATGTTAGATGCAGAACACCGGGAGCGCTTGAGGCTGCAGAGGGTTGAGGCCAGTTATCAGAAGAAGATCAGAGACTTGGAGAAACAACTCAGAGACAAAGATGCTCAATTAAAGAAAGAGATGGAGTTGAGACAGAGATCAGAGGACCACCTTGGAGGAGAAATCTTGGAGCTCAGAAGACAGTTGAAGGAGAAGATCACCCCTCTACCAGATTGTTCAGAATGCTCACTGTTGATCGACCAGTGCCATTACCTGAAGACCCTCATTCTGGAAGACCGTCTGTCTTAGTTTGTATCTCTGATTGTATTTTGTTGAGAATCACCCCCAGGCTTGTTGGATGGGATTCATTTGCGTGTAAGCCATCTCTTGGATCTTTTTGTTGAGAATCACCTCCAGGCTTGTTGGATGGGATTCTTTTTCTTTGTACGTTGTTTATTCAGATATTCTGTTGACATTGGTTGTATGCTTTTTACCCTTATGTATGTATAGGGATGTCAGCATTTCCTTGTATCTGTTTTGCTCTCTTGTTGCTGCAGGTTGCCATCTTTTCAGGATGGGTCAGGCTCTTTGAATGCCTGAGAAATGAGCATATCATGTGCATCATACGCATCATTAGCATCATACTCATATCATTTTGCATAACAGGTGTTCTTGATCGTGACTTCTCACTCTTGGTTCCTGTTCAGGCAGGATAGCTGATCAACGTCCGCACCGCTACTCAACAAGACTGAATCAACAGAGAAGTATGGATCAATTTCAAGCTGAGTTGGCTGAGATGAAGGCAAGCATGGCCCAGTTTATGAATATGATGCAAGGGGTTGCGCAAGGTCAAGAAGAGCTTCGAGCTATGGTTCAGAGACAAGAGGCTGCAAATCCACCGATCAACCATGCTCCGCCAGAGGGAGGCCCGGTCAATGATAACAATGTCGCTGCTGCTGTACCCGTCAACAACTATGCTGTAGGTGATGAGTTGGGGGGTATTCGAATCAACGGTCAACCTATTGTTCCAGATGCCGCTAATGCCAGAGTAGTCCGTGCTCCGGCCCGTAATCCTGTTCCGATTGTTGACAGACAAGAGGATATGTTCTCTCTGCTCAGTGAAGACGAAGACGTTCTGGGAAGGGTCAATGAGAGAGACCGCAAAGTTGAAGCTCTTGCTGAGAAGATCCGTGCTATGGAAAGTCAGAATTCTCTCGGTTTTGATGTTACAAACATGGGATTGGTTGAAGGTTTGAGAATCCCTCACAAGTTCAAAGCACCGTCCTTCGACAAATACAACGGTACTTCTTGCCCTCGCACCCATGTGCAGGCTTATTATCGAAAAATCTCTGCGTATACCGATGATGAAAAGATGTGGATGTATTTTTTCCAAGATAGTCTATCTGGGGCTTCTTTGGACTGGTACATGGAATTGAAGAGAGATTCGATCCGATGTTGGAGGGATCTGGGTGAAGCCTTCTTGAGGCAATATAAACACAACATGGACATGGCGCCGAGCCGGACTCAGCTGCAGAGTCTTTGTCAGAAATCTGGAGAGAGCTTCAAGGAGTATGCCCAGAGGTGGCGTGAACTGGCTGCTAGAGTTCAACCCCCTATGCTGGAGAGGGAGTTGACAGATATGTTTATCGGTACTCTTCAAGGCGTGTTTATGGACCGGATGGGGAGCTGCCCATTCGGTAGTTTTTCTGATGTTGTCATTTGTGGAGAGAGGACTGAGAGTTTGATCAAAACTGGGAAGATTCAAGATGCTGGTTCCTCTTCTTCTAGGAAGCCGTTTGTTGGGGCACCTCGTCGAAGAGAGGGTGAAACTAATGCTGTTCAACACCGCAGAGATCAGAACAGAATTGAATACCGTCAAGCTGCTGCAGTGACCATTCCGACACCTCAACCTCGTCAACAACAACAAAGAGTTCAACAACCGCAACAACAACAACAACAACAGCAGCGTCCTTTCCAGCCTAGGCAGAAGTTACAGGCTGATAGAAAATTTGATCCTCTGCCTATGTCTTACGCAGAGCTGCTGCCCGAACTACTCAGGTTGGGGATGATTGAGTTGCGTACAATGGCTCCGCCTACAGTATTGCCTCCTGGATACGACGCCAACGCCCGTTGTGACTTTCACTCTGGGGCACCAGGCCACCATACTGAGAAGTGTCGAGCTCTCCAGCACAAGGTTCAAGATTTGATCGATGCCAAGGCAATCAACTTCGCTCCAGTGCCTAACGTCGTAAACAACCCTATGCCTCAGCATGGTGGGCATAGAGTGAACAATATTGAAGGGAAAGAAGCTGAAGATATGGTTGTTAATGTTGATGATGTTCAGACTTCTCTGCTAGTCGTGAAGGGTCGTCTGCTGAATGGGGGTGTCTACCCAGGCTGTGATGAAGATTGTTTGGGCTGTGCAGAATCTGAGAATGGTTGCGACCAGTTAAGGGCCGGTATCCAGGGTATGATGGATGAGGGTTGTTTGCAATTCAGTAGGGCTGTAAAAGATCGTGGAACAGCGTCAACTATCACCATTTACTTTAAACCGTCTGAAGAACGTGGACAAAGGATTGTCAGTGCACCTGCAGCAAATGGTACCCCAGTTACCATTCCCGTGCCTGTAACCATCAGTGTTCCAACTACTACTGTTGCGCCTGGGAGAAGGGTTGTTGAGAATAGTAAAGCCGTGCCGTGGAAATATGATAATGCTCACCGCAATTACAGAAGGGCTGAAAGTCAGACAAGACCAGTGAATCAAGCTCCAGTGACAATTGGTTTACCGAATAGAGTTCCTGCAACTGTTGGTCCGGCTGTGGATAATGTAGGGGGTCCAGGAGGTTTTACCAGAAGCGGTCGTCTGTTCGCACCGCAGCCTTTGAGGGACAATAATGCTGAGGCTCTCGCCAGAGCAAAGGGTAAACAAGCTGTGGTTGAGGAAGAACCTGTCCAGAAGGAAGCGCCCGAGGGGTCATTCGAGAAAGATGTGGAGGAGTTTATGAAGATAATCAAGAAGAGTGACTACAAGATTGTAGACCAGTTGAATCAACTCCGTCCAAGATCTCTATACTTTCACTGTTGATGTGCTCTGAGGCACACCGTAATGCCTTGCTGAAGATGTTGAATCTGGCTTACGTGCCTCAGGAAATTTCTGTCAATCAACTGGAGGGTGTGATGGCCAATGTGAGCACCAGGCATGGTGTGGGTTTTACCAACCTGGACTTACCGCCTGAAGGACGAAACCATAACAAAGCCTTGCACATTACCATGGAGTGCAAGGGGGCAGTGTTGTCTCATGTATTGGTAGACACCGGGTCGTCGTTGAATGTGTTGCCTAAGCAGATTCTGAGGAAGATTGATGCGGAAGGGTTTGTGCTTAATCCCAGTGACCTGATCGTTCGTGCTTTCGACGGATCCAAACGTTCTGTGTGTGGAGAAGTTACCTTGCCTGTGAAGATAGGTCCTGAGGTTTTCGATATCATCTTCTATGTTATGGACATCCAGCCTGCCTATAGTTGTTTGTTGGGGCGTCCATGGATTCATGCAGCAGGGGCAGTCTCGTCGACTCTCCATCAAAAGCTCAAGTATGTCTGGAATGGTCAGATTGTGACTGTGTGCGGTGAAGAAGAGATTCTGGTGAGTCATCTATCCTCGTTCAAATATGTTGAGGTGGATGGCGAGATCCACGAAACCTTATGCCAGGCGTTTGAGACTGTGGCTCTTGAGAAAGTGGCGTACGCTGAGCAGAGGAAGCCAGGTGTTTCAATTACTTCTTACAAGCAGGCTAAGGAGGTTGTTGATTCTGGAAAAGCTGAAGGCTGGGGCAAGATGGTGGATTTGCCGGTTAAAGAAGACAAATTTGGTGTTGGTTATGAGCCTCTCCGAGCAGAGCAGAATGGTCAAGCGGGTCCGAGTACCTTTACCAGCGCTGGGCTGATGAATCATGGTGACGTCTCTGCAACCGGTAGTGAAGACTGTGACAGTGATTGTGATTTGGACAACTGGGTTCGCCCGTGTGCACCAGGGGGGTCTATCAACAACTGGACGGCTGAAGAAGTGGTTCAAGTTACTCTTCTGACAGAGTAATTTTCTGTTGTTTTGTCATTTTGCATGAAAATCCTACGTTCTGCCCAAGGCGTAGTGATTCATTTTTGTAGGGCCTCATCATGTTTTAATGATTATCATTAATGAAGGACATTTTTTGAACAAACTTTGTGATCCTTGTCTTTCTATTTCTTGTTTTCATTTGCTTTTCCAAAAAAAAAAACAATAAAAATGGCAATGTTTTTTGTTTTTTGTGACTTTATTGAACTCTTTTTCTAAAACAAAGCATCAAACATGCAGAAGCGATCTTATGGCATTCACTATGAACAGTTCTGTTATGGCTCAGCATGATTTCGATAATCCCATCTACCAAGCTGAAGAGGAGAGTGAGGAAGACTGTGAACTCCCTGCAGAATTGGCCAGGTTACTGAAGCAGGAGGAAAGGGTCATCCAACCTCATCAGGAGGAGTTGGAAACTATTAATCTGGGTACTGAAGACGCCAAAAGAGAAATCAAGATTGGGGCTGCTTTAGAGGACTCTGTCAAGAGGAGGCTGA
Source organism: Lathyrus oleraceus (assembly GCF_024323335.1). Classification (NCBI taxonomy): domain Eukaryota; kingdom Viridiplantae; phylum Streptophyta; class Magnoliopsida; order Fabales; family Fabaceae; genus Lathyrus; species Lathyrus oleraceus. The sequence continues at coordinate 265,562,571 of NC_066580.1, forward strand.
TTGAGATGCTGAGAGAATATGTGGAAGTGTTCGCCTGGTCGTATCAAGATATGCCTGGTTTAGATACAGACATTGTGATGCATCGATTACCTCTTAGGGAAGGATGTCCTTCGGTCAAGCAGAAGCTTCGTAGAACGAGTCCTGACATGGCAACTAAGATCAAGGAAGAGGTTCAGAAGCAGTGGGATGCAGGTTTTCTGGCTGTTACCAGTTATCCACCGTGGGTGGCCAACATCGTTCCTGTGCCGAAGAAGGATGGTAAAGTCAGAATGTGTGTCGATTACCGGGATTTGAATAGAGCGAGTCCGAAAGATGATTTCCCATTACCTCACATTGATGTATTGGTTGATAATACGGCTCAATCCTCGGTATTCTCTTTCATGGATGGTTTCTCTGGATATAATCAGATCAAGATGGCGCCAGAGGACATGGAAAAGACGACATTCATTACACCTTGGGGCACGTTCTGCTATAAGGTGATGCCATTTGGGCTGAAGAATGCTGGTGCTACCTATCAGAGGGCAATGACGACTCTCTTTCATGACATGATGCACAAAGAAATTGAAGTGTACGTGGACGATATGATTGCGAAGTCGCAGACAGAAGAGGAGCACCTGGTTAATTTGCAGAAGCTGTTTGACCGGTTGAGAAAGTTCAAGCTGAGGTTGAATCCGAACAAGTGTACGTTTGGGGTGAGATCAGGGAAGCTCTTAGGCTTCATTGTCAGTGAGAAAGGGATTGAGGTTGATCCAGCTAAAGTCAAAGCTATTCAAGGGATGCCTGAACCGAAAACGGAGAAGCAAATCCGTGGGTTTTTAGGGAGGTTGAACTACATTGCAAGGTTCATATCTCATCTAACGGCTACATGTGAACCAATTTTCAAACTGCTTAGAAAGAATCAAGCGATCAAGTGGAATGATGATTGTCAGAAAGCTTTTGACAAGATTAAAGAGTATTTACAGAAACCTCCAATCCTTATACCTCCAGTTCCAGGGAGACCTCTGATAATGTACCTGTCAGTAACTGAGAACTCGATGGGGTGTGTATTGGGACAGCATGACGAGTCTGGTCGAAAAGAGCATGCCATATACTACCTTAGCAAAAAGTTTACCGACTGTGAAACAAGATATTCACTGCTCGAGAAAACTTGCTGTGCTTTGGCCTGGGCTGCTCGCCGACTAAGGCAGTATATGTTGAACCATACTACCTTATTGATTTCTAAGATGGATCCAGTAAAGTACATCTTTGAGAAACCAGCTCTCACCGGACGAGTTTCCCGTTGGCAGATGATTCTAACAGAGTATGACCTTCAGTACACGTCCCAGAAGGCCATCAAAGGTAGTATTCTGTCAGACTATCTTGCCGAACAACCGATTGAAGATTATCAGCCTATGATGTTTGAATTCCCTGATGAGGACATCATGTATCTGAAGATGAAAGACTGCGAAGAGCCTCTTGTCGAAGAAGGACCGGACCCGGATGACAAGTGGACACTGATGTTTGATGGGGCTGTGAATATGAATGGTAATGGTGTTGGGGCAGTATTGATCAATCCTAAAGGTGCTCATATACCTTTTTCTGCCAGATTGACGTTCGACGTCACCAACAATGAAGCTGAGTATGAGGCTTGTATCATGGGGATAGAAGAAGCCATTGATCTAAGGATCAAGACTCTCGATATATTTGGAGATTCCGCTCTAGTGGTCAATCAAGTCAATGGAGATTGGAATACGAATCAGCCACATTTGATTCCGTATAGAGATTACACCAGAAGGATACTGACGTTCTTCAAGAAAGTGGAGTTGTATCATGTCCCCCGGGATGAGAATCAGATGGCTGATGCCTTGGCTACTTTGTCGTCTATGATCAAAGTTCATTGGTGGAATCATGTGCCACATATTGAAGTGAATCGACTCGAGAGGCCTGCTTATGTGTTTGCAGCCGAGTTAGGTGTTGCTATTGATGAAAAGCCGTGGTATTATGACATCAAGAATTTCCTCAAGATTCAGGAGTATCCTGAAGGTGCGTCGAAGAATGACAAGAAGACCCTGAGGAGGCTAGCTGGAAGCTTCTATTTGAATCAGGATGATGTGTTGTATAAGAGAAACTTTGATATGGTCTTGCTCAGATGCGTGGACAGACCCGAGGCAGACATGTTAATGCAGGAAGTTCATGAAGGTTCCTTCGGTACTCATGCCGGCGGACATGCAATGGCTAAGAAATTGTTGAGAGCGGGTTATTACTGGATGACTATGGAATCCGATTGTTTCAAGTACGCTCGGAAGTGCCATAAGTGTCAAATCTATGCTGATAAGGTGCATGTACCACCAAGCCCTCTGAATATCATGAATTCGCCCTGGCCGTTTGCCATGTGGGGCATCGATATGATTGGGAAGATTGAGCCTACTGCTTCGAATGGACATCGCTTCATCTTGGTTGCGATTGACTATTTCACCAAATGGGTGGAAGCAGCTTCCTACGCTAATGTTACCAAACAAGTGGTTACCCGGTTCATCAAGAAAGAAATCATATGTCGTTATGGAGTTCCTGAGAGAATCATCACTGACAATGGTTCGAATCTCAATAACAAGATGATGAAAGAGCTTTGCAAAGATTTCAAGATTGAACATCACAATTCTTCTCCTTACAGACCGAAAATGAATGGTGCTGTAGAAGCGGCGAACAAGAATATCAAGAAGATTGTGCAGAAGATGGTCGTTACGTACAAGGATTGGCATGAGATGCTGCCTTTCGCTTTGCATGGGTACCGTACCTCAGTACGTACGTCGACCGGGGCAACCCCTTACTCCCTTGTATATGGTATGGAAGCTGTCCTACCTGTTGAAGTGGAGATTCCTTCTCTGAGAGTTTTATTGGATGTCAAGCTGGACGAAGCCGAGTGGATTCGAACAAGGTTTAACGAGTTGAGCCTTATTGAGGAGAGACGGTTAGCAGCTGTATGCCATGGACAGTTGTATCAGAGAAGAATGAAGCGAGCCTTTGATCAGAAAGTGCGTCCTTGGACATTTCAGATCGGTGATTTAGTTTTGAAGAGGATCCTTCCTCCCGGTACAGATAACAGGGGCAAGTGGACTCCTAATTACGAAGGTCCGTATGTTGTGAAGAAGGTCTTCTCCGGTGGAGCCTTGATGCTTACAACTATGGATGGTGAAGATTTTCCGTCTCCTGTCAACTCAGATGTAGTCAAAAAATACTTCGCATAAATTGACCCGCTGGACAAAAAAAAAGAGTCCAGGCAAAAAAAGGGCATCCCGACGAAAAAAAAAAAAAAAAAAAAAAAAACAGAAATAAAGGTTCGGGCAAAAATCAGGGATAAAAATAAAAAATGTGTACGCCCGGTAAGTCGAAAACCCGCGAGGGCGGCTTAGGCAAAAATGGGTATCCCGGTGGATTGAAAACCCGAAAGGGCGATCCAGGCAAAAGTTAGGGATTAAAGCGAAGACTACAGTCTGAGTTGTCTGTACTTCATCGAGCTTTGTCGTCTGCCATCTCGAAAGATGTGATCTGTCCAGTCATTCTTCTCAGAAAGCAAGGAGTTGGGAGGAAAACTGATGATCTGTGGGGTTATAACAGAATTGGGAAATAGTGGATGCCGTGTTCACATTGCCATTAGGATAGATTTTTTCTTTTGTGCGCAATTACCTCTTTCTAGGAATTGCTTCTCAATGTATTTGCCTCTTCAGGCACATTTTCAATCAATAAAAATCGTTATTCAGATAAATAGCTCTTGTTTTTATTTTTACTGTTTTGTTTGCAAAATGTCCGAATTTTTGATAAGCATTGCATATAAAAACATGAAGGCTACACAACAATGTGCAGAAAGATGAAACATTTGAAAATCATTTTGAATGTTGAGGACACTTGAGCGTATCTTGTCCATGAATCCCCTGGGGCATTTTGTTGTGCTGTTTTTCAGAATGACATCTGTGAGGACGTTTCCTCAGCAAATATTTTCCCAAGCAAGTTTGGAAGCCATCAGAGTTATGTTTCCCCGCGAAGACGTCTGTGGATAGTGCCTTCTATTCCCCAACAGATCTAAGGATTGCCTATCCTCAACAGGCCTGTATTTGCCATTTCCTCCCCGAGTGAGGCGGGTTCATTGGAGTTCATCTCCAGCATTTATTTTATCTGTGGACTGAAGGATATCCCCAGCGGAGTTGACCTTTCTCCAGCAGCAGTGCTATTCTTCAACATGAGTGTGAAGTCGCTTTACCATTCCTCGAGCAGAGTTCCCCGCAGAGTATTTCCCCCAAGAGGAGTCTCCCCACAGAGTTAGAGTATCTGACCATTTCGGCTCCCTAGCCAGGGTTCATTTGCATTTTGCATGTAGTAATCATTGCATCCTCAAAAATCGCGTAGCATTTCCATTCATAAATGGAGCATTACGCCATAGAAAAATTCAAACATATGCATTCATGTGTTAACCTCACCAGACCGTATCCCCGGCAGAGGCGGATCATTTCATTCAACATCAGCACAGCAAGACTGCTACAGTTGCTCTTGACAGCATTCGGAATTGTTTATTCCCCACAGAGGTTTATTTCCTCACCCGATGGTGACAGAGGTTTATTTCCTCACCCGATGGTGACAGAGGTTTATGTCCTCACCCGATGGTGACAGAGGTTTATTTCCTCACCCGATGGTGACAGAAAGTTTGTTTTTCCTCAGTGAGACCCCCAGCAAGTGATCAGCCTTGCCTTGACATATCTAAGATGTCGTTCTTGTGATACCAGTAAGTGTCATGCTAGCACCCGCGCGTATTTTCTTTGTTTGGTGTCGGTAAACACCATTGTTTCGGTGTCTGTAAACATCGAGTCTTCCTCCAGTCATCAGTAAATGTCTGGTCATCATTTTTGGTGTCGGTAAACGCCATTGTTTCGGTGTCTGTAAACATCGGGTTTTTCTCCCCAGTCATCGGTAAATGTCTGGTCATTTTTTGATGTCGGTAAACATCGAGTCTCACCCAGTCATCGGTAAATGTCTGGTCATTTTTGATGTCGGTAAACATCACCTTTCGATGTCGGTAAACATCGAGTCTTTTCCTCAGTCATCGATAAATGTCTGATAATCCCCAACTAGAAACCCCCAGTAGAGTCATCGGTAAATGTCCTATCTGGTTTCCAGTTGCAAATATTCGTATCTCCCCAATAAATTTCTCATTCCCAGTCATCGGTAAATGTCTGGTCATTTCTTTGGATGTCGGTAAACATCATCTTTCGATGTCGGTAAACATCGAGTCCCACCCCAGTCATCGGTAAATGACTGGTCATTCTTTTGATGTCGGTAAACATCATCTTTCGATGTCGGTAAACGTCGAGTCTCATCCCAGTCATCGGTAAATGTCTGGTCGTGAAATCAAGATCCCCAGAAGTCGTCGGTAAACGTCTTGTCTGGTATCACCACAAAGAGTTTATTCCTCCCCAAGTGGAGATGCCATCGGTAAATGGCCCCGTTTTCTTCGGTATCGGTAAATGTCGAATTCCCAGTTGCAGCAGCCATCGGTAAATGGTCTTGCTAAGTTTGACATCGGTAAATGTCAAATTTCTTTGAAGCCACCATCGGTAAATGGTCTTGCTTCCTTCCAACATCAAATCTGTTTTCCCAGCAGCCATCGGTAAATGGTTGTGCTGAAGTTGATATCGGTAAATATCAATGTTTCCAATTTTAACCATCGGTAAATGGTTTTGCTTTTCAGAAGTTTGTTTTCCCCAGCCGCCATCGGTAAATGTTCGTGCTGAAGTTGATATCGGTAAATATCAAGTTTCCAGTTCTCCAACCATCGGTAAATGGTTTTGGCTTTTTCTGAAGCTGTCATGCAGTTTGCCATCAGTAAATGACGTGGTTCCTTTGTATTATATCCAGTCTGTGCAAATTCTACGGTTCTTTGGTATTCAATCCCTGTTTACCCTGAAAGTCTGACAGCCGTCGCTCTCATCCATTCGGGTTCCCAGCTGATTGAATAGGGGCAGCTGTAGCACCTCAAATTTGCACCTATCATTATGCATACATTTTCATATTAGGTCATAGCATATCATGATCCATTGCATAGCATTTGCATTGTCCCACAGTTGCCTCAAGAGCAAGCAATCAAGAATTAGGTCAAACTAATCTCCTGATCAGTCAACCAAGCAAGCAAAAGAATTTCTCATTGAATCAAGGCCTTGGGGTTTGTCCAACAAGTTCACATGACTTGGAGGTCTATTTGAAGTATTTTGGTCAAGGGTTAAGGGCTCAGAGGTCAGCAGTTCATGCCCAGACAGTCAAAAACCCTAAAAAAGTCAACTGTCAGTCAAAGCAGTGGATGGTGGTCATTCTTGTGGAATTAATGCACCATGGTCAATGATCAAAAGTTCATACAACTTGGGACATCATTTGAAGTCAAGTCCTCAAGGAATTAGGGTTTGGAAGTCATCAGTCAATGCACAATCAGACAGAAACCCTAAAAGTCAACTGTTGGTCAACTGTCCATTTAATCAGTGATTGGATGATGGGAATTGGTTTGTGGGAGTTCATTCATGTCCAAATAGTCATCATATATCATGCCAAACACCATCATGGAAGAATTTGAAGCCAGATCATAAATTTCCCAAAACGGAAACTGGGCCTGTAACTGAAACTTACCAAAAATGGAAAGTTTTGATCCTCAAGCTTACATCATGATACAAGCCTCAAATGAATTTTTGCCCAACATGAAAGTTGAAGATCTTGTTCTCCCATTTCCAAAAAGTCCTAGAACTCCCAATTCCCATGTGTGGTTGGCAAGTTATGATCGAATCGATTTCAGAAAATCTTGAACTTCAAAGGGCCATATCTCCCAAACCGTTTGGCCAATTTTGGTGGGGTTTTTTCCTACAAGTCACATTTGATCCCCTCTTTTCAAAAATATAAATTTCATGAGCCAAAACTTCACCAATCAAAATGGCATATTTTGACCTTTTTCATTTAAATGCAAGTTTGACCAAGAGTTGACTTTTTGATTTATACATTTTTTCAACATTTGGCCAATTGGAACAGCTCATAAATGTCATTTAGAATGTGTTTGCAAAGTCAAATTATGCAGCACATTTGAATCTATACTTGGTTGCTTGAATTACAAGAAAGGTACAAATGCACCATACTTGTCCATGCCTTGCCTTGTACCTCAAAAGGACAGCATTGTGCATCATTTTTTCTGTCATTTGTGAACCTAATTAGCAGCCTAACCAACAGCAAAACAAGGGGCCATACTAACTTGCCTAAAATTTGGAAAGTGAAGGTACTTTGCAACCATCCATCCATGCTTCCACAACCATACTTGTACCACCACATTACAGATTTTTGCCCATGATTTTCTGTCAAAACCAGACAGTAACAGCATGGCTTTCCCTCTTTTTTCCTGTCATGAGTAACATATTGCAGCAGAAAAGCCAAAGGGACTTCATTCATTTTTGACTCAGCATTTTCCTCCTCAAATTGAAACAACAGCCAACAGCAGGTTTTAGCAAGAGGATTTTTCTGTCATTATGAGGACTGGTAGCAGCAGCAATAGGTGGCACACAATTCTCTCTCAAAATTGCCCATGCTGTTGAAAACTAGAGCATCATCCAACAGCAGGCACATTTTTCATTTTTCTGTAAAAGATAAAAACTCCTAATTAGCATCCATCACGAACCATTTTTTTTGGGGGCCAAGGCAAATTGATTGTGCAACCTCATTTTATCCAAAACTGACCACACTGTCAAGAACCCCTAAGAAAAAAACTGGCTTTTGCTTAAACATCATATCTTCCTCACTTTCTGGCCTGGCATTAGCAGCAGCTTCAAAAACACTCTTCACTAATCCTCATAACCTCACTTGCATTTTGCCAAGCCTGGCCTTGCATTGCCTAAAGAAACCCTGCCATGCCACCAACTGCACAAAAAACCAAAGATGAAGAGCCTCACTATCTGTCATGAAGCTAACAGCCACAAGCCATGACCAACTGCACTCACCCTTTGCCTTGCACATTGTTCTGCACCACTTCCCTGCCATAACAAAACCAGTAGCAGACCAACCAAACCCCTCTCACACTCTCTCCAACTCACCCTGCTATTGGCAGTACATTGGCCCTGTCCAAAAAGCACAAAAACAAACCAGTAGCATAGCCAACCCTACCTTGCCTTGCTAACATGACATAAAACCTGCTAACCAACAAAACCTTGTACTCTCAAAAACCCTACACTGCACCTTCAAAACCTTACAAACACAACAAACTAACCTGGCCATGAAAAACCAGTCACACCCTCCCAAATCACATTTGGCTACTTGCATTTGAACTTCACTTGGCCAAACTCCAAAGAACCTGTCCAACTCAAAACCAAGCCTTGCATTTGGACCATATTCCCTCATCCTTTTCTGTCAAAACCAAGCACTAGCTGCAGCCAACATAACTTAGCAAATCCAATCAATCTTTCATTCACCTTGTTTGACCTTCCTGTTGGCAGATGGAAAAAGCTATCAAAACTCAATAATCTCAAAAAGACCAACATAACACTACAGCAGAGAATTTGATCCACCTTGCCCTCACCTTGCTTTTGCTGTCCAAAACTAGCAGCCACAAGAAACAATCCTGCCTTGCCAACCCATAGCAGCAGACCAAATCACCTTCACTTACTCCCTCATTTCTTAACCTGGCCTAGGCATTTACACTCCACTCAAACCTCACCCTTGCTATGCATTTTCATTTTGCTGTCAAACACCAAAACCACACCTTGACCTTGTCTTGTTGGTTCATCATCAAAGAGGTTGAACATTGAATTCCACTCCAAGCATCCACAAGGCACAAGAACTTCACCAGTCATCATCAAGAAGGCCATTGGACAACTGTCTCACTTCAATAGTAGCAAACAACATCAAGGACACAAACTGCCCTTCAAAAAAGGTATGGATTCGACCCTCCCATTTTCTCAAATTGACATATACTTTGGAAAGATCTTTCAATGCTGAGTTTAGTGATGCTTTCCTTTTTGAAAATGATTGCTTGTCCATGAAGATGTGATGAGATAAAGTTTGATGTTTGAAAATGTTTCATGTGATTTCTTGTTGTGTAGTTCAAATTAATGAAAATAGGGTTTGGATTGTTGTTGTATGATGTTTGATGATTACAATGGTATGCTCAATTGACATTTTTGGGGAGAAATTAAGAAATTCGAATTTGGAGATGATGCTGCTACAGTAAACCCCAAAGCCATTTTCCAGTTTTTCTTCTTTCCTCACGTGTACTGTGCCATTCCCCTCCAGCCAATCAAAACATTCCATTTACTGCCCAAAACGACTGTGTTTTGTTAAGTGGATTCAAATATTACAAAAATGCCATTCTTGCTTCATTTATTTCACATTTTTATAACCAACCTTCCAAAATTCATAACTTGCTCATTTTTGATCCAAATTCAATGGGATTTTTTGTGTTGTGTTCATCATGATCTCTACTTTTTTATCATAATTTTTCCAGAATTTTTGGATGAGTGGTTTTTAAATGGCCTTAGGGTTTGTGACATGTGACCAAATTTTGTACATCTTGCCAAAACATTTGTGAAATGATGATACTTTATCCAATGGCTCACAAATTTTTTGTGCTTAAACTAGACACATTCATGGTGATTTTGGTATAAAGTTTGTGGATTTATCATTTGTGGTTTGTGAGATATGATTTTTTGAATTAGGGTGTGACAACTTGTGTCACACCATTGATGTCCAACTTCATGATTTTCATTACCATGCTTCCTTACATCCAAATGACCCCAAATTTTGCATGAACCTACTCTTGTATGTCTAGTTCACATGTGAATTTTCTTGGATTTATTTGAGCTATTTTCCTAATTGTTTGAGATTTTCTCCCCTGCCTAGTCAAATGTTGACTTTGTGTGACACATGTTCCCATTTCATTTGTGAAATTCTCATACTTTATTAGATGGACATGAAATTTGATATGTGATAACTAGACATCTCAAGCTTGGCATTGGTGTTAATCTCATTCATTTCTCATCTGTTTTCAATTTGATATGATTTTTTGAAGTTGACCCATGCTTGTTGACTTTCTTTGTGCATGTTCAAATGTGCTTTGACTTTCTGATTTTTATTGACTGCCTTCCACTTGTCCAAATGGGATGAAATTTGACATGCTTACCATGCTATGTGTTATGTTTGATCATAATTTATTTGGTGATTTTTGGAAAATGTTTAGATTGCTTTTGAGATAAGTCTTGCTGTTGACTTCTATGAGCTTCTGTTTGCCATGTTTTGACCTAAATGGTTCATGAAATGATGATGATGATTGTTATGAGTGTGAATCCAATTGGTTGTGTTTCCTAATTGTTTGAACATGATTTTGGATACTTGACCCTTGCTGCCTTGACTTTCTCATTCACTTTTGACCCTAGGCTTGCCCTAGTGGTCCTGTTACTCACCTTTGAGTTTGTGATTTCAGGTTGACCATCAAATGGCCATTAAGACCAATTCTTTTGATTGAGCTTACTCAAGTATCATTGTCTAACCTATTTGTTTTGTAGGTGGCCTGGCTCACATGCCATAAGCCTCATGCCTTGCACATCCATGTGCCCCTAATGGACTATTGTTGTCTGTTTCTGTTTGTTTTGTTTAAAGCTGTATACTAACATCTGCTTGACTGTTTCAGGTGCTTTAGTTGCTTAGTTCCTTGTGAACTTTTTGCTTTGCTTTGCTTGTATAAGCAATTTGCATTGAGGTATGCCTCTTTTACTCCATGTAGTCTGGAAGACCTGGCCTGTTACTTGGCCAGGCAACTGTCTGAAGTCCTCCTTAAGAGGCAATGTTTGTGATTGTTTACTTTTGTCCTTGCATAGAGTCAAAGTCCTCCTAAGTGAAGAGGCAATTGGTGGAAGGTAGGGATATGCAATCTATCCCCCACTATTCAGTGTGTCATCTGTTTTGCTCACACCACTGTGTTGATGCATTACAGATAAAAACCCAAGATCTTGTACAATTGTACAGTTGAGTCAGTTTAAATGTGTAGAAGGGTTCCCACTTTCTGAACCCACACATTCTTGTCTTGAGCTCTCCCAGGCCAGGGATAAGAGCTGTGAAGTCTTATCTTCACTCACCTTTCATCTGCTTCACCTTAGTCTCTCAATGGCAAGGTTAAGAGCACATTCACCCAGTTCCAGAGGTTTGTTTGTTGAGGTTGATATGACCCCTTGACTAAAACCTAACCCTTGTTTGAGCCACTTGTTTGTGTATAGCGTGTGCTATCTGTGCTTGTAGGATTGTTTGACTTGCTTCCTGTGCAAGATAGGATTGTTTGACTTGCTTCCTGTGCAAGTTAGAATTAGTTTAGACTTGCTTCCTGTGCAAGTTAGGTTTTGCTTGGCTTGCTTCCTGTGCAAGTTAAGTGTGTGTGGCTTGCTTCCTGTGTGAGCCATGCTTAGGATAGGTTGGCCCTCGTGCCATTTAGCTAGAAACCATAACTTAGGGTTGATTTTGCATGACAACATCTAGGCTCGAGTCGTAGTCTCCCTAGAGTTGTGTCTCCCTCTGTTATCTGGTTAGGCTAGTCCGTTATCCCTGCGTAGGGGAACTACATCGCCCTGATCTTCACACCAGATGAAGTATGTAGGCAGGAGATTGAGCTGATCTCTCCGGGCGCCTTTTCTTTCTTTTGTGTGTGTTGTCTGACCTTTGCTAGGCTCGAGTCTGTGACTCCTTAGCATTTGCTGTCTGTCTGTTTGTGTGTGTTTGACAGTTATAGGCTCGAGTCCCCGACTCCCTATTAACCTGTTGTGTTGTTGTGTGCTTGGAAGCTGATATAAGTCCCTCGAGTGGCATTTGGGTTCCAGTGTGCGTGTGTTTTGGTTCGGATGCTGATGTAAGTCCAGTGATTGGCAGTCGGGCTCCACGTTTGCCTTTGCCTGTGTTTGTTTGTGTGCGTGTCAGCCGAGCTACGAATGCTCTGATTCTTCTCTCGTCCGAGAAGATACGTATGCATAGGATGCGACATCCTAGCGAGCATGTGTTGTTTCCCCAGTCCGAACTACTTCGACTCTGATGTCTATGCCTGATAGACTAAGTAGGCCCAGGATGCGATATCCTGCCGAGTCAGTTTCAGTCAGTTTCTTTTGTCTCTTTTCAGCCAGTGTGTGTGAGTTTGAGCAGTGTTTAGCAACCAATATTCCTTCCTTTTGTGCGTGGATCCCGTAGAGTACTACGGATGCGTAGGGGTGCTAATACCTTCCCTTCGCATAACCGACTCCCGAACCCATTCTCTTTGGTCGCGAGACCATGTTCTTTCCAGGTTTACTCTGAGCGTTTCCTTTCCCTCTTTTGGGATAAATAACGCACGGTGGCGGCTCTGTTGTTCTTCTTTTCCCGCCGGTTTTTCGCGCGATGCGACAGCTGGCGACTCTGCTGGGGAAAAAAAGAAGTTGACCTATGCTGGTCCATCTTCCCTAAGCGAGTCTCTCCTAGCGCTCTCTAGGTTAGGGTTTTGGTTGCTTTGTGCTGTGTTTATTTATTGCATTCATTATTTACTGTTTGCATTCATTGTCTATTGTTTGCATCTATGTTTGCATTAATGTTTGCATTTATTCATCTGTTCACCTGGCTGGTTGTCTGTTTCTCTCTGTTGGGGTGGGAGTTCTATGAGGTAAAAGGCCCAATACCCAGGCTATGAGTGAAATCTAGGAAACCTAGGAATAGAGTGATTCATGGGAAGCGGGTGGTGTACGCCACTTAGCGGAACATTGATATCACGAGCAGTTCAGACTCTGATGGGGTATTATCGGTGCATACATCGGGTGTGCACAGGATGATATTCTTGAAAGGGTTGTTTATCCTGCGTTTCTCTTGACCTTACCCTGGCCTAGACTACACCCGTGAGTGGGGAAGGGTTCATCATTACAGGTACTGTTGGTGACTTATGGTTCTGTTGGTGACTTTGGGTTCAGACAACGGTATATTCAGTTGACCTTGGGTTTTCAAGTTGGATTTGGGTTCTGAGTTTAGACCGAAGCTTCGACTTTGTGATCAGAGATGCACCGCCAGCCAGTTGTGTCTGCATCATGTGCATCATAGCATATTTATTTTCAAAAAGAAACGCAAAAAAAAAAATGAAAAAAAGAAGAAAAAAAAAGGGGAAAAAGAAAAAAACTAATCCCTGCATGCATATCATTTCTCAGGTACATTCCAGAGCTTGTTCACTGATAGAGATGGCAACAGTCCCAGAGTTGAAGCGGAAGACTTGTATCTACGTTTTTCACCGGGAGCCTTTAACGCCTCTGATTGAGTTGGGCAGTCTTGTGACCAGTGATCGTCTAGGGGGGTTCGTGAACCAGTATGGGGATATCCTGACAGTGTTGAAGACAATAGTTGACCCGGTGCCGTTGCAGACACTTCTTCAGTTCTATGACCCGGAGCTTAGATGTTTCACGTTCCAAGATTACCAGTTAGCACCTACTCTCGAGGAGTATTCTATACTGTTGAGCATCCCGATTCAGCATCAGGTTCCTTTCTTGGACGTACCAAAGGAGGTTGACTTTAAGGTTGTTGCCAGAGCTCTCCGGTTGAGTGTTAAGGAAGTTTGTGATAATTGGAAGCCCAATGGGGGAGTTGTGGGTCTGCCGTTGAAGTTTCTTCTGAGAATAGCCAGAGATGAAGCCGAGAAGGGGAATTGGGAAGTTTTTCACGCGCAGCTTGCCACCATGATCTATGGGATTGTCCTATTTCCCAGTATGCCAAATTTTGTTGACCATGCAGCTATCAGTATCTTCATTGGAAGGAATCCAGTCCCTACCCTTCTAGCTGATACTTACTATGCCATCCACAGTAGGCATGGTAAGGGTGGAGCCATCAGGTGCTGCTTACCTCTTCTGTTCAAATGGTTCATGTCTCTTCTGCCAGCTAGTGGACCATTTGTAGATACCCAGAGCACTCTTAAGTGGACTCAGAGGGTCATGTCACTCACCTCCTATGACATCAGATGGCAGTCGTACCGGATAGATGTGAAGGACGTCATTATGAGCTGTGGAGGATCCCGTAATGTGCCACTCATAGGGACCAGAGGTTGCATCAATTACAACCCGGTTCTTTCTCTTCGCCAGTTGGGGTTTGTGATGAAGGGAAGACCACTTGAGGCTGAGGTAGCTGAAAGTGTGTATATTGAGAAGAAGGATGACCCGGCTAGATTGGAGCAGATTGGGAGAGCTTGGAAGTCCATTGGTGTCAAAGATGGATCTGTCTTAGGGAAGAAGTTTGCCATTGCTATGCCTGATTACACCGATTGGGTCAAGAAGAGAGTGGAAACTTTGTTGTTACCCTACGATAGGATGGAGCCGTTGCAGGAGCAACCACCTTTGATCCTTGCTGAGAGTGTGCCTGCAGAGCACTACAAGCAAGCCTTGATGGAGAATCGTCGTTTGAGAGAGAAGGAGCAAGACACCCATATGGAGCTGTACAAAGCCAAAGCTGATAAGCTGCACTTGGCCCATCAACTCAGGGAAGTGCAAGGAGAAGATGCTAGCAGACTGAGAAGCAAGAAGAGATCCTACGAGGAGATGGAGAGTATGTTAGATGCAGAACACCGGGAGCGCTTGAGGCTGCAGAGGGTTGAGGCCAGTTATCAGAAGAAGATCAGAGACTTGGAGAAACAACTCAGAGACAAAGATGCTCAATTAAAGAAAGAGATGGAGTTGAGACAGAGATCAGAGGACCACCTTGGAGGAGAAATCTTGGAGCTCAGAAGACAGTTGAAGGAGAAGATCACCCCTCTACCAGATTGTTCAGAATGCTCACTGTTGATCGACCAGTGCCATTACCTGAAGACCCTCATTCTGGAAGACCGTCTGTCTTAGTTTGTATCTCTGATTGTATTTTGTTGAGAATCACCCCCAGGCTTGTTGGATGGGATTCATTTGCGTGTAAGCCATCTCTTGGATCTTTTTGTTGAGAATCACCTCCAGGCTTGTTGGATGGGATTCTTTTTCTTTGTACGTTGTTTATTCAGATATTCTGTTGACATTGGTTGTATGCTTTTTACCCTTATGTATGTATAGGGATGTCAGCATTTCCTTGTATCCGTTTTGCTCTCTTGTTGCTGCAGGTTACCATCTTTTCAGGATGGGTCAGGCTCTTTGAATGCCTGAGAAATGAGCATATCATGTGCATCATACGCATCATTAGCATCATACTCATATCATTTTGCATAACAGGTGTTCTTGATCGTGACTTCTCACTCTTGGTTCCTGTTCAGGCAGGATAGCTGATCAACGTCCGCACCGCTACTCAACAAGACTGAATCAACAGAGAAGTATGGATCAATTTCAAGCTGAGTTGGCTGAGATGAAGGCAAGCATGGCCCAATTTATGAATATGATGCAAGGGGTTGCGCAAGGTCAAGAAGAGCTTCGAGCTATGGTTCAGAGACAAGAGGCTGCAAATCCACCGATCAACCATGCTCCGCCAGAGGGAGGCCCGGTCAATGATAACAATGTCGCTGCTGCTGTACCCGTCAACAACTATGCTGTAGGTGATGAGTTGGGGGGTATTCGAATCAACGGTCAACCTATTGTTCCAGATGCCGCTAATGCCAGAGTAGTCCGTGCTCCGGCCCGTAATCCTGTTCCGATTGTTGACAGACAAGAGGATATGTTCTCTCTGCTCAGTGAAGACGAAGACGTTCTGGGAAGGGTCAATGAGAGAGACCGCAAAGTTGAAGCTCTTGCTGAGAAGATCCGTGCTATGGAAAGTCAGAATTCTCTCGGTTTTGATGTTACAAACATGGGATTAGTTGAAGGTTTGAGAATCCCTCACAAGTTCAAAGCACCGTCCTTCGACAAATACAACGGTACTTCTTGCCCTCGCACCCATGTGCAGGCTTATTATCGAAAAATCTCTGCGTATACCGATGATGAAAAGATGTGGATGTATTTTTTCCAAGATAGTCTATCTGGGGCTTCTTTGGACTGGTACATGGAATTGAAGAGAGATTCGATCCGATGTTGGAGGGATCTGGGTGAAGCCTTCTTGAGGCAATATAAACACAACATGGACATGGCGCCGAGCCGGACTCAGCTGCAGAGTCTTTGTCAGAAATCTGGAGAGAGCTTCAAGGAGTATGCCCAGAGGTGGCGTGAACTGGCTGCTAGAGTTCAACCCCCTATGCTGGAGAGGGAGTTGACAGATATGTTTATCGGTACTCTTTAAGGCGTGTTTATGGACCGGATGGGGAGCTGCCCATTCGGTAGTTTTTCTGATGTTGTCATTTGTGGAGAGAGGACTGAGAGTTTGATCAAAACTGGGAAGATTCAAGATGCTGGTTCCTCTTCTTCTAGGAAGCCGTTTGTTGGGGCACCTCGTCGAAGAGAGGGTGAAACTAATGCTGTTCAACACCGCAGAGATCAGAACAGAATTGAATACCGTCAAGCTGCTGCAGTGACCATTCCGACACCTCAACCTCGTCAACAACAGCAAAGAGTTCAACAACCGCAACAACAACAACAACAACAGCAGCGTCCTTTCCAGCCTAGGCAGAAGTTACAGGCTGATAGAAAATTTGATCCTCTGCCTATGTCTTACGCAGAGCTGCTGCCCGAACTACTCAGGTTGGGGATGATTGAGTTGCGTACAATGGCTCCGCCTACAGTATTGCCTCCTGGATACGACGCCAACGCCCGTTGTGACTTTCACTCTGGGGCACCAGGCCACCATACTGAGAAGTGTCGAGCTCTCCAGCACAAGGTTCAAGATTTGATCGATGCCAAGGCAATCAACTTCGCTCCAGTGCCTAACGTCGTAAACAACCCTATGCCTCAGCATGGTGGGCATAGAGTGAACAATATTGAAGGGAAAGAAGCTGAAGATATGGTTGTTAATGTAGATGATGTTCAGACTTCTCTGCTAGTCGTGAAGGGTCGTCTGCTGAATGGGGGTGTCTACCCAGGCTGTGATGAAGATTGTTTGGGCTGTGCAGAATCTGAGAATGGTTGTGACCAGTTAAGGGCCGGTATCCAGGGTATGATGGATGAGGGTTGTTTGCAATTCAGTAGGGCTGTAAAAGATCGTGGAACAGCGTCAACTATCACCATTTACTTTAAACCGTCTGAAGAACGTGGACAAAGGATTGTCAGTGCACCTGCAGCAAATGGTACCCCAGTTATCATTCCCGTGCCTGTAACTATCAGTGTTCCAACTACTACCGTTGCGCCTGGGAGAAGGGTTGTTGAGAATAGTAAAGCCGTGCCGTGGAAATATGATAATGCTCACCGCAATTACAGAAGGGCTGAAAGTCAGACAAGACCAGTGAATCAAGCTCCAGTGACAATTGGTTTACCGAATAGAGTTCCTGCAACTGTTGGTCCGGCTGTGGATAATGTAGGGGGTCCAGGAGGTTTTACCAGAAGCGGTCGTCTGTTCGCACCGCAGCCTTTGAGGGACAATAATGCTGAGGCTCTCGCCAGAGCAAAGGGTAAACAAGCTGTGGTTGAGGAAGAACCTGTCCAGAAGGAAGCGCCCGAGGGGTCATTCGAGAAAGATGTGGAGGAGTTTATGAAGATAATCAAGAAGAGTGACTACAAGATTGTAGACCAGTTGAATCAGACTCCGTCCAAGATCTCTATACTTTCACTGTTGATGTGCTCTGAGGCACACCGTAATGCCTTGCTGAAGATGTTGAATCTGGCTTACGTGCCTCAGGAAATTTCTGTCAATCAACTGGAGGGTGTGATGGCCAATGTGAGCACCAGGCATGGTGTGGGTTTTACCAACCTGGACTTACCGCCTGAAGGACGAAACCATAACAAAGCCTTGCACATTACCATGGAGTGCAAGGGGGCAGTGTTGTCTCATGTATTGGTAGACACCGGGTCGTCGTTGAATGTGTTGCCTAAGCAGATTCTGAGGAAGATTGATGCGGAAGGGTTTGTGCTTAATCCCAGTGACCTGATCGTTCGTGCTTTCGACGGATCCAAACGTTCTGTGTGTGGAGAAGTTACCTTGCCTGTGAAGATAGGTCCTGAGGTTTTCGATATCATCTTCTATGTTATGGACATCCAGCCTGCCTATAGTTGTTTGTTGGGGCGTCCATGGATTCATGCAGCAGGGGCAGTCTCGTCGACTCTCCATCAAAAGCTCAAGTATGTCTGGAATGGTCAGATTGTGACTGTGTGCGGTGAAGAAGAGATTCTGGTGAGTCATCTATCCTCGTTCAAATATGTTGAGGTGGATGGCGAGATCCACGAAACCTTATGCCAGGCGTTTGAGACTGTGGCTCTTGAGAAGGTGGCGTACGCTGAGCAGAGGAAGCCAGGTGTTTCAATTACTTCTTACAAGCAGGCTAAGGAGGTTGTTGATTCTGGAAAAGCTGAAGGCTGGGGCAAGATGGTGGATTTGCCGGTTAAAGAAGACAAATTTGGTGTTGGTTATGAGCCTCTCCGAGCAGAGCAGAATAGTCAAGCGGGTCCGAGTACCTTTACCAGCGCTGGGCTGATGAATCATGGTGACGTCTCTGCAACCGGTAGTGGAGACTGTGACAGTGATTGTGATTTGGACAACTGGGTTCGCCCGTGTGCACCAGGGGGGTCTATCAACAACTGGACGGCTGAAGAAGTGGTTCAAGTTACTCTTCTGACAGAGTAATTTTCTGTTGTTTTGTCATTTTGCATGAAAATCCTACGTTCTGCCCAAGGCGTAGTGATTCATTTTTGTAGGGCCTCATCATGTTTTAATGATTATCATTAATGAAGGACATTTTTTGAACAAACTTTGTGATCCTTGTCTTTCTATTTCTTGTTTTCATTTGCTTTTCCAAAAAAAAAAAACAATAAAAATGGCAATGTTTTTTGTTTTTTGTGACTTTATTGAACTCTTTTTCTAAAACAAAGCATCAAACATGCAGAAGCGATCTTATGGCATTCACTATGAACAGTTCTGTTATGGCTCAGCATGATTTCGATAATCCCATCTACCAAGCTGAAGAGGAGAGTGAGGAAGACTGTGAACTCCCTGCAGAATTGGCCAGGTTACTGAAGCAGGAGGAAAGGGTCATCCAACCTCATCAGGAGGAGTTGGAAACTATTAATCTGGGTACTGAAGACGCCAAAAGAGAAATCAAGATTGGGGCTGCTTTAGAGGACTCTGTCAAGAGGAGGCTGATTGAGATGCTGAGAGAATATGTGGAAGTGTTCGCCTGGTCGTATCAAGATATGCCTGGTTTAGATACAGACATTGTGATGCATCGATTACCTCTTAGGGAAGGATGTCCTTCGGTCAAGCAGAAGCTTCGTAGAACGAGTCCTGACATGGCAACTAAGATCAAGGAAGAGGTTCAGAAGCAGTGGGATGCAGGTTTTCTGGCTGTTACCAGTTATCCACCGTGGGTGGCCAACATCGTTCCTGTGCCGAAGAAGGATGGTAAAGTCAGAATGTGTGTTGATTACCGGGATTTGAATAGAGCGAGTCCGAAAGATGATTTCCCATTACCTCACATTGATGTATTGGTTGATAATACGACTCAATCCTCGGTATTCTCTTTCATGGATGGTTTCTCTGGATATAATCAGATCAAGATGGCGCCAGAGGATATGGAAAAGACGACGTTCATTACACCTTGGGGCATGTTCTGCTATAAGGTGATGCCATTTGGGCTGAAGAATGCTGGTGCTACCTATCAGAGGGCAATGACGACTCTCTTTCATGACATGATGCACAAAGAAATTGAAGTGTACGTGGACGATATGATTGCGAAGTCGCAGACAGAAGAGGAGCACCTGGTTAATTTGCAGAAGCTGTTTGACCGGTTGAGAAAGTTCAAGCTGAGGTTGAATCCGAACAAGTGTACGTTTGGGGTGAGATCAGGGAAGCTCTTAGGCTTCATTGTCAGTGAGAAAGGGATTGAGGTTGATCCAGCTAAAGTCAAAGCTATTCAAGGGATGCCTGAACCGAAAACGGAGAAGCAAATCCGTGGGTTTTTAGGGAGGTTGAACTACATTGCAAGGTTTATATCTCATCTAACGGCTACATGTGAACCTATTTTCAAACTGCTTAGAAAGAATCAAGCGATCAAGTGGAATGATGATTGTCAGAAAGCTTTTGACAAGATTAAAGAGTATTTACAGAAACCTCCAATCCTTATACCTCCAGTTCCAGGGAGACCTCTGATAATGTACCTGTCAGTAACTGAGAACTCGATGGGGTGTGTATTGGGACAGCATGACGAGTCTGGTCGAAAAGAGCATGCCATATACTACCTTAGCAAAAAGTTTACCGACTGTGAAACAAGATATTCACTACTCGAGAAAACTTGCTGTGCTTTGGCCTGGGCTGCTCGCCGACTAAGGCAGTATATGTTGAACCATACTACCTTATTGATTTCTAAGATGGATCCAGTAAAGTACATCTTTGAGAAACCAGCTCTCACCGGACGAGTTTCCCGTTGGCAGATGATTCTAACAGAGTATGACCTTCAGTACACGTCCCAGAAGGCCATCAAAGGTAGTATTCTGTCAGACTATCTTGCCGAACAACCGATTGAAGATTATCAGCCTATGATGTTTGAATTCCCTGATGAGGACATCATGTATCTGAAGATGAAAGACTGCGAAGAGCCTCTTGTCGAAGAAGGACCGGACCCGGATGACAAGTGGACACTGATGTTTGATGGGGCTGTGAATATGAATGGTAATGGTGTTGGGGCAGTATTGATCAATCCTAAAGGTGCTCATAAATTTCCCAAAACGGAAACTGGGCCTGTAACTGGGCCTGTAACTGAAGCCAGATCATAAATTTCCCAAAACGGAAACTGGGCCTGTAACTGAAACTTACCAAAAATGGAAAGTTTTGATCCTCAAGCTTACATCATGATACAAGCCTCAAATGAATTTTTGCCCAACATGAAAGTTGAAGATCTTGTTCTCCCATTTCCAAAAAGTCCTAGAACTCCCAATTCCCATGTGTGGTTGGCAAGTTATGATCGAATCGATTTCAGAAAATCTTGAACTTCAAAGGGCCATATCTCCCAAACCGTTTGGCCAATTTTGGTGGGGTTTTTTCCTACAAGTCACATTTGATCCCCTCTTTTCAAAAATATAAATTTCATGAGCCAAAACTTCACCAATCAAAATGGCATATTTTGACCTTTTTCATTTAAATGCAAGTTTGACCAAGAGTTGACTTTTTGATTTATACATTTTTTCAACATTTGGCCAATTGGAACAGCTCATAAATGTCATTTAGAATGTGTTTGCAAAGTCAAATTATGCAGCACATTTGAATCTATACTTGGTTGCTTGAATTACAAGAAAGGTACAAATGCACCATACTTGTCCATGCCTTGCCTTGTACCTCAAAAGGACAGCATTGTGCATCATTTTTTCTGTCATTTGTGAACCTAATTAGCAGCCTAACCAACAGCAAAACAAGGGGCCATACTAACTTGCCTAAAATTTGGAAAGTGAAGGTACTTTGCAACCATCCATCCATGCTTCCACAACCATACTTGTACCACCACATTACAGATTTTTGCCCATGATTTTCTGTCAAAACCAGACAGTAACAGCATGGCTTTCCCTCTTTTTTCCTGTCATGAGTAACATATTGCAGCAGAAAAGCCAAAGGGACTTCATTCATTTTTGACTCAGCATTTTCCTCCTCAAATTGAAACAACAGCCAACAGCAGGTTTTAGCAAGAGGATTTTTCTGTCATTATGAGGACTGGTAGCAGCAGCAATAGGTGGCACACAATTCTCTCTCAAAATTGCCCATGCTGTTGAAAACTAGAGCATCATCCAACAGCAGGCACATTTTTCATTTTTCTGTAAAAGATAAAAACTCCTAATTAGCATCCATCACGAACCATTTTTTTTGGGGGCCAAGGCAAATTGATTGTGCAACCTCATTTTATCCAAAACTGACCACACTGTCAAGAACCCCTAAGAAAAAAACTGGCTTTTGCTTAAACATCATATCTTCCTCACTTTCTGGCCTGGCATTAGCAGCAGCTTCAAAAACACTCTTCACTAATCCTCATAACCTCACTTGCATTTTGCCAAGCCTGGCCTTGCATTGCCTAAAGAAACCCTGCCATGCCACCAACTGCACAAAAAACCAAAGATGAAGAGCCTCACTATCTGTCATGAAGCTAACAGCCACAAGCCATGACCAACTGCACTCACCCTTTGCCTTGCACATTGTTCTGCACCACTTCCCTGCCATAACAAAACCAGTAGCAGACCAACCAAACCCCTCTCACACTCTCTCCAACTCACCCTGCTATTGGCAGTACATTGGCCCTGTCCAAAAAGCACAAAAACAAACCAGTAGCATAGCCAACCCTACCTTGCCTTGCTAACATGACATAAAACCTGCTAACCAACA
This sequence comes from Lathyrus oleraceus, assembly GCF_024323335.1. Taxonomy (NCBI): domain Eukaryota; kingdom Viridiplantae; phylum Streptophyta; class Magnoliopsida; order Fabales; family Fabaceae; genus Lathyrus; species Lathyrus oleraceus. The sequence continues at coordinate 265,584,945 of NC_066580.1, forward strand.
AAACCTTGTACTCTCAAAAACCCTACACTGCACCTTCAAAACCTTACAAACACAACAAACTAACCTGGCCATGAAAAACCAGTCACACCCTCCCAAATCACATTTGGCTACTTGCATTTGAACTTCACTTGGCCAAACTCCAAAGAACCTGTCCAACTCAAAACCAAGCCTTGCATTTGGACCATATTCCCTCATCCTTTTCTGTCAAAACCAAGCACTAGCTGCAGCCAACATAACTTAGCAAATCCAATCAATCTTTCATTCACCTTGTTTGACCTTCCTGTTGGCAGATGGAAAAAGCTATCAAAACTCAATAATCTCAAAAAGACCAACATAACACTACAGCAGAGAATTTGATCCACCTTGCCCTCACCTTGCTTTTGCTGTCCAAAACTAGCAGCCACAAGAAACAATCCTGCCTTGCCAACCCATAGCAGCAGACCAAATCACCTTCACTTACTCCCTCATTTCTTAACCTGGCCTAGGCATTTACACTCCACTCAAACCTCACCCTTGCTATGCATTTTCATTTTGCTGTCAAACACCAAAACCACACCTTGACCTTGTCTTGTTGGTTCATCATCAAAGAGGTTGAACATTGAATTCCACTCCAAGCATCCACAAGGCACAAGAACTTCACCAGTCATCATCAAGAAGGCCATTGGACAACTGTCTCACTTCAATAGTAGCAAACAACATCAAGGACACAAACTGCCCTTCAAAAAAGGTATGGATTCGACCCTCCCATTTTCTCAAATTGACATATACTTTGGAAAGATCTTTCAATGCTGAGTTTAGTGATGCTTTCCTTTTTGAAAATGATTGCTTGTCCATGAAGATGTGATGAGATAAAGTTTGATGTTTGAAAATGTTTCATGTGATTTCTTGTTGTGTAGTTCAAATTAATGAAAATAGGGTTTGGATTGTTGTTGTATGATGTTTGATGATTACAATGGTATGCTCAATTGACATTTTTGGGGAGAAATTAAGAAATTCGAATTTGGAGATGATGCTGCTACAGTAAACCCCAAAGCCATTTTCCAGTTTTTCTTCTTTCCTCACGTGTACTGTGCCATTCCCCTCCAGCCAATCAAAACATTCCATTTACTGCCCAAAACGACTGTGTTTTGTTAAGTGGATTCAAATATTACAAAAATGCCATTCTTGCTTCATTTATTTCACATTTTTATAACCAACCTTCCAAAATTCATAACTTGCTCATTTTTGATCCAAATTCAATGGGATTTTTTGTGTTGTGTTCATCATGATCTCTACTTTTTTATCATAATTTTTCCAGAATTTTTGGATGAGTGGTTTTTAAATGGCCTTAGGGTTTGTGACATGTGACCAAATTTTGTACATCTTGCCAAAACATTTGTGAAATGATGATACTTTATCCAATGGCTCACAAATTTTTTGTGCTTAAACTAGACACATTCATGGTGATTTTGGTATAAAGTTTGTGGATTTATCATTTGTGGTTTGTGAGATATGATTTTTTGAATTAGGGTGTGACAACTTGTGTCACACCATTGATGTCCAACTTCATGATTTTCATTACCATGCTTCCTTACATCCAAATGACCCCAAATTTTGCATGAACCTACTCTTGTATGTCTAGTTCACATGTGAATTTTCTTGGATTTATTTGAGCTATTTTCCTAATTGTTTGAGATTTTCTCCCCTGCCTAGTCAAATGTTGACTTTGTGTGACACATGTTCCTATTTCATTTGTGAAATTCTCATACTTTATTAGATGGACATGAAATTTGATATGTGATAACTAGACATCTCAAGCTTGGCATTGGTGTTAATCTCATTCATTTCTCATCTGTTTTCAATTTGATATGATTTTTTGAAGTTGACCCATGCTTGTTGACTTTCTTTGTGCATGTTCAAATGTGCTTTGACTTTCTGATTTTTATTGACTGCCTTCCACTTGTCCAAATGGGATGAAATTTGACATGCTTACCATGCTATGTGTTATGTTTGATCATAATTTATTTGGTGATTTTTGGAAAATGTTTAGATTGCTTTTGAGATAAGTCTTGCTGTTGACTTCTATGAGCTTCTGTTTGCCATGTTTTGACCTAAATGGTTCATGAAATGATGATGATGATTGTTATGAGTGTGAATCCAATTGGTTGTGTTTCCTAATTGTTTGAACATGATTTTGGATACTTGACCCTTGCTGCCTTGACTTTCTCATTCACTTTTGACCCTAGGCTTGCCCTAGTGGTCCTGTTACTCACCTTTGAGTTTGTGATTTCAGGTTGACCATCAAATGGCCATTAAGACCAATTCTTTTGATTGAGCTTACTCAAGTATCATTGTCTAACCTATTTGTTTTGTAGGTGGCCTGGCTCACATGCCATAAGCCTCATGCCTTGCACATCCATGTGCCCCTAATGGACTATTGTTGTCTGTTTCTGTTTGTTTTGTTTAAAGTTGTATACTAACATCTGCTTGACTGTTTCAGGTGCTTTAGTTGCTTAGTTCCTTGTGAACTTTTTTGCTTTGCTTTGCTTGTATAAGCAATTTGCATTGAGGTATGCCTCTTTTACTCCATGTAGTCTGGAAGACCTGGCCTGTTACTTGGCCAGGCAACTGTCTGAAGTCCTCCTTAAGAGGCAATGTTTGTGATTGTTTACTTTTGTCCTTGCATAGAGTCAAAGTCCTCCTAAGTGAAGAGGCAATTGGTGGAAGGTAGGGATATGCAATCTATCCCCCACTATTCAGTGTGTCATCTGTTTTGCTCACACCACTGTGTTGATGCATTACAGATAAAAACCCAAGATCTTGTACAATTGTACAGTTGAGTCAGTTTAAATGTGTAGAAGGGTTCCCACTTTCTGAACCCACACATTCTTGTCTTGAGCTCTCCCAGGCCAGGGATAAGAGCTGTGAAGTCTTATCTTCACTCACCTTTCATCTGCTTCACCTTAGTCTCTCAATGGCAAGGTTAAGAGCACATTCACCCAGTTCCAGAGGTTTGTTTGTTGAGGTTGATATGACCCCTTGACTAAAACCTAACCCTTGTTTGAGCCACTTGTTTGTGTATAGCGTGTGCTATCTGTGCTTGTAGGATTGTTTGACTTGCTTCCTGTGCAAGATAGGATTGTTTGACTTGCTTCCTGTGCAAGTTAGAATTAGTTTAGACTTGCTTCCTGTGCAAGTTAGGTTTTGCTTGGCTTGCTTCCTGTGCAAGTTAAGTGTGTGTGGCTTGCTTCCTGTGTGAGCCATGCTTAGGATAGGTTGGCCCTCGTGCCATTTAGCTAGAAACCATAACTTAGGGTTGATTTTGCATGACAACATCTAGGCTCGAGTCGTAGTCTCCCTAGAGTTGTGTCTCCCTCTGTTATCTGGTTAGGCTAGTCCGTTATCCCTGCGTAGGGGAACTACATCGCCCTGATCTTCACACCAGATGAAGTATGTAGGCAGGAGATTGAGCTGATCTCTCCGGGCGCCTTTTCTTTCTTTTGTGTGTGTTGTCTGACCTTTGCTAGGCTCGAGTCTGTGACTCCTTAGCATTTGCTGTCTGTCTGTTTGTGTGTGTTTGACAGTTATAGGCTCGAGTCCCCGACTCCCTATTAACCTGTTGTGTTGTTGTGTGCTTGGAAGCTGATATAAGTCCCTCGAGTGGCATTTGGGTTCCAGTGTGCGTGTGTTTTGGTTCGGATGCTGATGTAAGTCCAGTGATTGGCAGTCGGGCTCCACGTTTGCCTTTGCCTGTGTTTGTTTGTGTGCGTGTCAGCCGAGCTACGAATGCTCTGATTCTTCTCTCGTCCGAGAAGATACGTATGCATAGGATGCGACATCCTAGCGAGCATGTGTTGTTTCCCCAGTCCGAACTACTTCGACTCTGATGTCTATGCCTGATAGACTAAGTAGGCCCAGGATGCGATATCCTGCCGAGTCAGTTTCAGTCAGTTTCTTTTGTCTCTTTTCAGCCAGTGTGTGTGAGTTTGAGCAGTGTTTTAGCAACCAATATTCCTTCCTTTTGTGCGTGGATCCCGTAGAGTACTACGGATGCGTAGGGGTGCTAATACCTTCCCTTCGCATAACCGACTCCCGAACCCATTCTCTTTGGTCGCGAGACCATGTTCTTTCCAGGTTTACTCTGAGCGTTTCCTTTCCCTCTTTTGGGATAAATAACGCACGGTGGCGGCTCTGTTGTTCTTCTTTTCCCGCCGGTTTTTCGCGCGATGCGACAGTATCCCCTTTGTGGAGTCGAATATCCATCCTGTAATCGAGTTTGCTTTTAGCCCTCTTTTGGGTGATGAGTGTTTTGGGAATATTCCCCAATTCACGCCTTGGTTGGTCAACTATTATATGCCCAGTAATCGGTATCCCTGGTGTTCCTTCCTCTCTGCTCCCTATTATGACTTTTTGTCCATTGTGGAGTCGGAATCCCTGAGTTGAAGTATACCTTTCAGGTTTTCCTCAGACGTTTTGAAGTTTTGATATCTCACACCCTTATACCGGTCTTGGATATTCATCTCTTCCTGAGCATGTTGTATCTCTCACCCTCATACCTGGCATTCAGATCACATGTCTCATTGAGCTTATTACCCAATAACTGATAATACCTCGTCCCGCTGCTTCCCCAGGAGTGTCCTTGTGGACATCCCCAGCGAAGTCCCTTAGTGGATTGTTTTCATCCGGATTTTATCCGAAGTATCCGTTGTGGATAGTTTTTTGCTGTATTGGCATATTCCCCAATACATGCATCTTCGAGTCAGCTCGAGTCTTTCCATTGGATCTTTTCCCTTTGGAATTCTGTTCCCCACGCTTTGAGTCGTGACCTGCTCGCGCATTTTTATCCCTTTTCTATCCCAGGAGAGTCCCCAGGGTCTTGGTCCCATGGAGTGAATTGCTCATATGGATTATCAGTGGCTTCTGATTTCTTTGCTTTTGTGGACACATATCTCCACAAAGTGCTACCATTTTTCATACCTACATTTGCATCATGAGGTCTCTTAGGGACCAAAATTCGTCTCTTTGTTATTATTTAAGCCCATTCTACCCCGTCGAGACGAAGATTTTAACCTTCATTTCTCCGGCTAGAATGACCTTAAATAGGGGCAGCTGTAAGACCCCAATTTTGACCCTAAGATCCCTCATGGCATCATAACATTGCATTTGCATTGCCTCAAGGATCTTTAGCATCTTGGTTCCCTTTACCTTCGGGTGGGACTCCTTGTGATTGGTTTGAGATCACTAAGCATGCTTGAATTATACATCATTGTTTCTCTTACTTTTGTTTACTAACCAAAAGCACAAAAATGTGTCACTAACATCTTTTGTTTGAAGCTTGAGTATCATCCAAGACACTTTCTGGGTTCTATTTAGATGATCAGTCAACACAAGGGAATGGCTTGAGATACTTCCAACAGGTTCAAATGGGGTCTATTCGTCAGTCAAAACGTTAATCTTGAAGGAGCAAAAGTTTGTTCATGAGCGGTCATGCTCGCTAGGCGAGCAGAATGGGTCGCTTAGCGAGTCCCAAGAAAAGCCACCAGAATCACCTACGCTCAGAGTAATTTCTTGAACTGTCATGCTTGCTAGGCGAAGCCCACGTGTTTAAAAAAAAAGAACGAAAAAAAAAACGAAAATAAATAAATAAATAAATAAAATATAACAGAAAATTTTTGGACTTAGGCCTCTCTCATTTGAGCCCACAGGTCCACAAAAATTAGGTTATAAATTCAGAGTTTCAGTGAAACAAAAGGGAATTCTATTCCTATTACCCTGGCAGTGAAAAAGATAGTGAGAGAAGAGCTAACAGAGTTCAGAGCAACCTCAGAGACTGAAGGGAACTCATTGGCACAGAACCAATTCCCTCTCATATAAACCCTAAAAGTGCTTTGCAAACCCAACCGTGCCATTCAATTTCATCGGTCTCTCCAATCAGGTTTGCCCTTATTCCCATTACTTTATGCTTTTAATCTGAATGCTCTGAATGTATGAGGTATTATGGGTGAATTTGATACCCTTTTGATGCATGTGTTTGACAAGAGGTTTAGGCCTCCAACCCTTGGTTGCTTTTTGTGAGCTTTTTGTGAATTTTAATGGCATGATTCATGTGGTTACATTTTGATTTGGGGGCAACTCTTGATTACCCTATCCTGTTTGCTCTAACATGTTTTGTGTTTGTTATGTCATTGTTTTCTCCTAATTCCGTCATATTACTCTAACCTGTTTGTTGAGTTTTTGTGAGGGCTCACATACTCTTGCAAGGATAGCTTTCTTGATGTTCCACTTTATTTGTGGGGTACCACCTGGAGGTCTATTCCGATTACCTGTACTGACTCGCTTTCTTTCATGGTGCTAGCTTGAGAGATCTCTGGGTTTCTTATCTCTTTAATCGTTGTTACTTCGGATCTTTATCCGTACGGTAGATCTCTCGATCCCTTTATTTTTCCCGCATTTTACCGCTTTCTTAGGTTTCGTATAGCCTCTCGTGGCATGACAATTAAGGTAGTGCGGTTCCTTCATCTAGGACATCCTTTTTGCATGAGCATCCCTAAACACCCCAAACTCATTGATTTTTCTTCTCCTAAGAACACGTTATCTCCTTCTACTACAGGCGAGTAAGTCTCCAAAGGTCGAGCATCCAGTAGATTGCATAGTAACGTCGTTCACCCCAAAACACAACCCTTTCCCCATAGGTGGTCGAACTACGTTTTGCTCTGATTTTCATCCCAGATGAGATACGTAGGCATAAGACGCGATGTCTTAGCGAGCACACTCCTCTTTAACCCATAGGTAGCCGAGCTACGAATACTCTGATTCTTAGATTCAGATGAGATACGTATGCAGTGGATGCGACGTCCGTGCGAGTCATTTTCTTTTGACCCTTCTTTTAGTAAGTAGTACATTAAATAAACATATATGCTTTTCTCATCCCTTCAATCATGTTTGCATAAATAAATTTTAAAAAAAAAACAACAACCTTTGCAACAAATGGGAAAAGGGATCCGTAGGAGTACCTAGGATGCTTTGGGTGCCTAATACCTTCCCATTGCATAACCAACCCCCTTACCCAGATCTCTGACATTTTTACTAGTTTTTGATTCGATAAAACTTTTAGGTTTTTGTTCGTTTTCTAACCAATCCTTTGGATAAATAGAAGTGCGGTGGCGACTCGACTTGTATGATTTACCTTGGATTTAGTCAATATCTTTGATGGTAACGAATACCCCGCTACAGCTTCCACTATATTATTATTCAAGTTCGATTCATTATCAATAATGATCTTGCTTGGCACACCATAAAAACATATAATCTGATTCTTGATAAACCTTACAATAACTTGCTTGGTTACATTCGCGTATGATGCTGCTTCAGCCCACTTTGTGAAGTAGTCAATAGCCACCAGAATGAAACGATGTTTTTTCGAAGCTTTGGGCTCAATCTTACCAATCATATTAATTCCCCACATGGAGAAGCGCCATGGAGAGGATATGGCATTCAACAATGTCGGGGGAACATGAATCTTATTTGCATAAATTTGACACTTATGGAATTTCTTCACAAACTTGCAACATTTGGATTCCATTATCAGCCAATAGTAACCTGCTCTCAACATCTTCTTTTCCATAGCATGTCCATTGGAATGAGTACCAAAGGAACCTTCATCGACTTCAGTCATCAACAGGTCTGTTTCATGTCTATCCACACATCTGAGCAAAACCATATCAAAGTTTCTTTTGTAAATCACATCACCATTCTGGTAGAAGTTGCCATCTAATCTTCTCAAAGTCTTCTTATCTTTCAAAGATTCCCCTGACGGGTAAATCTGACGTTGGAGGAAACATTTGATATCATAATACCAAGGTTTTTCATCTTTGACTTATTCAACAACAAACACATGAGTTGTCCTATCAAGATGTATCACAGACAGATTGGGAACTTCATTCCAAAATTTCACCATAATCATTGACACCAACATTGCAAGAGCATCTGCCATCCGGTTTTCATCTCGAGGGAAATGATAAAACTCAACCTTTGTAAATAAAGTTGAATTCCTCCTCGCATAATCTCTATATGGTATCAAATTGGGTTGATTTGTCTCCCATTCACCTTTGATCTGATTCACAACCACAGCTGAATCTCCATAGACGTCAACATATTTTATTCTGAGATCAATGACTTCTTCAAGCCCCATAATGCAAGCGTCATACTCAACCATATTGTTTGTACACTTGAAGGTCAATCTAGTTGTAATTGGAAAATGAGTGCCTTGGGGAGTAATAATCGTTACCCCAATGCCATTACCATATGAATTAATAGCTCCATCAAATACCATGCCCCAACGGGAACCAGACTATGGGCCTTCTTCAAGCAATGGTTCATCACAATCTTTCATCTTCAAGTACAAAATTTCTTCATCAGGAAAATCATATTGCACTAATTGATGATATTCAATCGGTTGGTGAGCTAAATGGTCAGCGAAGACACTACCCTTGATAGCTTTTTGAGATCGGTATTCAATATCATACTCAGATAACAACATCTGCCAACGGGAAATCCTCCCAGTTAAAGTAGGATTCTCAAAAATGTACCTGATTCGATCTATTTTAGGTATCAACCAAGTAGTATGATTCAACATATATTGGCGCAGACGCTTAGCAACCCAAGCCAATGCGCAACACGACTTTTCAAGCATAGTATACTGAGTCTCACAGTCGGTGAACTTCTTACTGAGGTAGTAAATTGCATATTCTTTCTTTCTTGATTCATCTTACTGACCAAGAACATAACCCACACTCTCATCAAGCACATTCAAATACATGATCAAAGGTCTTCCTTCAAAAGGCGGAGACAGAATCAGAGGCTCAAGCAGATACTCTTTAATACTATCAAAAGCTTTATGGAAATCTTAGGTCTGGTCGCTCGACTTTATGAGTCGAATTTGGGTACAAACTGCAAGTGCACAGTTCTATCGCGTAGTTTTAAAAGATATCGATCCCACGGGGACTTATGAATCAATATACCGTTATCTAAGGTTACTTCGTAAAGCTAAGGCAGGTAATACTTTGATTGTTCGGGGGAAAAGCTAAAACTAAAATTAAGATCTAAATTAAATATCTAATAAAGCAGATATCAGTATGTAATTCATCGTAATCAGGGAATCAATTCTTTGTTGGTTTCTTGGTTTTAAAATAAATCCTTTCAGTTGACTCTATTGATCAAAAGTTTTATCTCAAACTCTCGCTCTGTTGAATAAACTATGATTTTATGTTAACGTAGCTGTCACTTATAGTTAAGTTTAAAATCACTTTTTGAAAACAATAAAATCTAAAGAAACTCTTTTTAAGAAAACAATAATCGTTTAAACACCCTTATCTCAAACTCTCGCTCTGTTGACTTAGGTTATATAATTAAATTCAAATGCTTAACTCTCGTCCTCACATTCAATCTTTAAGAATACTTTTTGAAAAAGATTAGAATTTAATTAACTCTAAAAATTGTTCTCGCCCTGATCTAGAATTAATGTCCAATTTACACTGTCCAGTCAAAACCTCAAACCCTCGCTCTATTGATTTTAACTTCTTTATGTCTTTTATTTTCGTACAAAAACTTTGTTATTAAACCTGTAAATTGAGACCGTAAAAAGAGTGATTTTAATTTTAAACTTAATTAAACCGACTTAGTTTTGATTCCTTATTCCGCCTACTTTACATACCGATACCTAAATGAATTAGCCAGACATACTCAACAGATCCAAATACTCAGCATGCATAAACAGATTCATCGCAGGCAAACAGTATAAATTAATAATAAAAACAAGCATATATAAATTCAACAAATAAATAAAGAACCTGAATAATTAAATAGCAGTCTTGAACACTCCACCACAGACCGGTTGGATTTGTTCTTGAATTCTTCAATCAGGCAGAAAAATAAAAGCGAAGGAATAAAAAAAACCTAGATTCTAACGCAAGGTTAGATCCGGTGAAAAGGTACACAATAGTTTCTAGTGTAGAAACTATTGTGCGAAAAATTAATTAAGAGCTAGAAAAGAAAATAGAATTGCAAAAGAAAACAATATAAAAATTGTAAAAGTAATACTATAAAAATAATATGCCTAAGCTGCTGGAAGAAGAAAAATGCGAAAACGACAAAAATCTGGAAAAAGCGTGGACCCTCTACAGGGTTTGCAAGGTTGATATTTATACTGGTGCTTCCTGTAACCGTTTCCAAAAGCAGTCCGCGTCAAAGGTCTTCACGTGCAGAATAGTTGGGTGTGGAAATAGGACTCAACGTCTCTGAAGCGTTCCTTGTGCCTCAAATATAGGGGAATGGTGTGACGTCCGTCACACCATGTGTGACGCTCGTCACAGGAGTGCATATAGCGTGACGCTCGTCACAGGCACAGCGCATGTGCTTTTGGGCTGGGCTTTGGCTTTTTGATATTTGCTTCGTTTAATTCCTTTTTGCACCTCCTTTTCCTCCTTTTTTTACTTTTGCTTCAAATAAACTACCTGAGATAAATAGGAAGGAAATACCGAGTAATATCGAGTAAAATGAAATAAATTGAAGCAAATAATAATATTATTTAATTGAATTAAGTCCTAAAATGTGATATAATTTCATGTTATCAAACTCCCGCATACTTAGACCTTTGCTTGTCCTCAAGCAAAATACAGTATAGAAATCGTTTTAAAAATTTGGCCAGATAAAAATTCAAAGCACACATCAATCCGTACTAGGTTGCAGGTAAACCTTGTTTAGAAGTAACCTGGGTTTAATCTTGACATCAACAACTACCGTTACAACCTCAGATAACCCTACCTTATGCAAACCAGTTCGAGTAATGCCATTATAGCTATCTTAGTTCCTTTACTCTTATTTCACCCATTTTCATTCTAGCGAAATCACATTAAGCCCTTTATCTTTTCGCGCACATAGTGGAGTAATCGGTTAGCGAATCTGATCCCCTTTTTTAGATTGAAGTTCTGGTACATAAGTCGGATAACTTTGTTATTCAGTCCATTGCAAATTGCGGGGGATCGAACCGTAGTCCGCCCTACCAAGTTCAGCACCAGATACCTGCTGAACCAACTCATAATGGATCTTTCATTTTATGCTTTTGTATGATCTGCAACCTTTTGATTAAATGATCTGGTAAGGATCACCTAACTTACTTAGTGCATTTCCTGGTATATATATATATATATATATATATATATATATATATATATATATATATATATATATATATATATATATTTATGTTACTTTGGGAATCATTCACTTATATTCATCGGCTCTCCACGTAGTTTGCTATTAAGATGGTGCTGACTTCTCGTATAAACTACTCGGGGTTACTATAAGGTTAAAAGTCCATGGACTTAGTATAATAGGTACTTATCCTGATCTAATCATGTTGAGGTTCTCAGAGCGTTGTTATGGTAATGATTTTGTTTTTGATTTCACCCAAGTTTTATAAAATAAGCAACCTTTATACTTATTGAGTGTGTTGAATTTTTGTTATGGCTCAAGAAAATTGAGGGGAATAGATAATACGAAATTTTCACACTCGGACTTAACTTAAAATAAATATATATATAATAATATATATATATATATATATATATATATATATATATATATATATATTTTTTTTAATAAATAATTTCAAGGGAAATAACAATGAAAGGGAAAATAACATACTTGAAAAGGGAAGGTTGAAAGGACAAGGTTTTCCCCCCCATACTTAAATTAAACATTGTCCCCAATGTTTTAAGGAAACGAAATACAAAAAAGGAAGGAAAAGGGAACTAAAATCAATGTGGCCTTCCGCCTCTTGTTCTTGGACCTGGTGATCTTTGATGTACGTCTAAGTTGTCGAATCTGCTGAACAATTCAGTGAACCGCTGGTCGGTTATGGCATTCCTAGCATCCTGTTGTTGTTGCATTTGACGCATTATTTGCATCATCTCGAGATTCTGTGCTTGCATACCATCAATAGCATCCATGATGTCGTCGTTGGTTGCAGGCCTTCTTCGTCGGCGACGTTGTGAGGATGGGCCAGTTGCATTATCGGAAGGGTTGAGCGGAACTGATTGTTGTGCAGGAGCATGATCACCTTGCTCCATTTATTCAAACTCGTCTGCGGGCGGGTTTGCATGTGAAGGATCGGTAGCCTCGGGAGCGTTTAGATCATAGAGGTGGCGGTTGGGGTTTGTGACATCAGTTAGGGCGATGTTGGGTAGAACAACGCTTGGGACTGCCTGGTTGTTCACCATAAGATAATACCCTCCGCCTACTCTGTTCTTAATCAGGCGGCTGGATCGACAGTAGCTGATATCCATAAATAGGGGAGGTAGAGATTCTAAAGTTTGGAGTCTATCCCCTAGGTTTAAGCCAAGTGCTATGGTGGTGATTAATCCACCAATTACAAAAGGTTGTCGGCCTCTAGCACATAAGGTGCGGATATGATGAAATAGAAAGGAGGCGGCGTTTACCTTAGTATCTGGTTCGAAGACACATTCGAGGAAGAATAACTCCTTTGCGTTGACCTTGCTGTTGTTCGGTCTTCCAAAAACTGTGTTTTGCAAGATGCGGATAAAGTACCGGATAGTTGGGTTATGTATATGGGAAAGAAGGAGCTCTTCCCAGTTGTAGGCATCTACACCGGAAATTTTCTTGAAAAGGTCGAAAACGGCAACTGCGTTCCAGTTTGAGTTTGGAGGGATTCTGGGGTGTACCTGACCTTCTATGGGAAATTGTAGCATGGTACTCAATTGGTTTTGGGTTAAGGAGTACTCGGTGTTGAACATACGGAAGGTTGCGGTACCAGTTAAAAATTCGTCTTCACCGGCGGAAGTGTTATATTCGTACGAACTTAAGAATTCTAAGGTTAGGGAGGGGTAGGTGGGTTGATTATGAGTGCAAAGGAAGGTTAAGTCGGCAAGGCGAAGCATCCACTCGATACCTTGGAGTAATCCTAATTGTTGTAAACAAGTTAAATCAGGATACCTGGTGGGGACGACGCCTCGCTGTTGGAAACGCTCGAATTGCTCCCTTTGATAACTTTCATCTTCGGATCGGAAGATGATATTTCCGAAATTCTGATTTCCCACCATAGTGATGAATGAATTTGAAGGAGTAATTTGGAAAGAAAAGAAATGTATTTGATATTAGAGAATGGTTTGTGGTGAATGAAGGAAGGTTTGATGGGTATTTATAGGAAATATTTTTGAAGTTGGAAAGGAAGTGGTTGAAAAGTAAATAAATGTGGGTAAATGTGAATAAATGGGGAAGATAAAAAGTTGAAGGGTGTAACGTTCGTCTCCACGGCTATGTAACATTCACCTAGTCTGAAGGGCGTTACGCTCGTTACAGATGCATGACGGGCGTCACAAGTACTTAGCGTGACGTCCGTGACAGAGTGTGTGACGCTCGTCACACAGTCTTTTTGGCAAGGCTTCAGCTAGCGTTCTTCATATGATTTTGGTAAGATATTTATTTTTATTATTTTGTTTTGCTTTAGATTATTTTATTTTGCTAATTAATTTCTCTTGCATGCTATTCTACTTTGCATAATAGTGCATAAATATATTTAATAAGTCATGTAGGCAGCTCAAGTAGAGAGCATAATAGATATTGCATAATAAAAATAAATAAATAGCTTCAATAAAATAATCATAATGTAACATTGGGAAGAAAAACAAAAAATGCGAAAGAGAAACAAATGCGAACATGAATTGAAATAACATTAATGAATAATCTAACTTAAAACTAAATAACTAAGAAAAATAAATTCTATCCATCTGCATGATCTCTGGCCGGAGGAGCAAAAGAGTTAACACGGTTTAGCAACTCGTGAAACTGATTTGTCATACGGTTCATGCTTCCCAGAAATTCGTGTCTCATGCTAGCGAACTCTTCTCTTAGGGCCTCTTGTTCTGACATCAAAGCTTCAATGGCAGTGTTATAATCAGTTCCGGGCATATGATGTCTAAGGTCGGGTATTGCTGATTCTTCGGTCTGAACAGGTTGAGGAGGAAGATCAATATCATAATAGCCAGAGGGTGTCTGAGGGTCAGATTCGGCATAAGGAATCTGGTCATCACAAATCTCATAGTCTTGGATGGATTCAGTGGATCTAGCAGGAGAGGGGGTTTCGTTCAGATTGTAGAGCCAGTTATTGCGGTTATGGACACTGGTCCTAGGATCGGGCATGGTGAATAGGCAAAGGACTTGGTTATTAATTATAAGCTCAAACTCGTCAGACCCTAGGTTTGCTATAAACATAGTGTTGAAGAGGAAGGGTATACTCATAATAGTAATGCCACAAAAAGGGCTTAAGTCAAGCATAGGCTGACGTAATCCGATAGCATTACCTATCATAGTTATCAAATCGCCTATTCAAATTGGTGCTCGCTCATCTTTGATAAGGTGGTCTAAATTTGCTAACATAAAAGTGGCACCGTTTACTGGACGGTTCTGGGAAGCACAAAATATGATGAAGAGTTCATCACGTGAAACTGTGGTACTGTTTGGCTTCTTCCCAAATAAAGTGTGGGTCAGGATCTTATGGAAATAGCGAAAGGTCGGGTTATGTATGTTTCCAGAGAGAAACTCATGTTCCTCGGGATCGTCATTTCCAGTCAAGTTACCCCAAAAGTGTTCAAGTTCTCTATATTCAAAAAGTTCTTCTTGGCTCACTGTGAATGTGTCAAATGATGTAGGGAAACCTAAAAGGTTGGTAAAATCTTGAATATTAAATTGGTACTCCATGTTAAACATTCTGAACTGAATAAAACCTCTGCTTATTCCTTTTCCATGGCTGGGTAGATAGATCAGGGAGCTAAGGAATTCTAGTGTTAGTCTGCGGTAAGTGACGAAATGTCTACGGATAGGAGAGGTTTCCCACCCAATCTGATCCAACAAATACAGGACACTTTGTCTCAGTCCGAGGGCAGTCATTGCCCAGTCATCAGCATACAGGCTAGGTAGCATCTCTCTCGTGGCTAGTTCGTCAAACTTTTGTTTCTGAGCCATCCCTCTGAATTTGATACCCATACGGTCAATTTGTCCCATCAGGTTAGTGTTAGCTAGAGAAAAGAAAAAACATGAGTTATAGTCAGGATTTGGCCAAATGCCGAAAGAAGAAAGAAAAAGGTTTTTTTAATAAATTAAAATAAATTAAGAAAGAATACTAAATAAAATTTAAAAGAATAATTAAGGAAGAAAAAAAAATATAAATATTGGTGGGTTGTCTCCCACTAAGCGCTTTGTTTAATGTCGCAAGCTCGACATAAAAATAATCAATTATAATCTATAAATTCTGGAGGCATTTCGTCTAAGTGCAAGACTTGCGAATCTTCATTGTTTTCTGCATAGTGATAATGTTTTAGACGTTGCCCGTTTACGGTAAATGGTTCCATAGATTTGCCTTTAATTTCTACCGCTCCACTGGGAAAAACTTTGGTGATTTGAAAAGGACCTGTCCATCTAGATCGCAGTTTTCCCGGGAATAACTTTAGCCTGGAGTTAAATAAAAGGACTGTATCGCCTTGTTTGAAGGTTTTCCTTGATATGCGCTTGTCATGCCATTGTTTTGTTCTTTCTTTGTAGATTCTGGCATTTTCGTAAGCGTCTCTTCTGAGTTCCTCTAATTCGCTTATATCAAGGATTCTCTTTTCACCGGCGGCCTTATAGTTTAAATTTAGATTTTTAATAGCCCAATAGGCTTTATGTTCTAACTCTACCGGGAGGTGACAGGATTTTCCATAAATGAGCTTAAATGGGGTCGTCCCTATGGGAGTTTTGTAAGCAGTTCGGTAAGCCCATAAAGCTTCTGGTAATTTTGATGACCAGTCTTTCCTTGAAGTGGCGACTGTTTTTTCTAATATTTGTTTAATCTCTCTGTTAGACACTTCCACTTGCCCACTTGTTTGAGGGTGGTACGGTGTCGCTACTCTATGTCTTACGCCATACTTAAGCAGTAGTTTTTCGAGTACCTTGGATATGAAATGCGATCCACCATCACTGACCACTATTCTTGGGACACCAAACCTTGGAAATATTATATTCTTAAAGAGTCTAGTTACTACTCGTGTGTCGTTTGATGGAGAAGTTATAGCTTCAATCCATTTTGAAACGTAGTCAACCGCCACGAGTATGTATTTGTTACCGAAAGAGGATGGAAAAGGTCCCATGAAGTCTATTCCCCACACGTCGAAAATCTCTACTTCCAAGACGCCCTTCTGTGGCATCTCGTCACGTCTAGATATATTTCCTGTGCGTTGACATCTGTCACATTTCTTAATAGCCGCATGTACATCCTTCCATATATTTGGCCAATAAAAACCGGCTTGTAGGATTTTATAGCAGGTCTTGGATGTACTTGCATGTCCATCATAAGGAGCGGAGTGACAGTGTTGGATTATATTTTCTACCTCTTCTTCGGGTATACATCGACGGAAAATACCATCGGGGCCTCTTTTAAAGAGTAAGGGGTCATCCCAATAATAATGTTTTATGTCATAGAAGAACCGTTTCTTCTGCTGGTAGGATAAAGTAGGTGGAACTATTCCGGCAGCTAAATAATTGACGAGATCAGCGTACCACGGTGTAACAGATATAGCTAAGGTGGTTCTTTCTGGTTCAAGGTTCTCAAGTCACACCATGTGTGACGCTCGTCACAGGAGTGCATATAGCGTGACGCTCGTCACAGCCTCTGTGACGCTCGTCACAGGCACAGCGCCTGTGCTTTTAGGCTGGGCTTTGGCTTTTTGATATTTGCTTCTTTTAATTCCTTTTTGCACCTCCTTTTCTTCCTTTTCTTTACTTTTGCTTCAAATAAACTTCCTGAGATAAATAGGAAGGAAATACCGAGTAATATCGAGTAAAATGAAATAAATTGAAGCAAATAATAATATAATTTAATTGAACTAAGTCCTAAAATGTGATATAATTTCATGTTATCAAGGTCCAATCACAAGACTGATCTTTCCGAAGAAGCTTTAATATAGGTGCACATGTGGCAGTCATATGCGATATAAGTCTCGAGATATAATTCAAGCGGCCGAGAAAACCTCTGACTTGCTTCTCAGGTTTGGGCGCCAACATCTCTTGTATTGCTTTGACCTTGGCAGGATCAACTTTAATACCTTTCTCACTGAAAATGAAGCCCAACAAACGCTGGAATAAATTTAATAAGTGCTCAACATGTTCTTCAAACGCTGGAATAAATTTAATAAGTGCTCAACATGTTCTTCTTCATCACTTGAATTAACAATCATATCATTAACATAAACTTCAATCTCTTTATGCATCATATCTTGAAAAAGAGTGGTCATAGCTCTCTGGTACGTTGCACCCGCATTCTTTAGACCGAAAGGCATTACTCTATAACAGAATGTTCCCCAGGGTGTAATGAATCTGGCCTTCTCCATATCTTCAGGTGCCATCTGTAGCGGTAAATTCATGATCATCAAGCTATGGATAAGCTAGACGTCAATTAAACTAGAGTCGCCACCACGCTTTTATTATTTCCAAGGGAAAAGGGAAAATCACGAACAAAACCCAAAGATAAGAAGTTTTCAAATCAAAACTAATAAAATGCCAGAGATTACAGGTAAGGGGGTTGGTTACACAGAGGGAAGGTGTTAGCACCCAAAGTCTCCTAGGTACTCCTAGGGAGCCCTTTTTTGTGTACATATGTGTTTTTGTACAAAATGATGTTTGGAAAAAATAGAGTGGAGGGATGAGAAAAGAATTCATTAATTATATTTTTGTGTTTGACAAGACCTTCGGACTTGTGCCTACGTACCAACATAAAATGAGGGATCAAAACCTCGTAGTTCGTGGTAACAATTTCAAATTGAGTGGATTGATTTTAACAAAAGTTTAAGTTTAACAAAGGCACAAGAGGCCTAGAAATATTTGGATGAGTGTTAGTTCTTTTTCTATTTTGAAATTTTAAGTCGAGTATAGTTAAGTTCATTTACAAATTTGATTAAGAAAAGAGTTTCAAAACTGCAATGGCATATGGCCAAAGTTTCTAATTTGCAAAATGGTCTAAGTTTAGAAAACAAACACAAGCAAATAAGATTTTTGAAAGGAGGGAGAGATTTGAAATTAAAGAAATGGGGGAGAGATGAAAAGACTAATCCTAAGCACAAATTTAAAAGTTAAGAGTTGAATAGATCTGACCAATGGGCTGCAATCCAATAGACAAGAATGTCATATAGAAACCCAAATTTCCCTTGGACTTTAGAATCACGAAATCTCCATACACAAATAGCAAGATGAAGAGTAAGACATCAAATAAAGATAGCCACATACAAGCTTAGCAACTCCATGATCTTCTTCAAAATTTCCCATGCATCAGATGACTTCTAAAAGTAGGCATTAGACACAGATTAAAAATAATAGCTTCAATATGATCATGTTGCAGATGAACTCAAATGGATCTTCAACATTGTATCAGATGAATGTTCACTTCACAAGCACTAAGTTTCATGAAAGTTGGCATTGGCCAAGTCCTTTATCATAGGGAGTGTTGCCTAATTCTAAGTCTATTGTCTCAGATCAAATCCAACTGTCCACACAATTTTCTTAAGGGTTTTTGCTCTTATTATGTACATTAAGGTCAAGAGACCATAAAAACAAACAAGTATATACAAACACAATATATCACAAATTATGGCCCAAGTGGGCAAAGTGAAAATGGCATTAAAGTAAACAAATTGAATGGTATTTATAATGGTAAATGAATAAAGCTTGAAATTAAAGTACATAAAAGTAAATGGCTTGAAATTAAATGTTAGTTGTTAGTTGATTAGAAGTTAGTATTGCTTTTGCTTTGTATTGTTTAAATCATTCCTTGGAGAACACTCAACCCACTATTCACAAGCATGGGTCTTTGAACCAAGACATCTTTCAAAAGAAGGGAAAAAGGTCAAGTTTCCCTACAATACCATGAAAGAGGGGAGACTTACAGTCTCACTTACTAGAATGCTATGCCTTTTGTGTCACCAATTTAGCGCTATGTTAAGCAATCATAATTGGACTTATGTAGAAGTCACAAATATTTGAGGTCGGACAATAGAATTTTGGTGTTAATACATGTTAGAGACATAGTATAATGGACTATGCTCATGAAACATACCACACACAAAAAGAATATGCAAAACTGTGGTGGACCTAATCTTATCCATGCTCATGTTGATTTTGCAATCAACTAGCCTTTGGATATAAAGAAGGGGAATGAGATGAAGAGGGAGGGGGAATGAATAAATAAGGGGAATAAGATGAAGAGGGAGGGGGAATGAAATCAACACAAATTGGTCAAAGGAGGACTTTTACCAAATTAAGATCATTCATTCATTTTGGAAGATGAAATGTACATTTCATCAATCCCCTAAATCCAATAATCTTAACTTAACAAAGTCAAATCAACCTTGACCAAGGCCCAACAACACAAGTCAAACTCAACCAGTCAATAATAGAAGCTCAACACAATTTATTTGGTATTTAAATAATTAAAATCAACTAAAATATGCATTAAATTAAATTATGGTTGGTCAATTTCCTAAAACCTCATCAAAACACCAAAGAAATGGCCATGAGATTTATCATAGGTCAAACAAGATCAAAGGACCTTGGAGAAAAAATTTGATCATTTTTGGAAACTTAAAACTATTTTTTAACAATTAAAAATATTCACAAAATCAATTAAATCATGAAAAATATTAATAATGATCCAAAAAATAATTTTAATTCAGAAAATGAAAGAGGAATTTATTTAAATTTTTTTGGTGAAACTCTCATATTTTTTGGATCAATATTAAAATTATTATGAATTAATGAAAAAAACACAAATAAAATGAAAAAAATAATCAGAAAAAACGTGGACCACTTGATCTCCCTCATTAATTGAGGTGGCAAATCAAGTGGTTACAAACGCGCAATCCACGATGGACTCTAGTCAGCGCGCCACAAACAAAGTCAAATAAACCGACGCTCGTGATTAGATTAATTCAAATAGATCATGTGGCTCTGGACCTTGCCAACTCACCATTGGAGCAAATCTCCAGTCTCCTTCTCAGGCGAGCCTCGCCGGACATGTCCAATCTTAACCATCATTAAAATAAAAAAGGACAAGATTTTAAAGTAAAAATGGCACTGAGCACGAATCTGTCCTCAATTCATCCTAACTCCAAGTATATTAAGAGATACAAGGAGTTGAAATTTAAGGTGCATGATCTGAGTTACTTCGATTTGACCTCAAAGGAACTCAATCTTGTTGCCTATATTGGTAGGACTTCAGACAACCAAGGATCCAAGAGAATTATGCAAAATTGAGTGAGAATCGAAGAGATGAAATTTTCTGGAAAATACCTTCAATGTAGGTCTGGATTCACTTGTTCTTGCTTTGGCTCGTGCTTGATCTTGCTCAGGATGTTTGCAGAAGTAGATTAGAATGCCCAAAAGGTCTTGGATCCTTGGAGTTTTGAATCTCAAAACGGTGAGATTCAAACTCAATTTCTAAAGGAAATTCTCAGGGTTATCCTCTCAAATGGAAGGGTTTGGTGTTTGGGATCAAAGCTGGCGCGAGGGTGTCCTAAATTCTGAGCATAGGGGCCTCTATTTATAGCTGAGTCACATGATATTTGCACCTTACAATTGAGTTTCCGAAATTGGCAATGAGTGATGCATGTGTGCATGGGCGTGTACAGGCCCATGAGATTATTCCATTTGATCCATAATTGAGTGTGAGCAAGTCTAAAATCAACTTGGAATGCAAGGCAAATGTATATGGAAGTTTGAAGTTTGATTTTTGCCAAATGATGATACAAGGTTCAAGCCATGCGCAACCCATTCAAATCTTGTCCAAAATGGATACAATTGGACTTTTTGGAAAGGTTATATCAAGAGGAACAACTTTCATGTTGAATACTTTTTCATTTGAAGCTTGTATGATGGTTAATTTTGAGGTGTAACTTTGAAAATTTTAACATATCAAATTTTTTTCTAAGTGTCAAGCCATATGTTCACTTATTCCACCTTCGCTAACTTTTTGTGTGAGCTTCAAATGAGAAATATTTCTTCATCAAAGTTGTAGATCTCTCAAAGTTCCTCAAAATGGTCACATATTTGACCTCATTTGGATTTGATATGAAGGAGTTATGCATTTTTGAAGTTGAGGGAAATCACTTGTTCAATGGTATTGGTCCAAAATGACCTATAATGTATCCTCATATCACATGGTCATAAAAGATGAATTAGCTCTTCCTCCAAACATCAAAGTTGAATTAGACATCTTGAATTTAGTTGTGAAACTTGTATATCCTTTCATATCATAAAAATGAGCAAGTTATGGCCTTGGAAAATTGACCTCCAAATTATGGTTTAGACAAAATGACCTATAATCTTTCACCATAAAACATGACTTTCCAAGCAAAAATAACTATATACCTCAACATGAAAGTTTTTTGGAATGTCATTTAGAGTAACTTTACTCTTCGAACCATTTTTGTATGACAAATATTGTAGGAGATAGGGCCTAGGGGACCCCAAATTTGATCAGATGAATTCCTCTGGTCAACCACCACCAACCAACTTGCTAACTTGCAATTCTCTTGACTTTTGGGACTCATGGGAGATCATATATGCATAAGGTGATGAAATTTGAAGTATCCCTTTAAATCTTTGATCAATTGTTGAAGAAGCTTGACGAAGAAGTTACACAAGATACCCAGATGAATTAGGGTTTCCAAGGCAAACCAATTCCAAACTTTTGATGAATTCTTGACCAAAATATGATGCCTAGAGACATAGTAAACCAATTCTTGATTGAACTCCTTGCACTGAGAGTCTTAAACCCTAGATATGAACTTGATAGATCATAGGTGATCATGTGCCCTACCTACAAAAGAGTTAGACAAATGCAAAGACATATTTTTGGTATTTTGGTTAGTAAAGATGATAAAATAAAAAGTATGATACAATCAAATGGTGCTTGGTGTTCTCTCCCAATGCAAACCCAATGAATGAGGGGGAGGAGGATGCCAAGTGTAAGACCCCAATTTTGGCCCTAAGATCCCTCATGGCATCATAGCATTTCATTTGCAAAGCCTCAAGGATCATAAGCATCTGGGTTCCCTTTTCCTTTAGGAGGGATCTCTTTTGAGTTGGTTTGAGATCACCAAGCATGCTTGAATTGTATATTATTGCTTTTCTCATTTTGTTTACCAACCAAAAGCACAAAAAAATATGTTACTAACATTTCTTGTTGTTGCTTGAAGCAGTCACAAGGTCAAAAGCTTCTAGGTAATCCTTGGTGTAATGATATGGCCAAGAGAAGATGAAAGCAAGCATGGCAATGGTTCCCAAAGCTCTCATCCACCAAATATGCCTCCCTAGTATCTCAATTCATCATTTTGATCAAAGCAAGTCAAAGGCCTTGAGGTTTGTTCCTCAAGGAAACCCTAATACATCTGATCATCCACAATGCCTTGCTCATGAAGTAACCTCAGCCCATGGTCAAATACAATCAAGGGAAGTTCTTTAACTCATCATTTCATGCATATTTGAACTTATTTGAGTGTCCTCAATCATCAATTCATCAAGATATGAGTTGTGGACTTGGAAAGTTGATCAGTCAATTCATCTGACTATTTTGAAATGCACTGAGACCTAACTTTTTGTGTGTTGGTCAAATGGAGATGATACCAAGAGAAACAATGTTATTAAGGACAATATGAACAACTTTCATTTTCATCAAAATTGGAGTTGAAGCTTGGAAGATCATCTCCCATTCCAAGACATTATAGGTCATTTTGAATGAAACCCTAATTTTGGGTCAACTTCCCAAGAATATAACTCATTCATTTTTATTATTTTGAGGTGGAAACAAATTCATTGTAAAGCTATTGTGTCTAATTCAAAAGTTATGTTGAACAAAATTTCAAAATCTCAAAAGAAATACATGTGATAATGCAAAACATTATAGGTGACTTTGGGCCAAATGCATTGAAATGGAAAAAGTCCAACTTCAAGTGCCCATAACTTCTTCATACAAATATCAAATGATGCAAAGTTTAAGTCCATATTGATTGTCTTGAAAAGCTTTACAACATTAATGTTGGAGGTTTTTCCATTTGAGGATTGCATCATTAAAAAACAGAAGGGCTTGAACATTGGCCAAATTTGGAAACTTCACTTTTGCATGTTTTACACCTTACACTTTAAACTCAAAATTCACTAATTTCCAAGGCCCAATTGAAATTTTGAACAACATATCATTTGTTCCTTATGCAATAATATTTCTAACCATTACTCATGAGGTGGCATTTGGAGTTTGGAGGCACCATTTTCGAAGGCATGAAGGTTTAGTGCATTTTGTGAAATTCAATTCCAATTGCCATGCATGAGCTGTTTACACTTCTTGTACACGTCCATTTGCAATCTGCATGAGTTCAGCAAGTTATTCCAAGCTTCATTGGGCCTTCCACATGATCATACAAGCCCATGCAAGGAAAATCCATTTGCCATGCACACGAGTAAAATCACTTGTTCAGCCAATTCCAGCTATAAATACATGTGTTATGCTTCATTATGAACTAACCTAAAGGTGCCTGAAATGCTGCAAGAGTTAATTCCCAACCATACCAAAGGAACTAAGTTCACATTTCTTCAAAATTTCAGATCTGAAATTCAATTGAATTTGGTTGAATCTCCAGATCTAAAGTTCCTAAACCTTCATCATCTGATCCATTGAAGTTTTGTTTTGCAAAAAGAACCAAGGAAAGGGACTCAAAGCTTCACAATTCAAAGGTGTGCATCAACTGGGTTTCCCTTCGAAACTCCTTATTCTTTGATCTATAGGCCTTGATATTGTGTTGTCTGAAGTCCTCTCTATAGAGGCATCATTATTGTATGCTCAATTTTTGAAAACAAGCAAGTTCATGATGAACACCATCAAGTTTCAACCTTTGATTTCTCTCACCATGGAGATGTAGAGTGAAAATAGATGGCACACGGGTGATGTACATCACCCCAACTTTAATTTGGTATATGGATCGTGAGTTTTGGTTAACTTTTGCAAACCTGCAACTCTGTCCGGAGCTGGTATGCTCGCCGGAGAAGACGGTGGTGTACACCACCGTCCACCATGCCAGATTGAATCTGGACCATTGGATGCGTTTCCCATGATCTAATCCTGACCCTTGTTATGTTTGACTTCATTTAATTCGTGGTACCACGCGCTTGACTCATGTACATGGTAAGCCCGCGCTTGAGAGCCTTCTGATCAGCCACGTCAATTAATGAGGCTTGATCAGACGCTCGTGGTTTTTCTGTTTTTTTTTTATAATTTCCATTTTATTTCTTTTATTTCATTTAACTTCAAAAATTCATAACTCTCTCATTTTTAATCCAAAAAATATGGGACCAATTGCATTATTTCTCTTTTAATTCTAGTTTCTAAAAATGATTTTTAATATTTTTTATTTCATCATTTGATATTTTTTGTGAATTTTCTCTTTTCTGGTTATTTTTAATTCATTTTAAATAGTTTTTGATATTCAAAAAATACAAAAATATTTTCCCAACCTCTTTGAATGATGATGGATCTATGACAAATATTCTCTTCAATTTTTAATTGATTTGATATTTATTTGATATTTTAGTTCAATTACGTTACTTTTATTCATTTTTAATTGATTAAAAATAGTTTTTGACTTTTAAAAATGCTGAAATTTTTTGTCAAGCTTTGCTTGACCTTGTTGAACTTGGGATAAATCACTTGGACTTTTCAAAGTTGATTTGAAGTGATTTTGAAATTTGACCTTTCTTTAATATTTTAATTCAAGTTTTATTTGAATATTAAAAAAATGTCAAAAATATTTTGTTCATTGCTTGACTTCCAATCTTCATCCCACTTCTGTTTTTGATTGTTTGACCATGATCCTCAATGTCATTGGTCAACACTTGTTGATTGGTACATTCCATTTCATTTAATGCACTTTATCCTTCTCATTTCCATTATCCATCTTCTTCTTCTTCTTCTTCTTCTTCTTTTCTTTTTGATCAATGAGTTAAAGGTTGATAAGTTAACATTGATTAGGGAGGCTTAATCTTCCTTGATTCGAATCTAATTCATCTTGATCAAATGATCAAGTGAATGGCTTTGCATTAAGGATAGATTGCTTCCTAAAACATGCAAAGGACTTAAACCAATACAAGATCATTTCCCATTTTCTTTTTGGCATGGCAAGTTGTTGGAACTTGGTTCACTAATCAAGACTTCTAACTTGTGTTGTTGCCTACATTATTATTGACCGGCCTCAGATAGTTGTGACTTCTACATAAGTCCAATTACGATTGCTTAACATAGCGTTAAATTTGCCTTATGGCCCACTAACTACTAACACTAACCATTAACCATTAACATTTACTTTTTGCACTTTACATTTATGCAATTTACTATTCTTGTACATACTACTCATTTGCTTTTTCCTTTGCTCATTTGGGCACATGTTTATGTTAATGCAATTTGCCCTTTTGCTCACTTGAGCACATAATTGTGTATATATCATTGTGCTTGTGTTTTGTTTTGATTATTATGGACCAAAATGCAAAGAAATGGACAAATGGACTTAGACTTTAGGACTTTCCCTATGCAAATTTGGAGTCAAAGAGCAACTAGGCATTGGGCCTTTAGAGTGCTATAAAAGTCAAAGAGCAACTAGGCCTTAGGCCTTTAGAATGCTATAAATGTTGAAGAGGACTTTGAAAGATTGCTTTCTAAACTCTTCTTGTCCATTCTTTGTTTGTTTGCTAGAACCTTTTAATGTGTGTGTTCTTATGCTAGGAACTCCAACTTGATCCAAATTGAGGAACCATTGCCATGAGCTTCTAAGAGAGAGAGATCCAAGATACCTGGAGGAGTTTTCCAAGAGTTCATTTGATTGTTGATTGCTTGAGTTTATGCTTATGTGATTGCTTATTCCAAAGGATGGGAGTTACTTGGATCATCACTATGATCTCAAGAGAGGAACTCCATTTGTGGTTTTACTTCTTATTCCTTACCTCTTGTATGTTTAGGACTTTAGCCATTCTTCTTCTATTCTCCACTCTAACCCAAGCCAAAACCTTTGTGCAAACATTTAACACTTGTTTTCAACATTAGAAACCTAAGCCTTATGCTTTTGATTTTCAAACTTTTCTTTTCATAACACTTATTTTGAATTGAATTTCTAAGTCAACTTTGACCATTTTGTACATACTTTT
This sequence comes from Lathyrus oleraceus, assembly GCF_024323335.1. Taxonomy (NCBI): domain Eukaryota; kingdom Viridiplantae; phylum Streptophyta; class Magnoliopsida; order Fabales; family Fabaceae; genus Lathyrus; species Lathyrus oleraceus. The sequence continues at coordinate 265,611,207 of NC_066580.1, forward strand.
CATTGGTAAATATAACCCATTCAAATGTCCTTTTCGTGGTTTCAATGGCCACTTTCTTAATCAAATTTTTTCACAACCTTTAGCTATTAGGTTTGAGTTATCCTTGAGGTAGATGTAATGCTCACCTATATCCTTAGTGATGGACAATGAGTCTTCCATGCTTATTATAGGGTTAACCCCTCACTAGCATGTTGAAGTTATCCTCACATGGTGGATTTATGGTTTTAGGTTGAGTTTTCTCCCTTGGATAACAAAAGACCTTAAGGCTTTTGGACCAATCAATTCACTAACTCATTTTGAGATTTTTACCCCGAACTACGAGGTTTTGATCCTAATCTTTTAAGATGGTACGTAGGCAATGGGTTTATCCATCCAAACACAAAATGTAAATAACTTGTATATTCTCTTCTCATATCTTCAATCATGTTTGCACAAACAAAATTTTCACCAAATACCAACCTTACAACCAATGTGAAAAGGGCTCCCTAGGAGTACCTAGGACGTTTTGGGTGCTTAAAACCTTCCCATTGCATAACCAACCCCCTTACCCAGATCTTTGACATTTTTACTAGTTTTTGATTCGATAAAACTTTTAGGTTTCTGTTCGCTTTCTAACCATTCCTTTGGATAAATAGAAGTGCGGTGGCGACTCGACTTGTATGGTTTACCTTGGATTTAGTCAATATCTCTAATGGTAACGAATACCCTGCTACACCAAGGTGTGATCCCAATGCCAATGCATATGATGGTATAACATGAGGGATCTTAGGGTCAAAATTGTGGTCTTACACCATCTTGATCTGATTATAACTGGAAAATTAATTCATAAATGAAAATACTTTGATTTAGATGTATTGTCTACCAACATGTCAATGTGTGGTAGAGGAAAATCATCTTTTAGACTAACTTTGTTCAAATGTCTATAATCAACACTCAAACGGATTTTTCCATCTTTCTTGAAACAGGAACAATATTGGCCACCCATTGCGGATACTTGGAGGTTACAAGAAAACCAACATCAATCTACTTTTGTACTTCCTCTTTGATCTTCACTTCCATTTCAGGATTAGTCCTTTTCAACTTTTTCTTATTCGGCGGGCATTCTAGCTTCACTGGAACTTTATGCTCCACAATCTCAGAATCCAGACCAGGCATGTCTTCATAGGACTAAGCAAACACATCAGAATAATCTCGAAGAAGATCAATCAGCCCTTTCTTATCTTTTGGACATAGTTGAGACCCAATCTTGACTTCCTTCACATCATCCTCGGAACTCAAGTTGACTAGTTCAATCTGGTCTTCAAACGGTTGAATGGCTTTTTCCTCTTACTCAAGTAAATAGGATAACTCATCAGATACTTCGTCATTATCAATCTCTTCCTCAGCTTCAAACACAGGGAAATCAAAGTTTGGAGAGGGACTAGGATCATTGTATTCAATGGGTTTGAGAATCAACCTGGATAATGATTTGATATTTTGATCTTAGAGAAGTGGAGGGCACACAAATATTATGCAGATGGAAAGATTATTATTTATTTATGTTTTTTTATGACTACCATTTTCAGAAAAAGCAAAAGGTAAAATAAAACATCATAGATGTGGATGAATAAAATTGTATTTTATTGATGATAATAAAGAAAATAAAACAATGTTCACTTCTCCCTTAGGCATGGGAGACAAACTTTTCTTAAAGATAATAAAAACAAATTACTTAGAACTATGAGTGACAACAGGAACATCAACAACAATCCAATTGTTGTAAGTCTGGCCATGCGTCACAAAGTTGGCGCCAACTTCATCTTCATCAACATTATCTTCAAGAATGGCTGCTGAGTGTTGATCAAACCCATGAATGAACCCTCCACTATGGAAAATTGGTTGCATAACTTTAGCTTTGACGTTGAACGGCCCTGGTTGAAATCCTAGACCGGCTCTGTTTTTGTTCTCGACAACCTCCACAACACGACCCCACTTGTCAATACTGCCAACTTGAATAGCCTCTTCTGCATCTTTCAAAGAAGACATGGGTGCCCCAGTTTTCTAGGGTTCATCAGCAATAGATAATGCTTGGAACGACACTCTAACCTCCTCCTCAGCATCAACATACGTGAAAGATAAAAAATGGCTCACCAATAATGTCTTCTCTGCACCAACAATGACAAGCTTGCCATTCTTCACAAATTTCAGTTTTTGGTGAAGAGTAGACGTCACTGCTCCAGCTTCATGAATCCATGGTCTTCCCAACAAGAAACTGTAGGCCGGGTGAATATCCATTACCTGGAAAGTAATTTGGAAATCACTTAGACCTATCTTCACTAGAAGGTCCACTTCTCCAATGACAGTTTTACGAGAACCGTCGAATGCTTTGACAATTACGCCGCTATACCTCATTGGGGAACCTTGATAAGAGAGTCTTGACAGATTTGATTTTGGCAGCACATTCAATGATAAACCAATATCAACCAACACATTGGACAGAGCGTCCTCCTTGCAATTCATGGAAATATGCAATGCCAAATTGTGATTTCTGCCTTCCCCGAGAAGCTCTTCATCAGAAAAACTAAAACTTTCTGCAATGTAACATCATGCTTAACATAAGCTTGTTCCAACACTTTCTGTAATGCCTCTCTGAGGGAAAGAGTTTCTAGCTCGTTGGCTATGTGGAAGAATCAGAAAACCTGAAAAAAACATCAAGAGGTCCAGTGCGAAAGATTTCAGCAGTATTGTGGTAAGAACTGTTTTACAGTAAGTTTGGGGTGACATGATCTTTGATGGTAATAAAATATTACTTGAGGACAAGCAACAAGCTAAGTTTGGGGTTGTGATCAGTCACCATTTATGCTAGACATTCCACTATTTAACCGTAAATAAGTCAGGTAAACTGTGTAAACTGAAGCATTTTTAGTTAGATATAAGCTCAATTCTATAATATGAAGTGTGTTGTTACTTATGAATTTCTTGAGGATATTTTACACTTTTGGGTATGTTAGCAGGTAAAAAACTAGTCTGGAAGCTCAGGGAATCAAACATCAGATGCGAAATTAAGCCCGAGCAAGAAAACGGAAGAAAAAATCAATTCTTGAAGAACTTGTTGCCCATACGCGTATGGCCTTACATGATACGCGTATGGACCTTCCCAGTACGCGTAGCATACGCAAATGACCAGAGGGGTTGAAAATCAAGCAAAAAGACAAGCTTCTGGTGATACGAGTACCAAACTGGTGATACGCGTACCAGACTGGGCAATACGCGTATCAGAGGCTGTCTTACGTGCGATACGCGTACCAGAGTGGGCAATACGCGTATGAGACTGGGCAATACGCGTATCAAGCCCAGAATCAGAAAAAGCCCAACTGAATAGCTATTTAGAGGCCAGAACACGAATTTCCGGGGGTTGGACGATTTTGGAGAGAAAAGAGACGCGTTTTGAGAGCTGGAGACTCTACGATTATCAAAGGATTCATATGTTCAAGAGTTTTCCGACGATTGAAGATTGATTCCTCACGAAATCCTGTAATGACAACAATGTTAATCTTTGTTTTTATTTTGATTATGAGTAGCTAAACCCCCCATTGCTAGGGGGTGACCCTGATTCTGAATGTGACAGATTTGATGTTTATGAATGCATTGATTATTTCTTCTTTTCCATTGATTTGTTCTTATTACTGTTCTTTATGCTTTATTCGTCGGACCAACGAATGATGATTAATATGAATAGTTTAAGCTGGACAACGATTATTCATTGATCTGGATAAGAACTTTGGATAGTAAAAATAACCTAGGACTAGGGATTTTCTATCTGACCGGTAATTCTTGATATTTGAATGTTTGAGTATGAACTTAATTATTTATGGACATAGTAATTAGGTTACATAATCAAAGGTCTTTTCACTAAGGAATTAGGAATAGATAACCTTGAGGACCGGAATTAATTGGACAGGAATATTGTCTAAACCTTCATAAATTATATCTGTTACAAGAAGTTTCATTCACCAAACCCTAGCAATCTTCTCTCATTTATATCTCGCTCAACCTTTTTACTTGTTTTATTTATCTGCAATTGGTAGTATAATTAATCACAACACAAAAACCAAAGGCTTTTGTCTAATTGAAACAATCTATAAACTCTGTGTCGTCAAGCAGTCCTTGAGATCGACAAACGGGGAATTTCCCTTTTATTACTACAGTGAGAAAAATAGTACACTTGCTATTTTCCCATCAAGTTTTTGGCGCCGTTGCCGGGGACTGCCAAAGATAATAGAGTTTATTAATTTATTTTCAATTAGAATTTTGTTGCTCTGCATCCAAAATTTTATTTACTGTTAATTTTATTTTTATTGTTATTATAACTAATTTCTGTCTAACCTGTGTATAAGAGGTAAGGCCTCAGCTAATTTTCATTTTGACGCAGAACCAGAGAGAACATTGCGCGCAAAGCTCAGAGAAGCTAGAAGAAAGAAACTGGCAAACTCTGACACCGAAGAACCGGTCACACCTGGCACACCAGCTTTTGTTCGCTCCGAAAAATCTGAGTCAGACACAGCTTCACATCCAAACACTGTAAAATGGCTGCAGACCCACCCCCAGCGGAAAGACTTTTAGGTGACTATGGCAGACAGAATAACCCAGCAGTACGGTTGACCATTGTTAACCAACCTATTAATGTTGCTCACTTCCAGTTACACCCCTCAAGTATCTGTCAGTTAGAAAGCAAACCTTTTGCAGGAAAGATCAATGAGGATGCAAACAAGCATCTGTAGAGGTTTCTGACTATGACTACATCATTGAAAATTGATGGGCATTCTGAAGAGGCAAAGAGATTGGTCATGTTCCCATTCACGTTATCTGAGGACGTTGAGGAATGGTTCTATTCCCTACCCGCAGGAAGCATTACTACATGGCAACAAATGGAAACAGCATTCTTGAACGAGTATTTTCCTGCTTCTGTGTATATCCGTAAGAGGTATGACATTGTGAATTTTAAACAGAAAGACGGAGAGACACTTAGAGATGCATACAAAAGATTCAAGAGATGTTTAGTTGCATGTCCTACACATAATCTAGATGAAACTGAACAAATGCAGAATTTTGTAAACGGGCTGAAGATGAAAACTAAGCAACTCATTGATACAGCTGCTGGTGGCTCATCTAATTTTTCAACAGCAACCGGTATCAAAAAGATCATCGAAGCTATAGCAGCAAATGAGAATTTGGAATTATATGACCGTACTGTGAATCAGCCAGAGGGAAAAATTGACTTGAAATTAGCAAATCAGGTAGTGAAAATGGAAGACCAGATTGCTGTTGAGGTTGAAAGAAGATTGAAAGCTATGAATTTAGGTACCCAGACTGTTGCTCAAGTTCAACCGGTTGCGACCATGATTTGTGAGATTTGTAGTGGACCACACTTTACCATGCATTGTGTTGCAACCGCAGAACAAGTACAAGCTATAAATTACCTGAGGCAAAATAATCCCTACTCAAATACATATAATCCGGGGTGGAAAAATCATCCTAATTTCTCTTGGAAAGACCAGCAAGGTAATATTCAGAATCAAGGACCTCCACAACAACAACCACCTTACCAACCACAATATCAATCGCAAGAGCAAGCTTATCAGCAACAAATACAGAAGAAAACGGATTGGGAGATTGCTATAGAGAAGATGGCAACTTAGAATATGCAATTTCAGGAGGAGACCAGGAATAATCAGAAGAGCACCAATGCATCCATTAAAAATCTGGAGATTCAATTGGGTCAGATAGCACAACAGATAACAAATTTTCAAACACCGGGCGCATTACCTAGTGCAATAGTGACAAATCCGAGGGAGCACCATAATGTGAGTGCGGTAACAACAAGAAGCGGAAGATATGTTGAAGATCGTAAGAAGAAGGATGAAGAAGAAGATCAGTTGCTTGAAGTGGATCTGGAAATCTTAGAAAACAAGACACCACCTGAGGAAGAAACTGTGACACTGCCGGTGGTACAAGAAAAGCTACCTGAACCAAAACCCATCATTAAGCTTCCATTCCCACAAAGAAACAAAAAGAAGAAGCAAGATGAGAAAATTTTTCAGAAATTCATGGAGTTGTTCAGGAAATTAGAAATCAATATTCCATTCTCTCAGGCACTCGAGCAGATGCCTATCTATGCGAAATTCATGAAAGACATCATCTCCAAGAAGCGCACCACTGACACTGACCCTGTTATACTAACTGAAACTTGTAGTGCTATTTTGCAGGGTATGAAGGTTCCAGTAAAGAAGCCAGATAGAGGTTTTGTGACCATCCCGTGTACCATTGGAGATAGGTCTTTTAAAAGGGCGCTGATTGATTTGGGGGCTAGTGTTAGCCTTATGCCTTTGTCTATTTACAGGAAGCTAGGAATTGGAAATGTTCAAGATACCAGAATGACACTTCAATTTGCTGACCACTCAGTGAAGAGACCTTTTGGGGTAGTTGAGGATGATCTGGTCAAAGTTGATAAATTTGTTTTTCCTGTTGATTTTGTAATTTTGGAAATGCCAGAAGATGAAGAGATACCTCTGATTCTGGGCAGACCTTTCTTAGAAACAGGGAGATGCAATATAGATATGGAGGAAGGTACCATGACCCTAAAGGTGTATGATGAAGAGATCAGAATTGATGTCCGAGATACTATGAAACATAAAGAGAATATGTGTACAAACCACTCCGTGGAAGTGATTGATCAAATTGTAACTAGCACAATTCAAAGAAAGTTTCCTGAATTACCGTTAGAAAGAGTTCTTAGTCTGTCGGTCAAAGAGATGGAGGAAAAAGAAAAAGAAGTGCTTGCTATGCTGGATACACAAACCCCTTGGAGGAAATACAACCCACGCAGGTGGGAGGATCTGAGAGCTTCACCAGAATTAGAAGATGAAAAGGTACTGAAGAAACATAAAACTGGTATTGGTGTTTTAAATGAGAAGAATGGCGACACCTTCAAGGTTAATGGTCAGAGGTTGAAACCATATGATCCCGGTGAAGGGGGACCAATTGAAACTGTTAAACTCATCTGAGTATGAGGTGTTCCGTCGAGCCATGCGACGTTAAACGAAGCGCTGCTTGGGAGGCAACCCAAGGGAGGTTTGAAATTTCATTGTGTATTTTTTCTTTTTGGTTTATTCAGTTTTTATTTTCTTTTGCTTGGATGTAATCGCCTATTATGGGTTGGCTTAATCTAATGAATTTGATTTTGTTTACCTCCATTTTCCTGTTTATTTCGTTAGATATGTGACTATGTCTGGCTATTGGTTTTCTTGATCACTTACACCAACTACTTGGGCGTCCTCTCTTTCAGTCCCCTGACTGTAGATACTGTTGTTTATGATTGGACGCACTGGTTAAGATTAACATCAGAACCACGAGCATGAGCTTTGAACTCAGAGGTATGATCGAACAAGTCAGCTTAACCCGTCCTGGTGAGATCCTAAAAAGCCAAACACTTATCATCATATGAGAGATATCAGGTATGTCTTTATCAATCTTGGTTTGCGTATGTTCTTTTGTTATTATTAGCTGTACGAATACACACACTGAGGCATGTTTTTTTGTTTATTACCTAGAGCCTTTCTAGCCATCCCACTATTATTATTATCCATTGTTTTACCCTGTTGAGCCTGTTAATCATTTATTTTTGATATACCCGTTTTTTTTCTAAAGCCATGACCTTGTACCTATCCTACCCTGTTCAGAGTATGTGAGAATTAATTTCATCTCTACGTTTCTATCTAAGTTTGGGGTTGCTGTTGGAATAGCAACCTTTAAGTTTGGGGTAGCTTTGCAGTACATGAATAGTAAGTAAATGTCGTATAAAAAAAAAGAGAAAAAAAAGAAAAGAGAAAAAAGAAAAAAAAAACAACAACAACATGAAAATAAAGAAAGAGAAAAGTGAAAAACAATAAAAGAACAACTTTTGAAAGATGCTACATTCACTATAGATAAAAGGAAAAGAGGACTGCATAACCCTACAGGAATAATAGAAAAGAAACGTAGTGAGAGAATGATTTCATGTACTCTGAACCAAAAACCTTTGTTCAAATTTCATAGCCTACCTAAACCAAAACCCCGTTACAACCCAAAAAAAAAAAAAAAAAAAAAAAACCCTTGTTCCAATTTCATACCCTACCTAAACCAAAGCCCTGTTACAACCCTAAAAGACCTCAAATAGTGTGTGTGATTGTACATGTTGATAGGATGAGAGAATTTATTCAAACTTCTGATTTGATATTGCATATTGTGATTTGAGAGTGATAACACTTTAACCCAGAGAGGCTTGGTGAGAGTGTAATATAAGCTGACAGGTAAAGTATATCTCTGAGGGAAAGAGTTTCTAGCTCGTTGGCTATGTGGAAGAATCAGAAAACCTGAAAAAAACATCAAGAGGTCCAGTACGAAAGATTTCAGCAGTATTGTGGTAAGAACTGTTTTACAGTAAGTTTGGGGTGACATGATCTTTGATGGTAATAAAATGTTACTTGAGGACAAGCAACAAGCTAAGTTTGGGGTTGTGATCAGTCACCATTTATGCTAGACATTCCACTATTTAACCGTAAATAAGTCAGGTAAACTGTGTAAACTGAAGCATTTTTAGTTAGATATAAGCTCAATTCTATAATATGAAGTGTGTTGTTACTTATGAATTTCTTGAGGATATTTTACACTTTTGGGTATGTTAGCAGGTAAAAAACTAGTCTGGAAGCTCAGGGAATCAAACGTCAGATGCGAAATTAAGCCCGAGCAAGAAAACAGAAGAAAAAAATAATTCTTGAAGAACTTGCTGCCCATATGCGTATGGCCTTACATGATACGCGTATGGACCTTCCCAGTACGCGTAGCATACGCAAATGACCAGAGGGGTTGAAAATCAAGCAAAAAGACAAGCTTCTGGTGATACACGTACCAAACTGGTGATACGCGTACCAGACTGGGCAATATGCGAACCAGACTGGGCAATACGCGTATCAGAGGCTGTCTTACGTGCGATACGCGTACCAGACTGGGCATTACGCGTATGAGACTGGGCAATACGCGTATCAAGCCCAGAATCAGAAAAAGCCCAACTGAATAGCTATTTAGAGGCCAGAACACGATTTTCCGGGGGTTGGACGATTTTGGAGAGAAAAGAGACGCGTTTTGAGAGTTGGAGACTCTACGATTATCAAAGGATTCATATGTTCAAGAGTTTTCCGACGATTGAAGATTGATTCCTCACGAAATTCTGTAATGACAACAATGTTAACCTTTCTTTTTATTTCGATTATGAGTAGCTAAACCCCCCATTGCTAGGCGGTGACCCTGATTCTGAATGTGACAGATTTGATGTTTATGAATGCATTGATTATTTCTTCTTTTCCATTGATTTGTTCTTATTACTGTTCTTTATGCTTTATTCGTCGGACCAACGAATGATGATTAATATGAATAGTTTAAGCTGGACAGCAATTATTCATTAATCTGGATAAGAACTTTGGATAGTAAAAATAACCTAGGACTAGGGATTTTCTATCTGACCGGTAATTCTTGATATTTGAATGCTTGAGTATGAACTTAATTATTTATGGACATAGTAATTAGGTTACATAATCAAAGGTCTTTTCACTAAGGAATTAGGAATAGATAACCTTGAGGACCGGAATTAATTGGATAGGAATATTGTCTAAACCTTCATAAATTATATCTGTTACAAGAAGTTTCATTCACCGAACCCTAGCAATCTTCTCTCATTTATATCTCGCTCAACCTTTTTACTTGTTTTATTTATCTGCAATTGGTAGTATAATTAATCACAACACAAAAACCAAAGGCTTTTGTCTAATTGAAACAATCTATAAACTCTGTGTCGTCAAGCAGTCCTTGAGATCGACAAACGGGGAATTTCCCTTTTATTACTACAGTGAGAAAAATAGTACACTTGCTATTTTCCCATCACTTCACACCTCATCATCATCATTAGTCTTCAACTTGTTGGACTCACCAGACTGACATGTTGGAGTACTAACTGAAATCGCTACAGGAATCTCTACTTTCTTACTCACAGAAACATCTTCTACCACCTTAGTGAAAATTGGACTGAATACACGACCACTACGGGTCAAATTTGCTATATCTGCGATATTCACCACTGAATCTACAATCGGTAAAGGAACTTGTTGACCATTTTCAATCATAATGGCATTATATGATATGACACATCTTTACCGGATGAGTAGGGGACAGGGCCCGCCAACCGTATAACCAACGGCGATACCGATTTATTGACATTATTGGTGCTTCTACTATCAAACTGAATAACTACCCGCTCAGGGGTCTTGAATACTGGTACAATCACATTTACATCATCTCCCATATCCCTCGATTATTGAATCTGGATTACATTCTCATTTATCAACTTCTGAATATTTCTCTTGACAATCATACACCCACAGGGATTCATGATACAGATTAGACAACCCTCATGGTCATGCTCACAGTCACTGATTAAACACAAATTCTTATGCATCTCCACTAGAGATCTTCAGATACGTATCACATCAAAAACTCAGAAATTCCCTGGACAGTCGTCCACCATGTTGACAGAAGCGTTACCATGAGTAGGCAACAAATTGGCTTTCACATTTGGCGCTCTATTCTCAAAGGACACCATACCACTCTTTACCATCTTCTAAACTTCATATTTCAATGGATAGAAGTTCTCTATATCATGACCAGGGGCTCCCTGGTGAAAAGCATAATGAAGATCGAGCTTGAACCACCATGGTAGTGGCTCAGGGATTTGTGGAGGATTTCTTGGCTGGATTAGATTCTTGAGGACCAATGACGGGTATAACTTTGCATAAGTCATAGGAATAGGGTCAAAGGAGACCTTCTTTCTCTTAAAAAAAAATTCGTGATTATTGTTGTTGTTGTAGTTGGTTCTTTGTTGCAGTTGTTGTTGTTGTTGTTGTTGCTGAATTGGAACTGATTTATTAGAATTGTTGGGAAAATAGGAATTAATGAGGAAACTTGATGTTGATGTTGATGGGGTTGAGAACTATTTCTTACATGAGGCCTCTTCTGCCTCCCCACCGATACTGAAGTATCTTCTCGTTCCTTCCTTTTAGAGAAACTATCGTCGTACTTCTTGATGGCTGATGCCTCTTCTTTAGACAAACATCCTTCACGAACTCCTTCAACTAGCCTCATCCCCATGTTTACCATTTCGGTAAAATCATTGAGGGAACTCGCAATCATGCGTTTGTAGTAAAATGAACTCAGTATCTTCAAGAAGATCTTCGTCATTTCTTTCTCTTCAAGAGGTGAAGTTATATGGGTAGCCAGTTCTCTCCATATCTAGGCATATTCTTTGAATGTCTCCTTAACCTTCTGAGACATAGACCTCAAATGGTCTCTATCAGGCGTCATATCCATATTATACTTATACTACTTGACAAAGGCCCCGCCTAAGTCATTGAAAGTACGGACGCTTGCACTATCCAAACCCACGTACCACCTAAAGGAAGCTCCAGTTAAATTGTCTCAGAAATAGTAAATCAGCAACTGATCATTATCACTTTGAGTAGACATTTTTCTGGCATACATAACAAGATGGCTGAGCGGGCAAGTATTCCCTTTGTACTTTTCAAAGTCCGAGAGCTTGAATTTCATCGGGATCTTAACATTGGGGACCAAGCAGAGTTTAACAACACTCTTCCCAAACAAATCTTTCCCTCTTAGAGTCTTCAACTCTTTGTGCAATTCAAGGAATTGATCTTTCATTTCATCCATATTCTCATATACATCTGGACCTTCAGATGTTCAGAATGGTAGATAGTGTCCTCAACATGAGGAAGAGTATGAACAACCAGAGGTGGCACTTACATGACCGGGCTAGATGCTGGCAGAGAAGCAAATATTGGTGCATAGCCTTCTGGCATAAAACTGGGTGGCACCCCCCAAGGGAATGACCGGGCTAGATGCTGGCAGAGAAGCAAATATGGGTGCATAGCCTTCTGGCATAAAACTGGGTGGCACTCCCCAAGGGAATCTAGCAGGCATGGAAGGAATTGATTGACTGGAAGCGACAACTAGAATAGTTGAAGAAGCAACCTCAGAAATGACAGTCCTATGAGAAGGAGGAGTTGCAGGAGAAGGTGATGACTGATTTTGGGCAGAAATCACAGATTCTATCAGCACCGTAAGTCTGGCGATCTCATCCTTCAGCTCTCGGATCTCTTGCTCTAGATGCTCCATTCTCTTCGGTTGGTTAGTGTGAATATTATAATGGTGAGTCAGGTTGGCTGATGTACAAGAGAAGAACTGATAAGACATCTGGCGGAAGAATCTGTTATACAAATGATGCATGAAATGCAATGTTTTTTATTGTTTTTAATTTTAAGGAACATATGAAGTCTCATTTGCAAATATATATAACAATTAATAATAATAATTTGACCATAAAATCTCTTTTCATTCATAAAAATTGGAAGGATTACACTGAGAACAATTTCAGAAACAAAAATACAAATACAAGAGAAAAGGAAACTATCATCCTAAGGTTCCCTATCAATTGCATCAGATGATCTGGCTATGGGTGCATACTTCCTTCGGAAGCATCGAATCTCGGACTCAAAGGAAGTCTTCATCTGATCCTTCTGAAGAACTAGCTGATCAACAATCTTATTCCAAGCACCGGAAGGTTGAGGCATTCTAGAGGAAGGTGAACCGTCTGGCTCTCTCTGTCTATTCATTGCACATTCTTCAAAATCTCAATAAGCGCATCATTGTCTTTCAACTCAAGCTGCAACTCTTCATGCTTTCGGCTCAAAGCATGGAACCGCTCCTCCCACATATCTTTTTCTTGCTTCAACTTGGTGAGTGCGTCTTCCAACTCCTATATATATTGGTTAAGGAGAGTTGATGGCTCAGCTATACCATAAACATAGGTCTTTCACAAGCATAAGACATCTTCTGCTCCAAAGCTCTCTTCTTCACCCAAATAGTGTAAGCTTCCAAAGATACATAATTGCATGGACCAAGCTCGGATCTTCCCTTCCTATGCACATTAGGCCAAGCATGCACCATCCTTTGCTTCAAATGTTGGGGATCTTTACCCTCTTTATAGAATAGACCCATTAACTGAGTGTTATTAGGTTTATCTCTCAAGGGGAACCCAAGTTGATGATGAGCCAAAGTAGGGTTATGGTTGATTCCTCATTGTGTACCAATGAGAGGCACATTAGAGAACTCACCACAACTATCAATAATATCCAAACTTATCAATGCAGAATCATACCAAACAATATCATCATTAGTGAGAGATATGAGTCTCTGAGACCACCGTAGACATTGCTTGTTCTCCAAAAAGCAAGCGTCTGAGGCAAGTGCAAAATAAACCACTTGTACAAAAGGGTAACTCAACACACAATAATCCCACCTCCTTTAGAATTCCTCAAATGCAAAGAGAAATATATGTCACCCAACAAAGTAGGAATAAGATTCCCAATCAAGAAGATTCTAACAGCGTTAACATCACCAAAACCGTCAATGTTAGGGAATAAGGCTAAGCCATAGATGAGCAATACAAAGATGGCTTCAAAACATCCATGTTGCTCCTTGTGTCCCTGACTGATTCCCTTGGATACTTTAAGAGGGGAGAAGGAAAGTTCAACTCCATACCTTTATGCAAACAATATAGAATGCACTTTTGATTTGTGTTGATGTAGTCAAAAGAGCTGGATGAAGAATTGTGTTGAATGGTTGCCAGAATAATCTTGAGCCACACCCTCATATTCTTGTGAAGCTCTTTATTCTTGGATGTTTTTCCTTATGGGTTCTGAGAGAAGATAGTAGGGATAACTTCCTGGAACATGTACTTAGCCCTAAGGTTTATGCAGCGGTAAATTCATGAAAATTAAGCTATGGATAAACTTAACGTCAATAAAATCAGAGTTGCCACCGCGCTTTTATTGTTTCCAAAGGAAAGGGGAAAAGTATGAACAAAACCCAAAGATAAGTAGTTTTCAAATCAAAACTAATAAAATGCCAGAGATTATCGGTAAGGGGGTTGGGTACACAGAGGGAAGGTGTTAGCACCCAAAGTGTCATAGGTACTCCTAGGGAGCCCTTTTTTGTGTGTGTATGTGTTTTGGTATAAAATGATGTTTGCAATAAATAGAGTGTGGGGATGAGAGAAGAATTCATTGATTATATTTTTGTGTTTGACAAGACCTTCGGACTTGTGCCTACGTACCAACATAAAAATGAGGGATCAAAACCTCGTAGTTCGTGGCATAAATTTCAAAGTGAGCAAGTTGCTTTTAACAAAAAAATTAAGTTTAAAAGAGGCAAAAAAGGCCTAAAAGAGTTTGAATGAGTGTTAGTTCTTTTTGTCTTTAGAAATTTTAAGTCAAGTATGGATAAGTTCATTTACAAGTTTGATTAAGAAAAAGAAGTTTAAAAAATGTAATGGCATAATGCCAAAGTTTCTAATTTGCAATAAAGTCAATTTAAAAATCACAAGCAAAGAAGATTTTGAAAGAGGGGAGAGATTTGAAATTTAAGAAGTGGGAGGAGATGAAGAGACTAATCCTAAGCCAAAGTTTAAAAGTTAAGAGTTGAAAAGATCTGACCAATGGGATGCAATCCAATAGACAAGAATGTCATATAGAAACCCATTTTTCCTTTGTACTTTGGAATCAAGCAATATCATTACACAAGTAGCAAGATGAAGAGCATGGCATCAAATAGCCACATCCAAGTTAGCAACTCCATAGTCTTTTTCATAATCTCCCATATATCAGATGACATACTCATTGAATGGCTCATAAATAGGCATTAGAAACAGGTCCAAAGTAACATTTGCATCAAGACCATGTAGCAGATGAACTTAAAAGGGGATCTCAATACTTACAACAGATGAAAGTTCAATTCACAATGACTTGGCTTCAGCAAAGTAGGCATTGGCCAAGTCATTTTGCATAGGGAGTGTTGTCTAATTCTAAGTCCAATTTTATGTTGATGATATGATTGCTACATCCAGTGGAATGGATGGGATAGAATGGGATTGAAGATGAAGAGGAAGGGGAAATGAGACAAACACAAATTGGTCATGGGAGGAAGTTTATCAAATTAAAATCATTCATTCATTTTGGGAGATGAAATATACATTTCATCAATCCCCTAAATCCAATGATTTTAATCCAACAAAGTCAAGTCAACCTTGACCAAGGCCGAAACACAATAGTCAAACTTCACAAGTCAATACAAATAGCTCAACACAATTTATTCACAATTAAACAATTAAAAATCAATTAAATTAAATTATATTTGATCAAAAACCTAAAACCTCTTCAAAACACCAAATAAATGGCCAAGAGATTTATCATAGGTCCAACAAGGTCAAAAGACCTTGGAGAAAAAATTTCATTATTTTCAAAAAGTCAAAAGTATTTTTAAACAATTTAAAATACGTACAAAAACAATTAAATCATGAAAAATATTAATATTGGTCCAAAAAATTGTTTTAATTCAGAAAATGAAAGAGAAAAATATTTGAATTTTTTTGGTGAAAATCCCATATTTTTTGGATCAATATTAAAATTAATATGAATTAATGAAAATAAAGCAATTAAAATGAAAATTCAGAAATTCAAAAATACGTGGACCATCTGATCTCCCTCATTATTTGAGGTGGCAGATCAAATGGTCTAAAGCGCGTGTTCCATGTAATCTCTAGTCAACTGCACAACGCACGTGGTAATCACAACCAACGCTCAAGATTAAAACATTTTGAATGGATCATGTGGTTCAGAGACTTGCCAACACATCGTCAGAGCCAGAGCTTCGGTCTGCTTCTCTGGTGGACCTCACTGGACTGGTCCACCTTCAACCATCACCAAAATGAAAAAGCAAGACATGGCTTCAAAAAAGATGCTCAAGAGCTCGAATCTGGCCTCAAATTTTGTCTAACTCCAAGTATATAGGAATATACAGGGAGTTGAATTTTGAGGATCATGATCAGAGTTGCTTCGATTTGACCTCTAAATAACTCAATCTTGTTGCCTACATTGGTAGGACTTCAGACAACCAAAAATCAACAAGAATAGTGGAGAAATAAGAGAGAATCGAAGAGTGGAAAAATCTGGAAAATCACCTCAATAGAGCTTCAGATTGGCACGATCTTTCTCTCAATTATGCTTTGCCTTGCTTCAGATGCTTGATGGAATAGAAATGGATCAAGGAAAGGGATGGACTCTTGGAGTTTCAATCTCAAAACAGTTGGAGATTTGAAACTCGATTTTCAAAGAAAATCTTCGAGCTTATCCTTTAATGGTGATGGTGGTTTAGGGTTGCTGAATCAAAACTTGCGCGTGAGGTCCTTATTTCTGAGCAAGAGAGATTCTATTTATAGGCAAATGGGAATAATATTTGCACACTTCCATTTTTTGGCAAAAGTTGAAAATCTCTCTTGCATGCTTGCATGGGCGTGTGATAGGCCCATCAACTGATGCACTTAGGTCCAAGATTGAGTGTAAGCCATGCTGAAATCATGTTGTCAAGCCATGCATTCGTGTATGAAAAGTGGAATTTGATATTATCAAAATGGTCCTTCAACTTTAACCCAGGCACAAGTCATTCATCCTTTGTCCAAACTAGATGATTATGGACTTTTTAGAAAGTTTGGATCAAGTGGAACAACTTTCATGTTGAAGACTTTTTCATTTGAAGCTTTGGTCATGATGTTTTGAGGTGGAAGTTTGGAAAATCAAACATATCAAAACAATTTCTAATTACAAAGCCATATGTTCACTTCTTCCACCTTGAATAACTTTTTCTATGGGCTTCAAATGAGAAACGTTCCGGAATCAAAGTTGTTGCTCTTCTAAATCCATTCAAATTGGTCACACATTTGACCATATTTGGATTTGGTATGAAGGATTTATTCATTTTAGAAGTTGAGGAAAATCACTTGTTCAATGGTATTGGCCCAAAATGACCTATAATGTTTCCTCTTGGCACATGCGTTTGTAAGTTGAATTTGCACTTCCTCCAAACATCAAAGTTGAAGTAGAAATCTTGAATTCGATCATGCAATTTTAATGGCTTTCATCTCTAAAATTCTAGTTATAAGACTTTCGATGTCACACGGGTTGTTATGGCATCCAATTATGCACATACAAGAATTATGCAGAACTTAAAAGTAAGTGCAGTAAATAACACAAGTAATTGTTTACCCAGTTCGGTCCAACATGACCTACGTCTGGGGGCTACCAAGCCAGGGAGGAAATCCACTATTAGTAGTATTAATTCAGACCTTAAACCAACTGTTTAACCCTATCACTTAATACCTACCCAATGCAATTTCAATCTTACACTAAGATCAGAGCTCCTACTCACTCCCCCTCAATCACCTCAGTGATTACAACCTTTTATTAAGATTAAAGACAATTGTGAAGTCACACTTCAAACAACTCTTGATTGTGCTTAATAGCTTTAATCAAGATACACAACACTCACGCTTAAAAGCTTAGAGTGACACAACACTTACAACTCAATGAACAACCTATATCAATGCAATCATCTCAGTGATAATAGCTTGGCTCACAAGATACACCTAATACAAGACACACAAAAATACAGCAGTGAAATATGATGGACACACAAAATCTTCACGCCTAAAATCCCCGAGTTCTGAGAGAAGGATTGCCATCCTTTTATATTGCAGCACTTGGGCCTTGTACTTGTATTTCCTGAATTTAAGGTCAAGCGAGTTAACCTAAATTCCACAGCTAGGTTACTAACAAATAGGCTATTTGTTAGGTTCATTTATTGTAGCTTAGTTGTTGGTTTCCTGGATTTTAGCTCAGCTGTTGACTTCCTGAAGAATAGCCTGAGAAAAATGCTGAAACAGAAAAACTAAACAACCTACAATTTAGCATATGCTGTATGGAGTGAATGTCACAACATTTAGTTTGACATCCAAAGCATAGACCATATGCTAGGTCTGTTATCTTCCTGAAAACAGACTGTACAAAATTGTTGTTCTGTACAGGACCAATCAGTCCATACTTCAGTAACAGCGTACATTCATAAATGTCAAAGCATCCAATTTGACATTTACACAATGAGCCTTACGTCAGGTCTGTTATTCTCTTGATAAGCAGACTGAGAAATATACTGAACTGTAGCAGACAACTGACCTGCCTATTATTCAGTATATGCTGTCAATGATGAATGTCATAACTTCCAGTTTGACATTCAGACAGTAGGCTTTGTGTCAGGTCTGTTATCCCCTTGATAAACAGACTGGAAACAAATACTGAGTTATTAAAGAACACCAGTTGTTCTATTCCTCAGTAACTGCTAACAGGGATGAATGTCATAACATATAGTTTGACATTCAGTAGATCCTGTATTAGCTAAACCTGCAACATACAACTCAAGTATGTCATGACATCAGTCAAGACATCAGAGTACAGTTAGATGTTCTAACATACAATGCAGTCAAACAGTCATCTCCACAGCATGTCATGACATCAGTCAAGACATTAGAATCCAGCTAGCGTTTTACCATACAATGCAGCCAATCAAACATCTACAAACTCCCCCTTTGGCAAATTTTTGGCTAAAACACTTTGGTCTCACAACAGAGTCCACAGCAGCGGAAAACACACATCTAACAGGAAATTAACCTAGCTAATACACTCAGAGTAGCAGCACACTCACACACATGGAAGTAAAATAAAAACTTCACATATCAGCACACATACAGAAGTTAAATAAAAACTTCTAATTGCAGCACACATACACACACTCACACTCATGGAAGTGGAACATCAGCTGCAGCACAACCTCTGGATTAGAGGATCTTGAATATCTGTCCTGAATATCTGTTTAGCAAAACAATCTGTTGTCCTGGGGCATCACAGATGTTACTCCCCCTTTTTGTCAAAAATGTTGCCAAAGCAACACTTTAAATTACAGACCAACATAACATAAACAGAATTACACACAAATGACAGAATTACAGACTTGATTTTACTTCACAGTTTCAATCAAGAATATCCTCTCTTGATCTTGCTTTACAGCTTTGATCAAGACATCACCCACTTGACCTTGTTTCACAGCTTTGATCAAGTAGTCACACACTCTTGCTTTACAGCAGGTACACCCATATCAGATGCCATGACTTTGAGTCTGACATCTTGAACCACTCCTGCATGAACACTTTCTTGAAGTCCAGCAGGCACACAGGATGTCTCATGTCCGAATATCCCCTTAACATCTTGTTCCTACACTTGCAGCAAGTAACATAGTTGTGAACTGTTGTCCAGTCATAGCACACTTTCAATTGTTTAATAGGTTGAGATATTAAACAGTACATCCCAAACATCATTGGTTGCTATAAGTCCTCAGAAAGGCATATTCCCAGTTTTCCCCTTAAATTTTCAAACTGAGTAGCATCCAGAGCCTTTGTAAATATGTCAGCCAGTTGTAGTTCGGTGGCTACATGTTCCAAGGTAATCACTTTGTCTTCCACCAGATCTCTGATGAAGTGATGTCTAATGTCAATATGTTTGGTTCTGCTGTGTTGGATGGGATTCTTGGAAATATTGATGGCGCTGAGATTATCACAGAACAATGTCATGACATTTTGAGAGACATTGTACTCAGTAAGCATCTGTTTCATCCACACTAGTTGGGAACAACTACTTCCAGCCGCTATGTATTCAGCCTCTGTAGTGGACAGAGATACACAGTTCTGCTTCTTGCTGAACCATGATATGAGATTGTTTCCCAAGAAGAAACATCCTCCTGATGTGCTTTTTCTGTCATCAGCACTCCCAGCCCAATCAGCATCACAATACCCAGATAGGACAGGCTCAGAGCCATGAGAGTACAGCATACCATAGTCACAAGTCCCATTGATATACTTGAGAATCCTCTTGACTTGATTCAAATGGCTCACTTTGGGCTCTGCTTGGTATCTAGCACACACTCCAACTGCATAGGAAATATCAGGTCTACTTGCAGTTAGGTATAGTAGACTACCTATCATGCTTCTATACAAGCATTGATCAACACTGGGACCTCCATCATCTTTAGTTAACTTTAAATGACTAGGTGCAGGAGTTCTCTTGTGCCTAGTGTAACACCCCAATTAAAATAAGATAATTATTTAATTTAAATTAATATTTTATTTATTAATTTAATTGAATAATTGGAATTTTGGATTATTATTATTATTTTGGGAATAATAATTATTGGAATAATTATTTATTGGAATATATAAGTTGGAATAAAAAGTCCCAATTTTGGAACAAGGGTTTTCACGTGAAAAGGAAAAGAGAAGCGGCTGAAAGAGAAAAAGGGCAAAAGGCAGAACAAGAGAAGAGGAAGAGCTTGAAGCTGCAGAATTTGCCGGATTAACTCAGGTAAGGGGGGTTTATCGTTGATTTAACGGGTATTATATGATAATATGTCATGGGTAGTGATAGACCTTTGAATTACCTCTGAATTGGATGATTAGGGTGAAATTGTGAACTTTTGGGATGAATGAAATTGGGGAAGAATCGAGAGGAAATTCGTAGGAATTTGATGTAAACGTGTTAGGTTTGGTGTAATCAAATAAGATATGAATTGTGTTGACAATGAGGACGATTAATTGATGTAAATTGGACTGTGGAAGGTTGGATCGGATAGGTTTCGTAATAGGGAAAACCATTGTAGACCTGAAATCTGTTTTCTGTAGCAGAGGGTTCTGTTCGCGCGCGATTCGTGGCGCGAAGCCCCGTTCGCGGCGCGAGCTGTCAATTCCAGAAGGGTTCTGTAACACACCGTTCGCGGCGCGAACCCTGCTGCGCGGCGCGAACTGTGCTGTGCAGAAGTGGATATTAAATTGTGATTTCCTGTGTTATGGTGGTGCAGTTTTTGGCCGTTTAGGCTGAGTGATGTGACTTAGCTGGGGACTGATGTAATAGGGATCATTTCCCGTTGTTTTGAGTGGCATAGGTATTAGTAAGGTGTGCTAATACTATGATTGATTATATGGCATGATATGAGTTGCTTTTGTGATAAAATGTGATGATATGTGATGGTGTGTATTATACTGTGAATGTATCAGTTATGCATGCATTGTGAATAGACTGTGTATGACTTATAGTGTGAGCATATTGTCTATTCTTGAGTTGTTGTTGATGTTGCATTGCTAGATGATTAGCATGCATGGCATAGCCTGTGGGGCTGTAGCTAATTCCCATGGTGAGGAATTAGTGAGTGAATTCTTGTTGAATTGTTATTGATGTTTGCATACTAGATGAGTAGTGTGCATAGTCTAGCCTTCGGGGCTGTAGCTAATTCCCACGGTGAGGAATTAGTGAGTGAGTCATTAGATCTCAATGAGTGGGACTAGTGAGCTTAGTAGCCGTATCTGGAGGGATCGGTGAGCTTGAACCGTATGTTCGAGAAGAGTCGGTACCGCATATGTTGAGTCTCATTGCATAAATGAATGTATGGCATATAATATGATTGGATGTATTCCAGTATTATATGTGTGTTGTGTGTTGTGTTGTTGACGTTGAGTATGGTTGGAGATTATACATATGTGATATGTTATGGTTGAGTATGATATTTGAATTGATGCTGCCGTTATTGAGTGTGTAGTCTGGTTAGGGTGATTTGATGCGTTATTTACTTAACATTACATAATGTTGTATAATGCTTATTATATTGATTGAGGAACTCACCCTTACACCTATTTTTCAGGTAACGAGCAGTGAGTTGAGTAGGAGCTAGTGCTTGGAGTCTAGTGTAGTCTCCTAGTGGGTCATGCTCTGATAGATGTAACATCGGAATGGGTTGTTTGAATATTTTATTGATTGGTTGTGAACCATTTTGCATGTAATATGTTACATGATGTGAATAATTGAATTGATTTTATCCGCTGCGTATTATGCAGATACTTTATAATTTGGATTAAATAAATGAGCATGACAGGATATTCTGATGATGGTTGTGAAACGATTGTGTGACACCCTTCGGGGCATAATTACTCTGATTGATTTATTATTATTTTAATTAAATAAATTGGGGGTATTTAGAAGGGTGTTACATTAGTGGTATCAGAGCATAGTCGGTCGAGTCGAGTCGTAATTTTTCTGTTTCCCCTGTACGGGATAGGTGTTGTGTAACCCTATCAGTACTTATTGTTGTAGCTTGTTGGGTTTTCAGAATAGAGATGGCTGGAAGAGGTAGAGATGATGCTGCGATTGCTGAGGCTCTGGGTATGCTGGCTGGAGTACTTGGAGGAAATCCGAATGTTGTGGGAATGGGAGTTGCTCGTCAGTTGAGTGAGTTCCAAAAGAACAATCCTCCAATGTTTAAGGGAGCATACGATCCAGATGGTGCTCAGAAGTGGCTGAAGGAGATAGAGAGGATCTTCAGAGTAACTGAGTGTGCTGATAACCAGAAGGTCAGGTTCGGTACGCATATGCTATCAGAAGAAGCTGATGATTGGTGGGTTGCTACCCGCACTGAGTTGGAGGCTGCTGGAGATGCTGAGATTTCTTGGGCTGTGTTCAGAGAGAGATTTCTGAGGAAGTATTTTCCCGAGGATGTCAGAGGAAAGAAGGAGATAGAGTTCTTGGAATTGAAGCAGGGTAACAGGTCTGTTACGGAGTATGCGGCTAAGTTCACAGAGCTGTCGAAGTACTACACTCCCTATGCTGAGGCTGCTGGGGAATTTTCTAAGTGTGTGAAGTTTGAGAACGGGTTGCGTCCCGAGATCAAGCAGGCGATTGGGTATCAAAGGATTAGAGTGTTTTCTGATTTGGTTGACTGTTGCAGGATTTTCGAACAGGATTCCAAGGCAAGAGCTGAGAGCTATCAGCAGAGAGTTGATAGGAGAGGCAAGAATCAGATGGATCGTGGAAAACCGTATGCAGCTGGCAAAGGTTTTCAGAGGCAGAGTGGGACGAAGAGGCCTAGTGGGGGAGATTCTAGTGCTCCTGTTAAGTGTTACAGATGTGGTCGGGCTGGACATCGTGTTCATGAGTGTACCAGTGCTGAGATGAAATGTTTCAAGTGTGGAAAAGGTGGTCATTTGGCTGCAGAGTGCCGGTTGAAGACTGTGACTTGTTTCAACTGTGGAGAGTTGGGTCATATCAGTCCACAGTGTCCAAAGCCAAAGAAAGAGAATCAGTCAGGAGGCAAGGTTTTTGCTTTATCAGGTTCTGAGACTTCTGCAGATGATCGTTTGATCCGAGGTACGTGTTGTATTAATGGCTTTCCTCTTGTAGCTATTATTGACACAGGTGCGACTCATTCTTTTATATCTTTGGATTGTGCTGTGAAACTTAAGTTAGAGATATCTGAGATGTTTGGTAGTATGGTGATTGATACTCTTGCGAAGGGTTCAGTGACTACTACTTCTGTTTGTTTAAGTTGTCCCTTGAGTATTTTTGGTAGAGAATTTGAGATAGACCTTGTGTGTCTCCCGTTAGTGCAAATTGATGTTATCTTGGGTATGAATTGGTTGGTGTTTAACCGAGTTTCTATCAATTGTTTTGATAAGACTGTGGTATTTCCTGAAGTTGAGGAAGAAAAGAGTTTGTTTTTATCAGCAAGGCAAGTGAATGAGGAAGTAGCTGATGGGGCAGAGCTGTTTATGCTATTAGCGACTTTGGAGGCTAAAGGTAAACTGGCGATTGGCGACTTAGCCGTGGTGTGTGATTTTCCTGATGTGTTTCCTGAAGAAGTGAATGAATTACCGCCAGAGCGTGAAGTTGAGTTCTCAATTGAATTGGTACCTGGTACTAGACCGATATCGATGGCTCCTTATCGTATGTCTGCTGTTGAGTTAACTGAATTGAAGAGTCAGTTGGAAGATTTGTTGGATAAGAAATTTATTCGTCCTAGTGTGTCACCGTGGGGTGCACCAGTGTTATTGGTTAAGAAGAAAGAAGGTACTATGAGGTTGTGTGTGGACTACAGGCAACTGAATAAAGTGACGATCAAGAATCGGTATCCGTTACCGAGGATTGATGACTTGATGGACCAGTTGGTTGGTGCAAGCGTGTTCAGCAAAATAGATTTGAGATCTGGGTATCATCAGATACGTGTGAAGACTGAGGATATTCAGAAGACTGCTTTCAGAACAAGGTATGGACATTATGAGTATTCTGTAATGCCTTTTGGTGTGACTAATGCGCCTGGAGTATTCATGGAGTATATGAATAGGATTTTCCATCCGTATCTAGATCAGTTTGTTGTGGTGTTTATCGATGACATTTTGGTGTATTCGAAATCTGAAGAAGAACATGCTGAGCATTTGAGAATGGTTTTAGGAGTTCTATGAGAAAAGAAGTTATTTGCTAAACTGTCTAAGTGTGAATTTTGGTTAGGAGAGGTTAGTTTTCTTGGGCATGTGATTTCAAGAGGTGGTGTTGCTGTCGATCCTTCTAAGATAGAAGCGGTATCTAAGTGGGAAGCTCCTAAGTCTGTTGCTGAGATTCGAAGTTTCCTTGGTTTGGCTGGTTATTATAGGAAGTTTATTGAAGGATTTTCTATGTTGGCATTACCGTTGACGATGTTGACTAGAAAGGGGCAAGCGTTTGTTTGGGACTCAAAATGTGAGGAAGGTTTCCAAGAGTTAAAGAGACGGTTAACTACTGCTCCTATTCTGATATTACCGAGTTCGTCGGAATTATTTGAGGTTTATTGTGATGCTTCATTGTTGGGTTTAGGTGGTGTGTTAATGCAGAATAAGCAGGTTATAGCTTATGCTTCAAGACAGTTAAGGGTTCATGAGAGGAACTATCCGACGCATGATTTAGAGTTGGCAGCTGTGGTATTTGTTCTTAAGTTATGGAGGCATTACTTATATGGGTCAAGATTTGAAGTTTTCAGTGACCATAAGAGTTTAAAGTATTTGTTTGATCAGAAAGAGTTGAATATGAGACAGAGAAGATGGTTAGAATTTTTGAAGGATTATGATTTTGGTTTGAATTATCATCCGGGTAAAGCAAATGTAGTGGCCGATGCTTTGAGTCGGAAATCATTGCATATGTCTATGTTAATGGTCAAGGAATTGGAGTTAATTGAGCAGTTTAGAGACTTGAGTTTGGTGTGTGAGAGTACTCACAATAGTGTTAAATTGGGAATGTTGAAACTAACAAGTGGTATTTTGGATGAGATCAGAGAGGGTCAGAAATCCGATATGCTTTTGGTTGATAAGTTGACCTTAGTAAATCAAGGTCAGGGTGGTGAATTCAGAGTTGATGGGAATGGTATTTTGAAATTTGGTAATCGGGTGTGCATTCCGGATGTTACCGAGCTTAGGAAAAGTATTCTCGAGGAAGGACATCGTAGTGGTTTGAGTATTCATCCTGGAGCTACGAAGATGTATCATGATTTGAAGAAGTTGTTTTGGTGGCCGGGAATGAAAAGAGAAATTGCGAGTTTTGTTTATTCCTGTTTGACTTGTCAGAAGTCGAAGATTGAGCATCAGAAGCCGTCTGGGCTAATGCAACCGTTGGCTATTCCAGAGTGGAAGTGGGACAGTATCAGTATGGATTTTGTTTCGGGTTTACCGAGAACAGTTAAGAATTTTGAGGCTATTTGGGTGATTGTTGATAGATTGACGAAATCAGCTCATTTCATTCCGATCAGAATGGATTATCCGTTGGAGAGATTAGCTGAGTTGTATATTGAGAAGATTGTAAGTTTGCATGGTATTCCGTCGAGTATTGTTTCGGACAGAGATCCTAGATTTACATCGAAGTTCTGGGAAGGTTTGCAGAGGGCTTTGGGAACTAAGCTGAGATTGAGTTCTGCATATCATCCGCAGACTGATGGTCAGACTGAGAGGACGATTCAGTCACTAGAGGATCTTTTGAGAGCTTGTGTTTTGGAAAAAGGAGGTGCTTGGGATTGTTACTTACCTTTGATTGAGTTTACCTACAACAATAGTTTTCATTCGAGCATTGGTATGGCACCGTTTGAAGCTTTGTATGGTAGGAGATGTCGGACACCTTTATGTTGGTATGAGTCCGGCGAGAGTGCTGTGGTTGGACCGGAAATTGTTCAACAAACTACGGAAAAGATTAAGATGATTCAGGATAAGATGAGAATTGCTCAGAGTCGTCAGAAGAGTTATCATGATAAGAGGAGGAAGTCACTTGAGTTCCAAGAGGGAGATCATGTGTTTCTTCGTGTTACTCCGATAACTGGTGTTGATCGAGCTTTGAAGTCAAAGAAGTTGACTCCTCGATTTATTGGTCCTTATCAGATTTTGAAGAGGATAGGGGAGGTAGCCTATCGTATCGCTTTACCGCCGTCGCTTGCGAATTTGCATGATGTTTTTCATGTGTCTCAGTTGAGGAGATACATTCATGATCCGTCGCATGTTGTCCAAGTAGATGATGTACAGGTGAGAGATAACCTGACTGTTGAAACATCACCTATGAAGATCGAGGATCGAGAGTTGAAGCAGTTGCGGGGTAAAGAGATTGCCTTGGTGAAGGTAGCTTGGGGAGGACCAGCAGGTGGCAATGTGACTTGGGAACTGGAGAGTCAGATGAAGGAGTCTTATCCAGAGTTGTTCGCTTGAGGTATGTTTTCGAGGACGAAAACTCTTTTAGTGGGGGAGAGTTGTAACACCCCAATTAAAATAAGATAATTATTTAATTTAAATTAATATTTTATTTATTAATTTAATTGAATAATTGGAATTTTGGATTATTATTATTATTTTGGGAATAATAATTATTGGAATAATTATTTATTGGAATATATAAGTTGGAATAAAAAGTCCCAATTTTGGAACAAGGGTTTTCACGTGAAAAGGAAAAGAGAAGCGGCTAAAAGAGAAAAAGGGCAAAAGGCAGAACAAGAGAAGAGGAAGAGCTTGAAGCTGCAGAATTTGCCGGATTAACTCAGGTAAGGGGGGTTTATCGTTGATTTAACGGGTATTATATGATAATATGTCATGGGTAGTGATAGACCTTTGAATTACCTCTGAATTGGATGATTAGGGTGAAATTGTGAACTTTTGGGATGAATGAAATTGGGGAAGAATCGAGAGGAAATTCGTAGGAATTTGATGTAAACGTGTTAGGTTTGGTGTAATCAAATAAGATATGAATTGTGTTGACAATGAGGACGATTAATTGATGTAAATTGGACTGTGGAAGGTTGGATCGGATAGGTTTCGTAATAGGGAAAACCATTGTAGACCTGAAATCTGTTTTCTGTAGCAGAGGGTTCTGTTCGCGCGCGATTCGCGGCGCGAAGCCCCGTTCGCGGCGCGAACTGTCAATTCCAGAAGGGTTCTGTAACACACCGTTCGCGGCGCGAACCCTGCTGCGCGGCGCGAACTGTGTTGTGCAGAAGTGGATATTAAATTGTGATTTCCTGTGTTATGGTGGTGCAGTTTTTGGCCGTTTAGGCTGAGTGATGTGACTTAGCTGGGGACTGATGTAATAGGGATCATTTCCCGTTGTTTTGAGTGGCATAGGTATTAGTAAGGTGTGCTAATACTATGATTGATTATATGGCATGATATGAGTTGCTTTTGTGATAAAATGTGATGATATGTGATGGTGTGTATTATACTGTGAATGTATCAGTTATGCATGCATTGTGAATAGACTGTGTATGACTTATAGTGTGAGCATATTGTCTATTCTTGAGTTGTTGTTGATGTTGCATTGCTAGATGATTAGCATGCATGGCATAGCCTGTGGGGCTGTAGCTAATTCCCATGGTGAGGAATTAGTGAGTGAATTCTTGTTGAATTGTTATTGATGTTTGCATACTAGATGAGTAGTGTGCATAGTCTAGCCTTCGGGGCTGTAGCTAATTCCCACGGTGAGGAATTAGTGAGTGAGTCATTAGATCTCAATGAGTGGGACTAGTGAGCTTAGTAGCCGTATCTGGAGGGATCGGTGAGCTTGAACCGTATGTTCGAGAAGAGTCGGTACCGCATATGTTGAGTCTCATTGCATAAATGAATGTATGGCATATAATATGATTGGATGTATTCCAGTATTATATGTGTGTTGTGTGTTGTGTTGTTGACGTTGAGTATGCTTGGAGATTATACATATGTGATATGTTATGGTTGAGTATGATATTTGAATTGATGCTGCCGTTATTGAGTGTGTAGTCTGGTTAGGGTGATTTGATGCGTTATTTACTTAACATTACATAATGTTGTATAATGCTTATTATATTGATTGAGGAACTCACCCTTACACCTATTTTTCAGGTAACGAGCAGTGAGTTGAGTAGGAGCTAGTGCTTGGAGTCTAGTGTAGTCTCCTAGTGGGTCATGCTCTGATAGATGTAACATCGGAATGGGTTGTTTGAATATTTTATTGATTGGTTGTGAACCATTTTGCATGTAATATGTTACATGATGTGAATAATTGAATTGATTTTATCCGCTGCGTATTATGCAGATACTTTATAATTTGGATTAAATAAATGAGCATGACAGGATATTCTGATGATGGTTGTGAAACGATTGTGTGACACCCTTCGGGGCATAATTACTCTGATTGATTTATTATTATTTTAATTAAATAAATTGGGGGTATTTAGAAGGGTGTTACACCTAGCATTATCCATACCAAACTTCTTAACTATGTTTTTGGCATACTTGCTTTGGGAGAGAAACATAGAATCCTCCATTTGGTTGACTTTCATTCCAGGAAAATAAGTCAGTTCCCCAACCAGACTCATTTCAAACTCAGATTGCATCTGGTGAACAAATTGTTTCACCATTTGCTCTGACATTCCACCAAAAACAATATCATCCACATAGATTTGGGCAATCATGATTTTGCCATTTGTATCCTTCACAAACAAGGTCTTATCTATCCCACCCTTTCTGTACCCATGAGAGGTCAGAAATTCAGTCAACCTTTCATACCAAGCTCTAGGTGCTTGCTTCAACCCATACAAGGCCTTCCTCAACTTGTACACATGTTTAGGTTTGTTAGGATCACATAACCCTTTAGGTTGTTCCACATAGACTTCTTCATTTAAGTAGCCATTTAAAAATTCACTCTTCACGTCCATTTGGAACAATTTGAATTTCAGAATGCAGGCTACACCTAACAGCAATCTGATTGACTCAAGTCTAGCAACAGGTGCAAATGTCTCATCAAAATCAACCCCTTCAACTTGAGTATATCCTTGAGCCACTAGTCTTGCTTTATTCCTAGTGATTACTCCTTTCTCATCAGACTTGTTCTTGTAAATCCACTTGGTACGAATGATGTTAGTCCCTTCAGGTCGTGGCACTAGCTCCCATACTTCATTCCTTTTAAACTGCTCCAGTTCATCTTGCATGGCATTGATCCAATATTCCTCAGTCAGGGCTTCTTTCACATTTTTTGGTTCAACCTTGGATACAAAATAGGAATTTAAGCTAATTTCCCGTGATCTGGTAGTCACACCACTATTGGGATCCCCTATGATAAGATCCTTAGGGTGGTCTTTCTGAATTCTGATAGATGGCATTTTGGTGGGTGCATCTACCTCACATTCAGGAGGAATTTCCTGTACTTCTTCAGACTTGACTGGTATGTCTGTTGAAGTATCAAGGAATGATCCAACATCCTCTATGACATCGATTCCTTCCTCTTTATCATCCACAATAACATTTATAGATTCCATCAGGACATTGGTCCTGTAGTTGAACACTCTGTAAGCTTTGCTGTTAGTTTAGTATCCTAGGAATATACCCTCATCACTTTTGGGATCCATTTTCCTTCTCTGTTCACGATCTGTGAGAATGTAACATTTACTTCCAAAGATATGAAAGTACTTCACAGTGGGCTTTCTGCCTTTCCATATTTCATACAGAGTGGAGGAGGTTCCTTTTCTCAAGGTGACTCTATTGTGAACATAGCAGGCTGTATTCATAGCTTCAGCCCAAAAGTGCATAGGGAGCTTCTTTGCATGAATCATAGCTCTGGCAGATTCTTGAATAGTTTTGTTTTTCCTTTCAACTATCCCATTCTGCTGAGGAGTTATAGGAGAGGAGAACTCATGACTTATTCCTTCAGACGAGCAAAACTCATCAAACTTGGAATTTTTGAACTCCGTACCATGATCACTCCTAATTCGGACAACACAACTATCCTTTTCCCTTTGAAGTTTGATGCGCAGTTCTTTGAAGACATCAAATGCATCTGACTTTTCTATGATGAAGCTTATCCAAGTGTATCTGGAATGGTCATCAACCACCACATATGCATACCTCTTTCCGCCCAGACTTTCAACCTGCATAGGTCCCATTAAGTCCATGTGTAGCAGTTCCAGAATTCTGGAAGTTGTAGGATGTCCCAGCTTAGGGTGTGACATCTTGGTTTGCTTGCCAACCTGGCATTCTCCACAGACTCTTCTTTCATCAATAACCAGCTTTGGTATTCCTCTAACTGCTTCCTTGGATATGATCTTTTTCATTCCCCTTAAGTGGAGATGACCAAGGCGTCTATGCCACAAATTCACCTCCTGTTCTTCCTTGGCTGAGGAGCACATTGTGGAAAAGTTTGAGAGCTTAGGTTCCCACAGATAACAGTTATCTTTGGATCTGGATCCTCTCATAACTTCTTGATTATCTCCATTTGTCACAACACAAAGCTCCTTAGTAAACTGAACATTGAACCCTTGATCACACAGCTGGCTTATGCTGATGAGGTTAGCAGTTAGTCCTTTTACTAACAGCACATTATTCAGTTCTGGAACTCCAGAGCAGTCCAGCTTACCCACACCTTTTATTTTTCCTTTAGCACCATCACCAAAGGTCATATAACTGGTAGTGTGAGGTTGTATATCCACCAATATATTCTCCATACCAGTCATATGTCTTGAGCAGCCACTGTCAAAGTACCAGTCTTCTCTGGTAGATGCCCTTAGAACTGTGTGAGCTAACCAAGCATGCCCTTGTCGTTTCTTGATGGGGGCATTATGCCTATATGCCTTATGCTTAGGTCTAACATGGGGGGCTTGGTTAGGATAACCATGCAGCCTGTAGCAGAAGACTTTTATATGGCCAAACCTACCATAGTGATGACATCTCCATCGCTGAAATTTTTTCTTCTGATGGTTACTCATCCTGGTTCCCTGATGTTGAGACATCGGGTGTGACCTCCGCTTGAATTTCTGAACTTTAGCCTTTGAGCGTTTGAGTTCAGCTGAGGATTTTCTCACAAAGCCTAAACCGGACATGGTTCCAGACTTCTGTCCCACCTTTAGGATCTCTTCCAAGGAATTTGTTCCTTTATTTAGCATTCTGATAGATTTCGTCATTTGATCCAGCTTGGAGGTCAGCAAGATTATCTCACCATTTAGACCATCTATGACTGTCAGATGCTTTTGTTTCTCATCCTCCAGCTCCTTGATGAGCTTCTTCTGCTTTTCTCCTTGTACACGCACTTCTACACTGGTGACACATAGCTCCTTATATGATGCAGCAAGTTCATCAAAGGACAGTTCATCTGCACTTGAGTCATCATCAGTGGCACAAACACTAGTTAGTGCAGTGACATGTTTAGCAGATTCTCCTTCAGATTCACTCTCAGAGTCTCCCTCAGACCATGTGACAGATAGCCCCTTCTTTTGCATCTTGAGGTAAGTAGGACATTCAGCTCTAATGTGTCCATAACCTTCACATCCATGACACTGGATTCCCTTGCCTTGGTTGAACTTTTCTTCAGAAGTTGATCTTTTCCTGATGTCAGACGAGATGTTCTTGACATTTGGTCTACCTTTTTGATCATTCTTCTTCACGAACTTGTTGAACTGTCTCCCAAGCATGGCTATGGCTTCTGATATGCTTTCATCACCTCCAGTATATCCTGCTTCTGACTCCTCTTCAGTATTTGATACAAAAGCTACCCTTTTATTCTTCTTTTCAACATTCTCAGACAAGCCCATTTCAAAGGTTTGGAGAGAACCAATGAGCTCATCCACCTTCATATTGCAGATCTCCTGAGCCTCTTCTATTGCAGTGACCTTCATGGCAAATCTTTTAGGTAAAGACCTGAGAATCTTTCTTACAAGTTTCTCTTCAGCCATTTTCTCACCTATGCCACCAGAGGTGTTGGCAATTTTAAGAATATTCATGTGAAAGTCATGAATAGTCTCATCCTCTTTCATCCTCAGATTTTCAAACTTGGTGGTCAACATCTGAAGTTTAGACATCTTCACCTTGGAGGTACCTTCATGAGTTATCTTGAGGGTATCCCAAACTTCCTTAGCCAGCTCACATTGGTGCACCAGTCTGAAGATGTTCTTACTGATTCCATTGAACAATGCATTCAAGGCCTTAGAATTTCCAAGGGCTAATGCCTCTTGCTCCTTGTCCCACTCTTCTTTAGGAATTCGCACACTGACTCCATCTTCACCTGTCTTCGTTGGATGTTCCCATCCTATGTTGACAGCTCTCCAGACTTTGCTATCTAGAGACCTTAAGAAGGCTATCATACGAGGCTTCCAGTCATCATAGTTAGAACCATCCAGCATGGGTGGTCTATTTGAGTGTCCTACATCCTTGTCCATGGTACTAGAAAGTAACTTCCCTAGATCTCACCCAGAAATTAACAGGCAGGGTGCCTGCTCTGATGCCAATTGAAATTCTAGTTATCAGACTTTCGATGTCACACGGGTTGTTATGACATCCAATTCTGCGCAGACAAGAATTATGCAGAACTTAAAAGTAAGTGCAGTAAATAACACAAGTAATTGTTTACCCAGTTCGGTCCAACATGACCTACGTCTGGGGGCTACCAAGCCAGGGAGGAAATCCACTATTAGTAGTATTAATTCAGACCTTCAACCAACTGTTTAACCCTATCACTTAATACCTACCCAATGCAATTTCAATCTTACACTAAGATCAGAGTTCCTACTCACTCCCCCTCAATCACCTCAGTGATTACAATCTTTAATTAAGATTAAAGACAATTGTGAAGTCACACTTCAAACAACTCTTGATTGTGCTTAACAGCTTTAATCAAGATACACAACACTCACGCTTAAAAGCTTAGAGTGACACAACACTTACAACTCAACGAACAACCTATACCAATGCAATCATCTCAGTGATAATAGCTTGGCTCACAAGATACACCTAATAAAAGACACACAAAAATACACCAGTGAAGTATTATGGACACACAAAATCTTCACGCCTAAAATCCCCGAGTTCTGAAAGAAGGATTGCCATCCTTTTATATTGCAGCACTTGGGCCTTGTACTTGTATTTCCTGAATTTAAGGTCAAGCGAGTTAACCTAAATTCCACAGCTAGGTTACTAACAAATAGGCTATTTGTTAGGTTCATTTATTGTAGCTTAGTTGTTGGTTTCCTGGACTTTAGATCAGCTGTTGACTTCCTGAAGAATAGCCTGAGAAAAATGCTGAAACAGAAAAACTAAACAACCTACAATTTAGCATATGCTGTCTGGAGTGAATGTCACAACATTTAGTTTGACATCCAAAGCATAGACCATATGCTAAGTCTGTTATCTTCCTGAAAACAGACTGTACAAAATTGTTGTTCTGTACAGGACCAATCAATCCATACTTCAGTAACATCGTACATTCATAAATGTCAAAGCATCCAATTTGACATTTACACAATGAGCCTTACGTCAGGTCTGTTATCCACTTGATAAGCAGACTGAGAAATATATTGAACTGTAGTAGACAACTAACCTGCCTATTATTTAGTATATGCTGTCAATGATGAATGTCATAACTTCCAGTTTGACATTCAGACAGTAAGCTTTGTGTCAGGTCTGTTATCCCCTTGATAAACAGACTGGAAACAAATACTGAGTTATTAAAGAACACCAGTTGTTCTATTCCTCTGTAACTGCTGACAGGGATGAATGTCATAACATATAGTTTGACATTCAGTAGATCTTGTATTAGCTAAACCTGCAACATACAACTCAAGTATGTCATGACATCAGTCAAGACATCAGAGTAAGTTAGATGTTCTAACATACAATGCAGTCAAACAGTCATCTCCACAGCATGTCATGACATCAGTCAAGACATTAGAATCCAACTAGTGTTTTACCATACAATGCAGCCAATCAAACATCTACAATCTCATAAAAAATGTGCAAGTTATGATATTGGGAAGTTGACCTCCAAACTAGGGTTTAGACAAAATGACCTATAATCTTTCACCATAAAATATGACTTTCCATGCAAAACTAGATCTTGACCTAAACATGAAAGTTGTTTGGAATGTCATTTAGAGTAGCGTTTCTCTTGGAATCATTTACATATGACAGAAATTGTAGGAGATAGGGTCTAGGGAACCCCGGTTTTGACTAGTTGACTTTCTCTTATCAACCACCAAGAACCAACTTGTTAGCTTGATATTATCTTAACTTTTGGGACTCATGGAGGATCATATATGCATAAGATGATGTAATGGGAAGTATCCCTTGAAATATTTGACCAATTGGTGAAGAAACTTGATGAAGAAGTCACACAAGATACCTAGATGAATTAGGGCTTCCAAGGAAAACAAGGTCCAAACTCTTGATGATTTCTTGATCAAAATAACCTGTGAAAATCATGGGAATCTATATATGATACTTAGAATCAATGTGAACCAATTCTTGATTGAGCTCCTTGCATTGAGGGTCTTAAACCCTATATATGAGCTTGAAAGAGCATGTGCACTACCTATAAAAGAGTTAAACTATACAATGACATATTTTTGGTATTTTGGTTAGTAAAATGATAAAAAACAATGTATGATACAATCAAATTGCGCTTGGTGATCTCTCCCAATGCAAACCCAATGAATGAGGGGTAAGGAGGATGCCGAGGTGTAATCTTAATGCTAATGCATATGATGAGATAGCATGAGGGGTCTTAGGTTCAAAATTTGGGTCTTACAAGAGTCTAAATTGACATCAGAGATGAGAAGCACATGTTGAGATTCATTCTGGGCAATCTGCCATACTTAAATTTTTCAGAATGAAAAGAAATATATCTTCAGCTAAGGGTTTTGTAAAGATATCATCCCATTGATGGCCTATATCTATAAATTTTAAAATAATTGGATTCTTACTTAAGCATATAGCAGCAGTATTATCACAAAAGATATGGATGTTACTCTCATAAATCTGAAAGTCCTTAAGTTGATTCTTCATCCAGACCATTTAAGTGTTGCACATAGAAGCTGAAATGTACTCTGCTTATGCAGTTGATAGTGAAATGGTTGATTGTCTATTGCTTTCCCATGAGATGAGGTTTCCAACCTATCTCCAGCATAATCTGCATCACAGTATCCAGAACGCTTATACTCTGATATTTTTCTTACATCAAGCCAAGGTTAGGTGTTCCTTTTAGACACCTAAGGATTCTGTTAACAACAGTTAAGTGAGATTCCCTTGGATCTGACTGAAATCTAGTAAATAGACATACATTGAATAGTATATCTGGATGCGGATGAGTCAGATAAAGGAGAGAACCTAGTATACCACGATAGAGTTTCTGAAAAAGCTTTTGAGTTACCTCTTCCTTCTCCAGAATGTAAGTAGGATGCATGGGAGTCTTGACTGGCTTGCTTTCTGACATGTCAAATTTCTTCAGGAGATCTTTTATGTATTGTCTTTAATAGACATATGCGGATTCTAATGTTTGATTGATTTGAATGCCCAGAAAGAACTTCGGTCCTTGCATTAGGCTCATCTCAAATTATGCCTGCATTAACGCAGAAAATTCATGGCAAACAGTGGGGTTAGCAGAACCAAATATTATATCATCAACATAAATCTGACAAATCATAAGATCGTTTATGATGTTTTTGCATTAGAGAGTGGTGTCCACTTTTCCTCTGATAAAATCATTTTCTAGAAGAAATGAGCTAAGTCCTTCATACCAAGCTCTGGGAGCTTGTTTCAGACCGTAAAGAGATTTCTTAAGTTTGAAAACATGCTCTGGAAGTTTTGAATTTTCAAAGCCAGGAGGTTGATGGACATACACTTCTTTAGAAATGTAACCATTCAGAAATGCACTTTTGACGTCCATCTGATATAATTTAATGGAATAATTTACAACAAAGAATACACAAAGACGAATAGAATATACCCTTGCGACTGGAGCAAAGGTTTCATTATAGTCAATTCCTTCTTATTGACTATAACCTTGTGCCACCAACCATGCTTTGTTTCTGACCACTTCACCTTTTTCATTTAGCTTGTTTCTGTATACCCATTTAGTTGCAATCACATGGGTTCCCCTGGGTCTTGGTACAAGATCCCATACATCATTCTTGGAAAATTGATTAAGTTCTTCTTTCATTTCCAGAATCCATTCTTTATCTTGAAGAGCTTCTTCACAGGATTTTGGCTCTATCAGAGATACTAGTCCCATAAGTGTTTCTTCAAAGACTTTGAATGTTGATCTTGTTTTGACAGGTTCATCCTTGTTTCCCAGAATTATTTCTTTAGAGACATTCTGCTTATTTCTTTGTATTTTCTGATTGATTGTGATTTCAGGTGCTTCTGAAGTTCCTCTTTCTGCTTCTTCAAAACTAATTGCCTTTTCTTCAGGACCTGCAAGTGTGATCTCCAGATTTGCAAATTTCTCAACTAGCTTTGACTTTTCAGAGTCAAGCTTGTCATTAAATCTAATGTGAATTGATTCCTCCACAATTTGTGTTTTTGTATTGTATACTCGATATCCTTTAGAAAATTCTGAGTATCCCAACATAATACACTTTTATGCCTTAGAGTCAAACTTGTTCATATTGTCTTTAGTGTTCAGAATAAAACAAGAGCATCCAAAAGGATGAAAATAAGAAATGTTGGGTTTTCTTCCCTTGCACAATTCATAAGGAGTCTTATCTAGAATAGGTATGATAAAGATTCTATTCTGAATGTAACATTTTGTATTCACAACTTTGCCTAGAAGTGCTTAGCCACATTAGTCTCATCGATCATGGTTCTGGCCATTTCTTTGAGAGACATATTCTTCCTTTCTACGACTCCATTTTGTTGTGGAGTTCTAGGACATGACAAATCATGGTATATTCCATTAGAGTCAAAAAGTTCTTCAAAAAATTTGTTCTCAAATTTGCCACCATGATCACTTATGACTCTGATTATCTTAGAGTCAAATTCATTTTGCACTTTTGAATAGAAATTGGTGAACACATATGTGACTCATTCTTGTGCCTTAAGAATTTCACCCATGTCCAACGACTATAATCATCAATAATGACAAGTCCATACTTCTTACCATTGACTGATGTTGTCTTAACAAGTCCAAAAAGATCAATGTGTAGAAGTTCCAGTGGTTTAGAGGTGGAAACAACATTTTTTATTTTGAAAATGGTTTTAGAAAATTTCTCTTTCTGACATGCTTCACAAAGAGCATCCGAAGAAAACTTCAACTTAAGTAGGCCTCTGACTAACTCAAGTTTATTTAGTTGAGAAATCCACCTCAAGCTAATGTGACCCAAGCGTCTATGTCACACCCATTGCTCTTCATTAACATACATTAAGCATTTTACGTTTTGGTTTTTTAAATCTGAAAGTTTTATTTTAGAAATGTTGTTTTTCCTCTTTCTAGTGAAAAAGAATGTGACTTTTTTATGATTAACAACTTTGCACGTTTTTTATTAAAGATAATATCATAACCTTTATCACTTAATTGACTTATGGATAACAAATTATGCATTAATCCCTCAACATAAAGGACATCAGAAATAGAGGGAAGAGATCTGTTACCAACTATTCCAGATCCTCTGATTCTTCCTTTCTGATTTCCTCCAAAGCCTACGAAACCAACATCTTTAAGTTCCAAGTTTTGGAACATAAGCTTTCTTCATGTCATGTGTCGCGAGCATCTAGAGTCCAGGTACCATGACTGGTGTTTTAACTCTCCTGCATAGGACATCTGCAACATACATTATTTTATCTTTTGGTATCCATAACATTTTGGGTCATTTAGGATTAGTTCTTCCAGGGTTTCTGAAATCTTTGGGTTTTCTAGCGTTACTAAACTTATGTGTCTGTGCAAGTGTATAATGATAAGAAAACAAAGATTTTGATTTTTTTTCTATAGAAGATTTCAGATCATCAGAGTCATAACCAATTCTTCTTTTTCTATTATGACTAACCCCATAGATCGTAGAAGCCATTTTTCTTCTTTCTAGATCATTATTCAGAAATTTCTGAAAAGCTTTTTCATATTTGTATATTATAGTGTCAGAAGTTGGTGGAGCTTTAGAAAGAGTTTCTTCAAGTTTTGAACATTTCTTGGTTGAAAATTAGTTTTCTCTTTCAAGAGTAAAATTATTTTCTCTGATTTCAGAAACTTCTTTCTCAAGCTTATCACATTCTTCAACAGTCTCTTCATGACTCTTTTTCAGGTTCTTGAATTTCTGCCGAAGCTTCTGATACAAGCTCAGAGATTCTGACAAAAAATCATCCAGATCTGAACGAGAAAAGTCTGAGAATACCTCTTCAGAATCAAACTCTGTTTCAGATGAACTTCCAGAGGTAGTGGTCGTGAATGCTACGTTTGCTTGCTCCTCTTCAAAATCAGGTTTCGAAGCTTCAGATTCAGAGTCGTCACATGTTTTCATGAGTCTTTTCTTCTCTGTTTTGAATGAGTTCTTCTTTAAACTTTACTTTCTGGAGTTATCCTTCTTTAGCTTTGAACATTCATTTATGTAGTGTCCATGATCTTTGCATTCATAACACGTTACTTCCTTGTTAGGCCTGCCTCTGGAGGTTGAATCTGCACATTCTCCCTTCTCTCTGGGACTTCTGAAGTTTTCTTTGTCTTTTTCTCGAGAGGTGTTTGATTCTTCTAGAAAGAAGAGATAATTCTTCATCATCATCAGAATCTTCATTCTCATAGTCATCATCTTTTTCCTCTTATTCCTTTATGGATTTATTCTTTCTGATCTATACTTTAGAGCAACAAATTTTCTTTTCTTCTGAGGTTCATCTTCTTCTAGCTCTATTTCATGTCTTTTGGGAGAGCTGATAAGTTCTTCAAGACTTATGTTGTTCAGATCCTTGGATAACTTCAGAGAAGTAACCATATGTCTCCACTTCTTAGGAAGACATCTGATTATCTTCTTGACATGATTTGTTGTATTATATCCTTTGCCCAAAACCTTGAGTCCTGCAACTCAGGTTTGGAACCTTGAGAACATCACTTAAACAACTTCATCATCTTCCATTATGAAGGCTTCATACTTCTATATTAAGGCCAAAACTTCATTCTTTTTAACTTGATTATTGCCTTCATTCGTCATTTTCAAGGAGTCAAAGATATCTTTGGTTGTTTCCCTGTTGGTTATCTTCTCGTACTCGTTGTAGGAGATATCGTTTAACAGAATGGTTCTTGCTTTATGGTGATTCTTGAAATCACGCTTCTGATCTTCATTCATTCTACTTCTTGGAATAGGAATACCAAGTGCAAAGTTGGGTATCTCATAACCATTTGTAACCATATCCCAGAGATCAGCATTGTAGCCTACGAAGATACTTTCAATTTTGTCCTTCTAGTAGTCAATTTTTTCTCCATCAAAAACTGGAGATTTTATGTTGTAGCTATCTCTTTCATTTGTGTTAGCCATGAAGTTTTCCTCACCCTAGGTCTCTCTACACGGTTAAGTGTTTGATTCAAAACTCAATAACAGAGCCTAAGCTCTTATACCAATTAAAGGTAGAGAAAAACAAGAAAGGGGGCGGGGGAGGGGGGTTGAAATGTTTTCACAGTAAATTAAAAACTTTTTGCAACACCACACACATAAAATAAATGCTAACAATACAAAGAATTTATCTTGGTTCGCTTGAAATTCAAAGTTACTCCAGTCCACCCAACCAATGTGATTTCGCCTTCAATAAGGACTTAATCCTCTAATCTCAACAGATTACAAAAATACGTCTAAGAGTTTAGCAATCTCTTAGTCCTCTAAAGTCTACAGGCCTAAACAAGTCACTTGAGTAATTACAACCAATTTCAAGTATTACAAGTGTTTGACTCAATGCTTCTAGATAAGCAACATAAACACACTTAGAGAGTAATGAAACAACAACCACACAATTTTGAGCAACATCTCTTGTATGGTAACTGAATATTACAACAATGATAGTAGAAGATATGAAATTGTTGTTGTGTGTTGAGATGCATTCAGCAGGTTGTGAGGAGGCCTTTATATAGCTTTTAGAGATGATACCGTTGGAGGGAAATCAATGGAGATTTCGTGTCAGCTATAGGAGTTATTGATAGTAAATTTCTTCTCCTTTCCATAGAAGTCTTGGATATAATCTATTGTTTCATTAAGAGGAATTGTACTACACTTTGAATGCTTCCAAAGTAAGCTTCTGATTCGATGATATCAGATATCATGTTGAACGTGTATCAAAGTAAGCATGATTAAAGTCTTTGAGATAGAGTCCATATATTTCTTGCAGTGTCTTCAGATATTCTCTCACATAATCTTTAGATATAAGAGTTTGAACTTCAGCGTCAGATTCTTCAGGTGATTACTCCTCAGATGCATTCTGTTTGTAGTCAGATCTGATTTCTCTTTGTGTTTGGTCAACTTTTCTTGACTACTGCGGAAGTCAGATATTCATTTCAGAGTCATTTTAACTTATAATCCTGCATACTTAAGGAAAATATTAGGGTACCATATTGTTTCATTCTTTGTTATCATAAAAACTTAGAGATATATTGCAGAAAATCAAAAATCTTGTTCTAACAACAACATCTTCTCCATGCTCATCGAACCAATTTGTTGTTAAAATGATACCGGAATAACAAAGTATATTCGGTAACTTGAGCGACAAAAAAACCACAAGGGTAGAAAAAAGGGAAGCAAGAAGAACACACAAAGTTGGTTATAAATTGTTATTTTTTACTTTCTATTTGAAACAAGATTACAAGTGTTAGAAAATAGCAAATAACCTCTATCACCCTAATTAGAATTTGCGTTTTGCAATGATGAAAGAGTAGTATGCTATTTATAAGAAAACTAACACACTAAAGTAATGAGCTTTTATACGTATGCCCATTACACAAGCTAACTTAAACAATTGGGCATAACAAACATGCCCAATTCGACATGCTAACAATCCTAGCATACTTTGACTACAACATGTGAACAGACTTTGATGGCATGCTAATGATCATGTCGTATAATTGAACCAAGAAGCTACCCTTCGACCATAGTCGAGTTCGATCCAATATCTCATAAATCTCCACCTTGGAACAAACTCTATAACATCAAGGAATAAACTAGCTTTCTTCATTTATTTCTATCAACTGTACACAGTGGAAAAACATGCAACTTGGTAATGTCTTGGTGATCATATCAACAACATTGTGATATATCGAAACCTTAAGCACTTGGACTTTTCTACGCTCAATTACCCCTCTGACGAAATGCAACCTCACATCGATGTGCTTGGTTCTCTCATGATAGGCTGAATTATTTTACAGGTGTATAGCACTTTGACTAACACATTTAACTGTGATAACTCGACCTTGATGTTTCAGCTTGTTAGCAAAATCTTCGAGCATTAACTCTTCTTTCACAACTTCAGTGAGGGCAATATATTACGCTTCAGTGGTTGATAAGGCAATAACCTTATGAAGTGTTGCTATCCAACTAATTGATGTGCCAAAAATAGTGAACACATATCTAGAAATAAATTTCTAGAATCCATACAACCAGCATGATCAGAGTCGACATACCCTTCGATTTTTGATTTAGTTTTTTCACCACATGCTCCCCTGTATATCAGGACTTTGTTTAAAGACCCATTTATGTATCTTAGATTCCATTTCAATGGTTTCAAGTGAGCCTTTCCAAGATTTTCCATGTACCTACTTACAAGACTTGTTGCATATCCTATATCGGGTCTAGTACATACCATATCATACACCAAAGAACCTACTATGCTAGCATATGGGATGCTATTCATATAAGCTCTTTCGACCTCAGTACTGGGACAATGATCTGTACTCATCTTGAATTGAAGGTTTGTCGGAGTCACAACAGGCTTTGAGTTTGACATACCAAATTTGCCGAGAATCTTCTGTAGGTATGTCTTTTGAGATAAGCATAATTTCGACTGCTTTATGCCTCTTCGGATGTCAATCCCAAGAATCCTAGATGCATGTCCGGTATCCTTCATATCGAACTCCTTATTGAGTTTAGCCTTCACCTTCATTACATCCTCGACATTGTTGCTTGCTATGAGAATATCATCCACATAAAGCAACAAAATAAACAATGAATTTCCAAGTTGAAATCTGAAGTAAACAAAGTGGTCAAGCTGACTTCTAATGACACCTATTGTGTCATGTACTTGTCGAATGTCCCATTCCACTATCGAGGAGATTGTTTCAGTCCATATAAATATCTATTCATCTTGTACACATAATCTTCCTTTCCCTTTTCGGCATACCCTTTAGGTTGCCTCATCAGGATTGTTTCATCTAGATCTCCATACAAGAAAGCATTAATCACATCCATTTGTTCTAGTTCTAGATCAAACTGTGCCACCATTGCAAGTAACATTCAAATGGACTTGTGCTTCACAACAGGAGAGAACATATCATTGAAGTCGACACATTATTTCTGAGTGAAACCCCTTGCGACCAATCTTTCCTTATGCTTCACTCATCTTGAATGAATACAGAGATGGCTTCAGGTAGAGGCGATTGACCAACAATTTTGTCATGTACAAACTTTCAAGTTTCACCCATAACCCTGACGCTTTCCTCTCCTTAGAAGCATGTCGAAGAACCTTATCATCAAGACTCAATAAGATGGCGATGTTGGGTTTCTCTACCATAGTCGTTTTTTCTTTGTCCGTTAATACAACGTCCGTGACTCTGGCTCCCTTCAACACTTCTGAAGAATCCCGTTGAACCAATAGGCTTTCATCTTCAAGCACAACAAACCGAAATCGTTCACTCATGTGAAATTTTCAATCACACTTTGTTGATGACATCTTCTCCACGCTTACCGCACCAACTTGTTGTGAAAACGATATCGGAATAACAAAGTATAATCGGTTTCTTGATCAGTAAGAAATCCACAATGGTAGAAAAAATGGAAGCAAGAAGAACACAACAAGTTGATTATAAACTGCTATTCTTTACTTTCTCTTTAAAACAAGATTACAAGTGTTACAGAATAGAAAATAACCTCTCTCACCCTAATTAGTATTTGCGTTATGCAATGATGATAGACTAGTATGTTGTTTATCAGAAAACTAACTCACTAAGCTAATGAGCTTTTACACACAGGCTCATTCCACAATCTAACTTAGAGAACAAGCTAGCTTTAAAAATTTGACATTCCAAACAGACACAATTCGATATGCTAACAATCCTAGCATACTTCGACTACAACATGCGAACAAAC
Organism: Lathyrus oleraceus; assembly: GCF_024323335.1. Taxonomy (NCBI): domain Eukaryota; kingdom Viridiplantae; phylum Streptophyta; class Magnoliopsida; order Fabales; family Fabaceae; genus Lathyrus; species Lathyrus oleraceus. The sequence goes on from NC_066580.1 coordinate 265,654,656, forward strand.
TTCGACGACATGTTAATGATCCTGTCAGATTGTTGAATCAAGAAACTACTCTTCGACCATAGTAGAGTTCGATCTATTATCTTACAGTTATAATAATGCAATTTATGTAAAATTAAAAAATATATGATTTAAAAAAACAACAGATATATTTCACTACGATTGGTTCTTTCAACCTAGAAAAACGCTTATTTATCACTTCGATTATATATAATAACTATGATGGAAAAGTTGTGGTACACGTCATTTAAAAAATGTCAGGAGGTATCAAATCTATGACCTTTCCATTTTTTACTACGATTGGATGTTGCAGTTGTGGTGAAAAATAACAGGTGAAAAATAACGCATTATTCAGTTTACTAACGCAGTTAATAATCCGTGGTAAACTATCACACGCTATCACATATTATCATCCTTAGTGAAACTCTAATTAATCTAACGGTAATGAAATATACTTTTGTAGTTGTGGATACGTGCATTTAGTATTTTGGTTATTTTATCAATACACAATTTATCTTCAATTCGATTGTTTTCTATCTTCTATGGTCCTTATCAAGATTCCTAGTACAAATTGCAGTAAAAGTAAAACCAATACTTTTTCAAGGATCCATAAATTAACATACATCGCAAAAAATTAGTTGCCTTATGATTACAGAAATCTTTACTAATTTAGTAGTTGCATAAAGACATAAAGGATAAGAAATAAAATATAAAGAGCATAAATTAAATAACCCAAAGTGTTAGGTATGACTTTCCATGATACCTTTTCTGCATTGCCAAAGTTTCAAGAACAGTCAATCGAGTGACAACTAGCTAGCATTTGCTTTCGAGAAATTGTAAGGTGGCATTCTGGCAGTTATTGTAAATATATAATTCTTATCCAAATGGGGAATGCATCATAAACAATGATGTAGACGAGGTTGGATTGTGTTGTTTACCAATATATAGAAAATCTGTATCAAACAAGACATACCGATATTGTATAAAATGTGAAATGCGCTTTTAATTTAAGGAAATTGACGAATGTACTTCATGCGGATAACACTCTTTTAGGACATGTTTCCTTAATCAACTTTTGCTTTTGGATTATATGTAGTTTTGATTCTCTAACTTTAATATTGTTAACATTTAAGTATATTACTCTATAATTGAATGTGACGATGAATCTTGGTATAAGTGTGAAGGACCTTGCAGGGACGTCTAAAGTTTTTTAGAATAAGTGGCGGCACTTCGCTCTCAAGTTGCCTACTTATTAGGATGGGCTTATATTGCGCAAACACGTAATCCACTCTCTAGATGACTGTTCGATCGTGAGAACAAACACGTAATCCACTCTCTAGATGACTGTTCGATCGTGAGAACATTGTTCGATCGTGAGAACATAGGAAGTGACGTGTCCAAATTCACAATAGCGCGAAGAAGGAGTAAATGGGAAATTGATCACGTTTCCCTTAATATTTGAGGATTAACTGCCTCATTCCCCCGCTCCAAGAAACAGTTTCTACTTCTTGAAAACCTGAGATCCAAGATCAGGGATCCTTATAAATACCTCAATTTTAAGATTGAGAAAGGATCCAATTTCATTACGGAAAATACCACGTATAGAGTTTCTCACCTCCTCGTGTGAGTTATCTCTAACCTTACAACAAACCTTAAAAACATCTAACAACCTCTTAACCACTAGGGATTGTCATGTATTGTATTTTTAGGAAATAAAATTGGTGCCCCATTTGGAATCCAATAAAATTTACTTGTCACACTCATCGTTAATCAATATTCGTTTCACAAACATCATCTATAGGATACTTAAGAGAAATAACAATAATATTTTCAACACCATTGTCAGAGGTTTTGCTGACAGAGGAGAGTCCAGTTCCTACCGGAGGAAGCATGTCAGACATGTTTTGATAGCAAACATCATACCCGCTAGCATCATTGAAACCCTTGAGAGAAAGCCACAATCTAAAATGACATTCTCTAGTAATGATTCCATTGACATTCTCCCCACAACAATGATCTCATATTTATCACGGTGCAATACGATGATTGAGATATATAGAGAGTATTAATCATCCTAGAAGCTCGATGAATGTTTTATTTTAGAGCGCTTTCTAATGGCTCTAACTTGACCTAGACAATATCAGATCATTCCAAGGCTATTTAGTTTGTCTTTCAGGCAAACAGGAACGGGGAGGACCACCACGATGGTGGAAGCATTGTCTCCATAAAATTCCATCTTGGGGAGGACCACCCTCAAACTGCTAGAGGTTGTCCTGTCTACCCTTCATTTGAGTCTAAAGTATTTGTTATCTGATGCGCGAGTTTGGTTAGTTTGGGGGGACCAAGAGGTCTCCCTGAAATTCTATCAAAACAGTTTGGAAATGAAAAGCATGTATATCACCCTAAATGTTGACCCTCAATCAGAAGCACGAGAAACAAATGTCGCAAGCTGAGACCCCGGATTAGAGACCGAAAATGAAAGGCTCACTCTCATAAAGGACTTTAAAGAAGTCTAGATTGGGCCCTTGGATCATTAAGTCATCAAATTAGGCACATCCTTATCTAATTATGAGGAGGAGAAGCTTATCTTCTTTCCGAGGAAGAACATAGATTTGTTCATCTAGGCGCCCTGTGATATGCCAAGAATAGATACAAAAGTAGTCTTCCACCGCCACTCCATTGATCCCGCATTGAAGCTAATGTCTTAGAGGAAAGGAAAGGTAGGAGAGGATTTGAGGGCGATAATTAATAAGAAGTTCAGAAATTATGAAAAGTCAGCTTTATCATTGAGGAAAAACACCCATCTTGGATGGCTAACATGGTGCATGTGTGTTGACTTGGCTAACCTTAACATCATGTGTTCTAAATATACATATCCTCTACCTAACATAGATTGTATGATTGAAGGATCCTTAGGCTACAAAATGTTAAGTTTCATGGACACCTATTATGGCTACAACCAGATCAAGATGGATTTGGTCGACGCGTCCAAGACAACATTCATGTCCAATCACAACAACTATTATTACAATGACGTGCTCTTTGGGCTAAACAACACATAATCCACGTATTGGAGACTCACAGACTTATTCTTAAAACATATAGGGTGCGACCAGGAAGTGTATATTGATGACATGATAGCGAAGATCTCAAGAGAACATCCATCGAGCAGACTTGGAAGATATCATGGGGTCAGTCATGAACTACAACATGCACTTAAATCATGCCAAGTTCTCTTTTAGCATAAAAGCGGGAAATTTTTTAGGAGTTATCTTAACCAAGAGAGCTATAGAGGCAAACCCAAATAAGTCTTAGGAGATAATCCACATGAGGATCTCTTCCAAGGTTAAAGAGGTTCAATAATTAACAAGGTTTCAAACCCCCTATCTCGTTGTCTTTCCTTGGCAAGTGACAAGGATTTTCATTTCTTTTCCACTATGAAGAAAAGAGAGAAGTTTGATTGGATGAGCAAATGCGAGGATTCTTTCTTAAACTTAAAGACCTTTATAGCGTCATTGTTGATCTTGACATGCCCAATAACATGTTCACCCTTATACCTCTATTTGTCTATTACGGGCCAGACGATGAGTTCAGTGCTCATCCAAGAGATAGATAAGGTTAAGCGACTTGTCTATTTTTTTAGCAAGGTGTTCAAAGGTGTTAAGGCCCGATATCATAGGATTGAGAGACTTTCCCTGGCGGTCATTATAACCATAAGGATACTTAGACCCTACTTTTAAGGACTTCAGATAATGGTAAAATCCAACTACCTCATTCGACAGGTCCTAAAAAAGTCACATTATGCAGAAATCATGATATCTTAGGTGACTGAATTATGTAAGTACGACATCTAGTATATACCCAGAGAAGAATCAAATCACATGTACTGGCTAGTTTTTTTAGCATAATTCACTTTGCTGGTAGACTAGGAAGCTTTCCACGCGTGGAAACTATTAGTAGATAGAACATCTAACTTAAAGGGAATTAGTGATGGGATAATGTTTGAAGGATGATACAACATGTTATTTGGGAAGTCGTTGAAGTTTCAGTTCAAGGCTATTAATAATTAGTCCGAGTATGAAGCCATCATCACCGGAATGATCCTTACCCTTGAGATGGTCGCGTAAAATTTAAAGCCCAAAAGTGACTCCTAATTGGATAAAAATCAATTCGCTGGGAAACATCCGGCAAAGGAGCCCTAACTAACCAAATATCTAAGAATGGTACGTGATTTATCATAATATTTTAATGCTTTTGAAATAACGTGTGAGGCCAGGTAATAAAATTGTAGGGAAAACCTTTTTTCCAAGCTCACCGACAAGAAAACAACAGGGAAAAACCAAAATACAATTCAAGAAACTCTCGCCTCCCTCAATGCTCTTGAAGTCCCCTAGATCACTAGCTAGATGACACCCATAACACACTATCTCCAATTAGATAAACTGCCACAAGACGAGTTAGAGGTGAAGAAGATTGATGAGCGTGCAACAAAGTAAACCATGGAGTAAGGGAAGCTCTACAACATGGGAAGAGTTCCCCCCACGATGTTGAAGCCGGAAGAAATATACTCGAGCGCATCGCATGCTCGAAGGTATAATGGAGTCTCCACCGAACTTTATTTATCTCAAAAGAGGGAAGGGAAATCATCGATAAAAACCAAGGACGTAAAAAAGAAACGGTAAGGAAGTAGGTTATCTAAGGGGAAGGTATTAGCATCCCTCATATTCATGATACTCCATGGGAACCATTTTAAATTCTCTTGCTTGGATGGGTGTTTCTATCTTCATGTACCTGCAAAAAAATGGTTAGAAAAAAAGTGCTCGAGTAGGATTGTGACCCTCATGCCTATGTATTTTCGTAGTGCAATGAGAAAGTCAGAGCCTCGTAGTTCAGAGAACTAGAGAAAGAAAAGTGTTCTCCAAGCATTCGCATCCTCTTGCCTACGTAACCTCATAGTGCATTGAGGAAGTCATAGCTACGTAGTTCGGAGGATAAAGACTAAGAAAAAGATAAGACTGTGGCTGGTGTTTAAACAAAATTAAAAGAATCTTGTCAAAGTCGGAGACTCTCAAGATAAGTATTTTACTAAAGCACCGGGTCTAACATGGTAAGGAAGGAAAAATAGGAACTTGTCAAAGCCAGAGACTCACATGACAAGGGTCTTACCAAAGAATTGGGTCTAACATGTTAAGGAGAAAAGTAGGAACTTCTCAAATCCAGAGACTCGCATGACAAGGGTCTTACCAAAGCATTGGGTCTAACATGGTAAGGAAAAGGTATTTAAACCAAAAGAAGGGGAATAACCATGAAGGTGTCAACCCTAAAAGAAATAGGAAATAACCATGAAGGTGTCAACCTAGGGAATAACCATGAAGGTGTCAACCCTAAAAGAAAGTTGTAGTGGTGTTTAAACCAAAAGGATCTGAAAAGAAGAGCCACAGAGGCTAGTGGAAGACTTGGCAATGAATTAACTGCAATGACACTGAAGTTTATGAATATAAACAAATACTTTGAGCAGTTAGGGTCTACATCATGTGCACAGAGGTACTCCAAACAAGGGTAGGGAATATCCCCTCTTATAATTTTCTACTACTTAAGGCTTATGGCATGCAATCCTAGTCAATCACTGGCAAGTTGTTGATGCAAGTTCTCAAAGATGGTTGTGGGGATGTGTCAGATTACTGAATGCTGAGAAGATTTGTAGTCCACTGAAGTCTTGAACTTGTTGAAAGGCTAAAGCTCCAAAGTAACAGAGGAAAGTCCCCATCATGTGTCCAAGGGAATTATGGTCACTTGACAAAGACAAAAGGGAAGATGTAACAGATGGAGGGATTTAGTTGATCAAATGTGAATTTGATCAAGCCAAATCAAGGGAAAGAGATCTGATGAACAAACAATGATGCATGATCATACAAACCTAGCCTAAGGTCTCATTGTTAGGTAGCCCAAGAGAAATCCATGAGGGTGTAAAGTGCAATGTCTTGTGTCTCATTTTTAGGTAGCCCAATAGAAATCCATGTGTGTGTAAAAGTATGATAATCCTAAGCAGATGAATGCAAGAGGCAAGAGTCGTAAAGAAGATGATACAACACACGAACCCATGGGTTCAACTAGAACAAGTGCAAGTCAAAATGTCCATAAGGTCTCAGGGGCCAAGATCACTCCAAGTCAAGCAATGGCCCTAAGTCCTAAGTCAAAGTATAAAGTTCAAAAGGTCTTCAATACTCCAGATCAAGCACAAGATTGAGATTAGGTCCAAGTTACTTTATCATGCTTTGATTCATTAAGGTTAACAAGCAAGCAATCAATCAGGATAAGAGCAACAATGAATATAGAAATATGAATAGAGCATGAAGTTATTTAATGATTAATGGGACATAAAATTAAAGTGCATTTAATAAATGACATAAAATTAAATGACTTAAATTAAATAACAATAACGTAAAGAGCAAGAAATAATGTTAGGAGTTAATGGTTAGTCAATTATGTCAGGAAAATTTAGTGTTATGTTAAGCAATCATAAGTAAATGTAAGACCCCAATTTTGACCCTAAGATCCCTCATGCTATCTCATCATTTGCATTGGTTTTGGAATCACATCTTGGTATCCTCCTTACCCATCATTCATTGATTTTGCATTGGGAGAGATCACCAAGCACATTTGATTATATTATACTCTGTTTTTATTTACTTACTAAGCAAAATACCATAAATATGTCTAGTATAGCTTTGTTTCTTTTGTAGGTATTGTGTGTGTCCATCTACGCATCATCAAGCTCATATTTACGGTTTGAGACCCTCAATGCAAGAGATCAATCAAGGAAAGGTTCAACATGGTCCTAAACATCATATATGTATCCCCATGTTCTTTATTTGTCAATTTGATCAAGAATTCATCAAGAGTTTGGAGCTTGTTTGCTTGGGGAGCCCTAATTCATCTAGGTATCTTGTGTGAATTCCTAAACAAATTTCTTTAATAATTGGTCAAATATTTCAAGGTATACTTCATTATACGTTATCTCAAGCATATATGATCCTCCATGAGCCCAAAAGATCAAAATAACTTCAAGTTTGCAAGTTTGTTCAAAGAGGTTGACTAGAGAAAGTCAACTGGTCAAATTTAGGGTTCCCTAGACCCTATCTCCTACAATTTTTATCATATGAAAATTATTCCAAGAGGAAATTTACTCTTTTTGACATTAGAAACAAATTTCATGTTTGCATCAAGAGCTAATTTTGCTTGGTAAGTCATTTTTTATGGTGAAAGATTATATGTCATTTTGTATGTGCCTTAGATAGAAGGTCAACTTCTAAGAACCATAACTTGCTCAATTTCTATTATATTCAGGCCATCCAAGTTTCATGATAAATTTAACGATGTATTCTCCAACTTTTCCTCTTTGAAAAATGTAAAAATCTACTTTCAAGAGCATGTATCAAGAGGAAACATTATAGGTCATTTTGGGTCATCACCATTGAACAAGCAATTTTCCTCAACTTCTAAAATCCATAGCTCCCTCGTGCAATATTCAAATTGTGTCAAAATTGTGACCACATTGAAGAGGAATGAAATATCTACAAATTTGTAGAAGGAACCATTTTCATTTGAAGCTCATAAAAAAAACTTTTCAAGGTGGAAAAAATGGTCATTTGACTTTTAACTTTGAAAATTTTCAACTATGTTTAATTCCTCCAACTTCCACCTTAAAATTCTTCATGATCCAAGCTCAAAATGGAAAAAATTTCATCAGAAAAGTTGCTCCCCTTCATGTTAGATTTCCAAAGACTCCAAGATCATGACATTTGGACCATTTTTGAGTGACTTGTGCATGGGTGTAATTCATGTTAGAATCCAAGCCCTTTGATCATTCCTTTCACCTCCTACAAGTGGATAGAAGCAAGCCAAGCCAAATTGGAAGGGAGATTATGCTCAATTGAAGCAAACCGAAGGTGAATTTTCATATTTTTCTCTTCTTAGATTCTTCCTCAATTCTTCACCATTTTGCTTGATATTTGGGTTTCTGAAGACCTATCAATGTAGGCAACAAGATTGAGTTGCTTTGAGGTCAAATCAATCAACTAAGTTCATGATCCTCAATTTTCATTTCCATGTATCTTTCAATATAGTGAGGATTGGAAAATTCTGAGGGAAGATTTGGATTCCTGACATTTTTCTCTTCAAATTAGTGTATGCATTTTTTATTTTCATGAAGGTTGATGGTGGACTAGTCCGGTGAGGTCCACCAGAGAAGATGACCAGACTGCTAGCTCCGGTTGTGTGTTAGCACCCTCCTGACCGGAAAAATAGCAAGTGTACTATTTTTCCTGTTATAGTAATAAAGGGGAAACTCCCCAAATGTCGATCTCAAGAACTGCAAGTCACTATCGAGTTCAAACTATCGTTCAATTAAATAAAAACTTTAGTTGGGGGTTTTTAGATTCTGATATAAAAATAAAGGCAAAAGAAAATAATATTGTAAAAATAAGGGTTTGCAAGGTATGAGGAACAATTCCGGGGAAGGTATATGATTTATCCCTGTAACAACTATGAGTCACTATTGCATCAACAAATATCAATTACTACCAGTTCTCAAGGGTATTTTCACCCAACTCCTTGGTGAGAAAACCTTTAATCATTCTACCCTAATTTATATGTCCATAGGTAATTAGGGTGAAGCTAAGCTTTAGTATATCAAGAATGCTCTGATTCATACAGGGTATCCCTAGTCCTAGGTGATATCTACTGTAGAGTAATCTAATGAAAACATTATCAATGGAGGTACAAACTTATTGATAACCATACAACAATCTCGATTGACCCGAAAGAGAAAGCATTAAACACATTAAAAGATTACCGTAAAAACAATATTATAAATCCAATCGTAAACTCATAGTCATTATAACTCTAAGTCAGGGACACCCCCCTAGCATTGGGGGGTTTAGCTACTCATATTGTTCAAAACAAATTCAAGATAAAAAATACACATTACAAGTAATTGGATGACTTGGATCGTCTGACAATTTTGTGTTCGCCTTGTTCCCAGATGATCTTTTCTCTTGTAGAAACTCTCATAATATAGTGAAAATCCCTTGGCAGAAGGTGGAAATCTCCAAAACATCCCTGCAACTCAAGCCCGGTGAAAAAGCCCGAAAACTGGAAAATTAGTGTTTTGGGCTGACATGACCGTGTCAGCTCTCTGCCTAGTTGTTTCCTTGCTGACACGCCTCAGGTGACCTGACACGGGCCGTGTCAGCTGACACCGGCGATCGTGTTAGGCCAATCTCTTGGGCATTACTTGTTATTATTTTTCCTTCCTCCAGACACGGCCCGTGTTAGGCTTCCTGATTTGGGAAATCTTCTTTTCTTGAATGTCGGAACTTTCCATTTTCTCGTAATGAGTCCGTTGGATCTTCTCCGTGGATCTGGAGGGCATAAACACGACAACCAAAGCGTAAAATCACGAAAACACAAAATAAAACTAACAATTAATAAAAATGCTAAAACAACTCACAGAAATGAAAATTAACTTTAAAGGTACCATAATGCATACACAGTGTCTCAAACTTCTTGGTTTCTTGACGGATAAGCAACGAAGACATAATGAAAATGGTGACCGATCACAACCCGAAACTTAGCTCATTGCTTGTCCTCAAGTAATGTCCTATCCGACAAAGTGTGTCACTTCCAAAAATTTGAATTCTTACCAGAATACTGCTGAGATCTTTCTCCAACGCCTTCACTCTCCCGTTCATAGTCCCTGCTTTTCCTAATGAGTTTTTCCGCCGCACTTCCATATCGAGGTACCGCTTCACCTGTCAGCTTATATCACACTCTCACCATGTCTCTAGGGGTTAAAGTGTTTTCACTCACAATTCAGAATATGCAATATCAACTCATAAGTTTGAATAGTTTCTCCTTTCCTATCAACTACACACAACACACACCTGTAGAGGTCTTTTCGGTTATAATTGGGTTTGGGTTATGGTATGTTAAATACAAACAAAAAGGAAAACAAGTGGTTTTGGGTTCAGAGCCAATTTCAATATCCTTTTCACTTTGTTTGTTCATTTTCCTTCTTTTCTTTTTTCAATCGCTCGTTTTTTTTTCTTTGATATTTTTTTTCTTTCTTTTCAACCGAGTGGTCTTCCTTCGGTGAGTGTTTCTTTTGAACCATCGAGTACATTTCGTTTTCTCTTTTTTTTTTCGATGATCGTTTTTTCTTATTCTATTTTTTCTCGCACTTACCTTGGTTTTCGATACTTAAGGGGTTTACCCCAAACATAGAAATTTAACACAGCTTAATAATATCACCTGACCCGAACAGGGTAAGGAAGTGTTTGGGCCGCGAGTTACATTTACGTGGTTAAACAAACAATGGGTACATGCTCAAGTGGGGTTAACAAAGGATAAAATTACCGGGACGGCTAGAAATGCTCAAGGGCTATATTCAAACAACGTGCCTCAGTGTGTGTATATATGTAGTGACAATCCCAGAGAACCTACGCAAATTCAGAGGGATAAAGACATACCTGAATATCGCTCATGATGATCAACTTGTTTGGATCTTTATGAACTCACCATGTTAGGTAAAGGTTGACATCATCCACAGCACCTCTAGTATGGTGTGACTTCTTACACGATTCGGAATGCATAGGGAGCCTACGTTAGTCGAGCTTGAGAACTTGGGTCCAATCTTTTCTTCAGTAATATCGACTTTTTGGAAAGATCCTTCACAACAAGAAATCGTAAATGGAGTGATCCTTTCATCCACTACCACTAATGCTCATCACCTAATCCAATAGTACATCGAGAACCTGAAATACATGCAGCACATAATACCCGATAGTAAAAATAAACCAAATGTGAAACGGTAAAAATTGGGAAATAATCAACAAAAATAAAAGCTAAAAGCATAGTAAAACCTCCCTCACACTTGAACTAAACATTGGCCTCAATGTTTTAGAACAAGATAGAAGGAGGGTGACTCACAGTGCCCTACTGAGGGGGCTGGGGCGGGAAGTGCGACATGCCCACACGAAATTCAATTTTTCCAAACAAGTTTCAAATTCGCAGGCCTGACAAAGGCCATGTTAGGTTGTTGTTCTTCTCATTTTTCCAACTTTTTCCATGTGAGTACCATTGCCCTTTTATGCAAGGCACTATGTAAACCTGAAATAATAAACAAACACAACCAATAATTAGAAATAAAAACGCGTGGGTTGCCTTTCACGAAGTGTTTCGTTTAACGTCGCATGGCTCAACTATTCATTTTCCCTTGTTACGGGGGGTACTTCAGCCTCCAAACCATGTTGCACCTCTTGTCCAAAACTAGGAAGTCGTCTTTTTCATAAGTATGGATTCCTTTGTGCCACAAGTCCTTTTTAACCTCCATCTCCTTACCTTGTTTTCATTTTATTTTCTTTCTCTTGGATTTTAGAATTGAGATAGGAGTCTTTCCATTCAGGGTCACTAATGACAGTGGTGAGAGTCGAGAGGGCCTTCCTGTATCTTTCTATGATGTTGGTATGTTACTTTGCCTTCTCGCCTCTATCCTTATCAAGCCTAATTTATAGTGATATTTTGTTTCTTGCTCTAGGTTCTGGTCTTCAATAGCATTCAATGTTATTTCTTTGTCGTGAACTTTCAAGGTTAACGTGCCTTGGTCCATGTCGAGATTGAATCGACTTCTCAGCATGAAAGGTCGACCTAGAATGATAGGTGCCTCATCATCTTCAGGTATGTCTAGGATTACAAAATCAATAGGAAAACTCAAGTCTTCTATTGTTACTAGTACGTCTTCTGCTATACCATATGCATCCTTTCTCGAGTGATCCGCAAACTTCAGATTTATCTTTGTACCACTAACATTTTTAATACCCAACCTGTGATAGATTGATAATGGCATTAAATTCACACTAGCTCTAGAATTTATTAGTACCCTTTTGAAGGTTCTTCCTTTAATTGTGCATGGTACTGTTACCGTTCCAGGATCCTTCTGTTTGTTTGAAATTTTCTCCTCCAGTGAATTTGCACTATACTTTTCCTTCTAGGCTACTGGTTCTTCTGTTGTTGGTTTCTCTTCGGCCATTACCTCTTCCATGAATTTATTGTACATGGGCATTATTTCGAGTGCTTCAAACAAAGACATATGACCCTCTACCTTTTTAAACATTGTCATGAATTTCTCAAAGTCTGAATCGCTTGGTTCCTTCTTTGTCACTCTCTTGAGGCGAGAGAAAATTAGTCACCGGTTTAGTTTCCTTTTTAATTTTCTCTTCAGTTTCCTTGCCAGGTGGTATAACATTTTTCCTTTTTAGTGGCCTTTTTCTTTTATGTCGTGCCAGTACTAATATTCTCCTGATTTCTTGGATTTTGAACTATTTCACCTAGTATTCGAGAACTTGCTAGTTGTTGTTCTATCTGACCTAGTTGAACTTCAAGATTCTTTAGAGAGGCGATGATGTTTTTATGAATGTTTCTAGTCTCTTCTTCGAATTTCCTATTTTGAGTGGCCATGTTTTCAATACACAGTGTGTTGAGGTCCATTATAGATTTCACAATTGATGGTCTGAACAGGTTAAATTTGAGCTACCTGTTGAGTACCTATATTCATTCCTTTCGATTTCTTTTCTACTTCATAAGAGATTGTATCTTCTAAACGGATTTTATTAGCTTCCAGTTTCAGATCAATGACTCCTTCAGTTTTGCTTGTACACCTATCATATAATTCCAGATGATCATTTGCGGCTATCGCTTCAATGATCCTTTTAATACCGGTGGTTGTTGAGAAATTTGTTGAGCCACTAGCTGCTGTATCAATCAACTGTTTTGTCTTTATTTTCAGACCATTGAAAAACATTTGTATTTGTTCAGTCTGATCCATATTATGAGTTGGGCAAGCTACCAAGATCCTGTTGAATCTTTCGTAGGTACCTCCCAAAGACTCATCAACCTTCTCTTTGAAGTTTAAGATTTCATTCCTTTTTCTAAGAAATATTGATGCTGGAAAATACTCATTTAAGAGAGTTGTTTCCATCTCTTCCCACGATGTAATACTGCCTGTTGGCAGAGAGTAAAACCACTATTCCGCCTCTTCAGCTAAAGTGAACAGGAACATTCTTAACTTCTTTGCTTCATCAATATGACAATCAATTTTCAAAGTAGTACTCATGGTCAGGAATCTCTGCATGTGATTGTTTACATCTTCATTAACTTTTCCAGTGAAAGATTTTCTTTCAAATTGATTGATTGTGCTAGGATGCAGTTGAAAGTTAGTCACATTCAACGGTTGGTTGACAATTGTCAATCTACCACCCAGTGCATTTGCACCTCCATAGTCACCTAGGAATATTTCCGGAGGTGGATGAGGTGGAACTGGAGGAATTTCAGCCATAATTTCTTTTTCTGAATCTGAATGATTAGAGGAAACTTCTTCTTTGGGAATTCAATCTAGCATTTATGCGTCTCTGGTGAAGGGTTCTCTCAATTTCTGCGTCAAAAAGAAATTCTGCCGAGGGCTCTCCTTGCATACACAGATTAGTGAATGAAATTATATAAATGATAGAAAAATAATTTTATTGCAAAGCAACAAAATTTTAATTGAACTTAAAATTAAACTCTATATTTTGGAAGTCCCCGACAACAGCGCCAAAAACTTGATCGGGAAAATAACAAGTGTACTATTGTGCCTGTTATAGTAATAAAGGGGAAATTCTCCGAATGTCGATCTCAAGGACTGCAAGTCAATATCGAGTTCAAATTATCGTTTAATTAAACAAAAACTATAGTTGGGGGTTTTGAGATTCAGATATAAAAATAAAGGCCAAAGAAAATAATACTGTAAAAAAAAACGGTTTGCAAGGTATGAGAAACAATGTCAGGGAAGATATATAATTTATCCCGGTAACAACTCTGAGTCACTATTGCATCCACAAATATCAATTACTACCAGTTCTCAAGGGTATTTTCTCCCAAGTCCTTGGTGAGAAAACCTTTAATCATTCTACCCTAATTTCCATGTCCATAGGAAATTAGGGTGAAGCTAAGCTTTAGTATATCCAGAATGCTCTGATTCATACAGGGTATCCCTAGTCCTAGGTGATAACTACTGTAGAGTAATCTAATGAAAACATTATCAATGGCGGTACAAACTTATTGATAACCATACAACAATCTCGATTGGCCCGAAAGAGAAAGCATTAAACACATTAAAATATTACCATAAAAACAATATTATAAATGCAATCGTAAACTCATAGTCATTATAACTCTAAATCAGGGACACCCCCTAGCATTGGGGGATTAGCTACTCATATTGTTAAAAACAAATTCAAGATAAAAAATACACATTACAAGTAATTGGATGACTTGGATCTTCAATCGCTTCCGCTCATGAAAACCTTCTGCTCTCCGAATTGCTTATCTTTGTAATCCTTGATCGTCTGACAGTTCTATGTTCGCCTCATTCCCAGATGATCTTTTCTCTTGTAGAAACTCTCCTAATATAGTGAAAATCCCTTGGTAGAAGGTGGAAATCTCCAAAACTTCCCTGCAGCTCAATCCGGTTAAAAAGCCCGAACACTGGAAAATTAGCATTTTGGGCTGACACGGTCGTCTCAGCTCTCTACCTTGTTGTTTCGTTGTTGACACGCCCCAGGTGACCTGACACGAGTCGTGTCAGCTGACACGGGTGACTGTGTCAGGCCACTGTCTTGGGCATTACTTGTTATTGTTTTTCCTTCCTCCTGACACGGCCGGTGTCAGGTGACACAGGTGGTTGTGTCAGGCCTCTTGAACCGGGAAATCTTCTTTTTTCGAACGCTGAAACTTTCCATTTTCTCGCATTGAGTCTGTTGGATCTTCTCCGTGGACGTGGAGGGCATAAACACGACAACCAAAGCGTAAAATCAGGAAAACACAAAATAAAATTGAAAATTAATAAAAATGCTTAAATAACATACAGGAATGAAAATTAACTTTAAAGGTACCCGAATGCATACACAGTGTCTCAAAATTCTTGGTTTCTTATCGGATAAGCAATGAAAACATAGTGAAAATGGTGACCGATCACCTCTCATCCCTTTGATAATGCATCAACGTTCTAATCATATCCATTGGTTATGATTACTCACTTTGTTGCGCGTTTGACTCATGTACATGGTAGTACCTTTGCGCATGGCCATCAGATCTGCCACCTCAATTAATGAGGGAGATTTGATGGCCCTTGTATTTTCATCTATTTTAATTAATTCTGATTTCATTTTTAATTAGCTTATTTTGTTTAATTCATATTAAATTTATTTTTAATCAAAAAAATATAGGACTTTCATAAAAAATCTTTAAATATTTTCCTCTTTCATATTTTGAGTTAAAATCATTTTTTGGATTAATTTTGATATTTTTTGTGAATTAAATGATTTTTGACTTGTTTTTTAAATATTTTTAAATTCTTCTAACTTTCCAAAAATTCTGAAATTTTTTGTCTAGGGTCCTTTGACCTTGTTTGACCTAAGATAAATCCCTTCGACATTTATTTGGTGATTTGAAGGGACTTGAGGTTTTTACTTTTGAAAAAAAATATTTTTATTCATTTTTGATTTGATTTTTAATTGTTTAATTGTTTAAAAATATTGTTGAGCGATTTGGTTGACCTTGTGATGTTTCACTTCTGTTTGGCCTTGATCATGGTTGATTTGAACTTCCATTTGATCAATACTATTGGATTTAGGGGGTTGATGAAATATGCATTTCATCCGTCAAGATGAATGGATAGTATTGATCAGATGAAATTCCTCTTGTGATCAATTTGGGTTTCTATTTCCCCTCCCCTCTTTATCTTCATGACTCTTCTTCTCCAATCCATCATTTACCAATGAATTAACTACAAGTAAAATAATAGTTGATTCATCAATGATCTTGTGTCAGATGAATCAACATGAGCCTGACTGAGATAGGTCCCTCCCACTTTATTTTTGTGTGTGGTATGTTTTAGGAGCTTAGTTCTTTGTACCATGTCTCTAACATGCATTAACACCAATATTATTATTGCCCAACCTCAGATAGTTGTGACTTCTACATAAGTCCAATTATGATTGCTTAACATAGAGCTAAATCTATCCCAAAAGGCATATCATTCTTGTAAGTGAGATTGTAAGTGTGTCATTCTTCATGGTATTGGGTGAAAACTTGACCTTTTCTCCATTCATGAGAGACAGTGACATACTTGTTGATTAATCCAAGTTGGACCCCTTGTCATGGATGATGTCTTGGTTCATGTCTTCATACTTGTTAATGAATGGTTGAGTGTTATCCAAGGAATGATGTAAACAATTAAAAGCCTTTAACTAACACTTCACTAACTTTCTTATTAACATTTCTTTACTTTCAAGTTATTTACTCAATGCAATTTAAATTTCAGTACCTTTATCATTCATTTCCATTTATATTTCATGCAAGATGTTTATGTTTCAGTCATTTTTATTTTGCTCACTTGAGCCATATCATTTGTTCTTGTATATATTGTATGCTTGTGATTTTGTTTTGTTTGTGGTCTTAGGACCTTAAAATACTTAATAAAAACAAAAACCCTAAAAAATATGTTGGTGGACTATTGGACTTGATCTGGACTTTTGGAATTAAAATAGGCAACCTCCCTATGCTTTGAGGACTTGGCATATGCCATTATTTTGAGACTGAGCTATCCTTGATTGTTCCTTTCATCCGATGTAAACCTTGAGTGCCTCTGGTTCATCTGTTACTTTGTCTCTGTGCTTAATTGATATGTTGTCATTATGTTTGATGTTTGATGATTATTTCTGTGAGTTTGCCAAGGAAATATTTTATCTGATACATTTGAAGACATTGAAGACTGTTTGCTATTGGAGTGCTTGCTTGGGTATTATGGCTATATTTATTTGATGCTTGGGTCTTCATATTATTTGCTTGGATGTTGCTTATGTTTATTTCTTTCTCAAAAGTCCAAAGGAAAAGGGTTTCTATATGACATTCTTGTCTTGTGGATTGCTTCCCATTGGTCAGACCTTTTCAACTCTTGACTTTTAATTTTGTTTGGGGTAGTCCCTTCATATCCTCCCACTTATTTAATTACAAAATCTCTCCCTCTTTTTAAAACCTTCTTTGTTTGTGATTTCAAACTTATATATGTTTTAATGAGTAGAAGCTTTGGCCTTATGCCAATGCAATTTCAAACTTTTTCTTCATCAAACTTGTGAATAAACTTAATCTATTGACCTCACTTTAAAAAAGACAAAAAGAATTAACAACTTCATTTAAATATTTTGGCCATTTTGTGCCATTTTCCTTTTAAATCTTTGTTAAAATTAATCCATAAACTTCTTAAAAAATTTTAGCACGAACTACGGGGTTCTGATCCCTTATTTTTATGTTCGTATGTAGGCATAAGGCCGAAGGTTTTGTCAAACACAAAAATATAATAAAAGAATTTTTTTCTCATCCCCCCCCCCCCCCCATTCCATTTTTATCAAACATCTTTTCAACAAAAACACTTGCACACAAAAAAGGGATCTCTAGGACTAGCTAGGACACTTTGGGTGCTAATACCTTCCCTCTATGTAACCAACCCCTTTACCTGTAATCTCTGGAATTTTATTAGTTTTTTGATTTGAAAACTTCTTATCTTTGGGTTTTGTTCGTACTTTTCCCCTTTTCCTTTGGAAAAAAATAAAGTACGGTGGCGACTCTGATTTTTTAATTAACGTCGGGTTTATCCATACCTCGATGGTCACAAATGCACCGCTACAGAAAAAAGTGGAGACTCTGCTGGGGAATCCGTCCTTAGTGGGTTTAGCCTACTTTTTTGTGTGCAGTATTTTTTTGATATTCGATGTTTGTTTGTATATATACTATTGTGTCATAGTTTGTCTGTTGTGCTTGGTGATCTCTGAGTCGTGAGATAAGTTCTAACCCGAACTTGAGTGCAATTAAGATAGGATGATGGTATAGTTATGTTCGACTCATCTGGAGTAGTCCTTAACGAGTTGGCTTGAGACCCATCTACTTAGTGGAGACCCTCTTGGAATTACTGATGTCACACGAGTAAGTCATGGATAGACATTACTTTTTCCGACCTGGGAGTCCGAGAAGCTGAGGACCATAGAAAATATAACCCAACTTGGCCTATTTAGGATGTAGTGCAGAGACTGTTCAAGTGTAGACTTGATAACATTTTTTACGCGATACTACACTCAGACAATTTTCTCTTGAGAATACTATGGGTTGATGAGTCAGTCGTCTAAACCTATAGTATCCAAAAGATGGGATCACGACTCTGGGAACTTTTTAGAACATGCTCTACAGGTTTTATCCATAGTACACTCCTTTAGGATGGTTCTTTACACGAATTCATGCTCGTGACTCATAACAAACCCGTTAATTCTCGGTTAATTCGATCAGTTGTTATCAATATCAATGGAACTTGGGTGTTGATAAGGTGAAAAACCATAATCCACCAAAAAGGATGATTGATCTTGATGATAACTTGATCCATCCCGTGTCCTTTGTTTGTGTTTGCCTTGTGTGTGATCCCTTTTATGTGACTGTTGCACTCATGCATTCATGCACATCATAACATTCATCACAACAATAAATTTTCAAGGAACTAAGGTCTTATTTACAAATAATTTTCAGACCATGGATTGTGGACGGAGGAATACCGAGAAGTACAGTTTCATATGTCCTAAGTTGAAGGAGCTAAGGAAGCTAGCATCCTTGGTAGTAGATCACTTAGATTTTAAGAAACGTCATGGGAAGCTTTTATCCGTGTTGTCTACTAATGTGGTTGAAGGACTCCTAAGTGTCTTGGTCCAGTTCTATGATCCTCTTTATCGGTGCTTCACTTTTCCGGATTATCAACTCGTGGCTATGTTGGAAGAGTACATCCATCTATTGGTTATACCCGTATCTAACAAGGTTTCCTTCAGTGGATTTAAGGAGATTCCCAGATCTCAAGTCATAGCCGAAGCTCTTCATTTGAAGAAATCTGAGATTGATGCTAACTTGATGAAGAAATGAGGGATTCAAGGGTTAAATTTTGAGTTTCTCGTTGGTAGAGTTACTGATTTTTCTCAAGCCGGTAGCATGGATGCTTTTGTCTCCATCCTGGTCTTACTCATATATGGCTTGGCTTTTTTCTCTAACATTGACAGTTTTGTTGATGTTAATGCCATTAGAGTTTTCTTGATTGGGAATCTTGTTCCTACTCTGTTGGGTGACATGTACTTCTATTTTCATTTAAGGAATTCTAAGGGTGGTGGAACCATGGTGTGTTGTGTTCCTCTTCTGTACAAGTGGTTTATTTTGCAGTTACCCCAGATTCCAGTTTTCTTGGAGAACCGACAATGTCTACGGTGGTCTCAGAGACTCATGTCTCTCACTAATGATATTGTTTGGTATGAATCTGCACTCAATGGCATAAAGATTATTTATAGTTGTGGTGAGTACTCTAATGTGCCTCTTATTGGAACACAAGGAGGAATCAACTACAACCCAACATTTGCTCGTCGTCTTCTTGGGTTCCTCTTGAGAGACAAAACTAATAACATTCAGTTAGAGGGTCTATTCTATCAGGAGGGTAAAGAAGAGGTCTTTGGAGCTCCAGATTTTGTACGCCTGCGAAAGACCTATGTCTATCGTTATGGCTGAGCCATCAACTCTCCCTAACCAAGATGTAGAGGAGTTGGAAGACGCTCTCTCCAAGATGAAGCAAGAGAGAAACTTGTGGGAAGAACGATTCCATGGTTTGAACCACAAGCACGTAGAGTTGTAGATTGAGTTCAGAGATAAAGATGCACTTTTTGAGGTTTTTTAAGAGCATGTAGTGAAGAGACAGAGAGAGCCAGAGGATTTATTTTCCTCCGGTATTCCTCAACCTTCTGATGCTTGGAAGAAGATTGTTGATCGACTTGTCCTCGAGAAAACTCAAATGCAAACAACTTTTTATTTTTACGATGATGTTTTCCTTCTCTCTTGTATTTGTATTTTTGGTTTCTGAAATTATACTTAGTGTAATCCTTCCAAATTTTATGAATAAAAAGAGATTTTATGGTCAAAATTGTCATTATTATTGATTATTATTATTAATTGAAATATTTGCAAATAGAACCTTATATGTTCCTTGAAAATTAAAAATTAAAACATTGCATTTCATGCATCATTTGCATAAGCAGGTTTTCTTCAGCCAAATGTCTTATTGTTTCTTCTTCTGTGTATCAGTCAAGCTGACTCATCACTACTGCACTCGCGCTAATTGACTGCAAAGAATGGAGCATATTGAACAAGAGAACAAAGAGTTTAAATATGAGATTTCCAGACTCATTGCCTTGATGAAGTCTGTGATTGCTACTCAGAATCAACCATCTCCTCCTCCCGCAACTCCTCTTCCTCAGAGGACTCTTATTTCAGAGTTTGGTTTGACGTATGTGCCCATGGTTACTAGCCAGTATGTGCCTGCCATGCATGCTGGATTTCCGTGGGGAATGCCACCAAACTTTGTGCCGGAAGGGTATGCTCCAATATTTGTTTCTATGTCGGAATCTAGCCTGGTCCTGTTTGTTCCTTCTCCTATTATGCATACTCTGCCTCGTGTCGAGGAAACCATCTATCGTTCTGAGCCTTCTGAAGGCCCTGATGTTTATGAAAAGATGGATGAGATGAAGGACCAATTTATTAAGCTACGAAAGGAATTGAAGACCTTAAGGAGGGAGGATCTATTTGGTAAAAGTGATGCTGAGTTGTGTCTAGTGCCTAATGTCAAGACTCCTGTCAAGTTCAAGGTTCCAAACTTTGAAAAATATAAGGGAAATACCTGTCCTATGAGTCATCTTGTCATGTATGCTCGCAAGATGTCTACTCAGATAGACAACGATCAACTACTCATCCATTACTTTCAGGACAGTTTAACTGGTGCTGCAGTTATATGGTATATGGCTTGGACAGTGCTAATGTCCTTACTTTTAATGACTTGGGCGAGACCTTCGTCAAACAGTACAAGTATAATGTTGATATGGATCTAGATCAGGATGAACTAAGATTGATGTCCTAGAAGGACAAAGAGACATTCAAGGAGTACGCCCAAAGATGGAGAGAATTGGTTGCTCAAATTAGCCCATCCCCGGAGGAGAAATAAATGACCAAGATCTTTTTGAAGACCTTGAGTTCATTTTACTATGACCGCATGATTGCTATCGCTCCTAATAATTTCACCGAAATGGTGAACATGGGGATGAAATTGGAAAAAGGTGTCCGAGAGGGCCGGTTATCCAAAGATGAAGCATCTGCAGGAAAGAAATACTATGGTAGTTTCTTCAAATGGAAGGAAGGAGAAACAAATACAGTGTCTGCAGGGAGGTAGTGAAGGCCTCTTGTGAAGAAGAATTCCCAGTCCCGTCAACATCATCATCAAGTATCGTTAGTAATTCCTGTGTTTACCCTATTCCTATGAAGTATGCAAAATTATATCCTTCTTTGGTTGTCAAGAATCTGATTCAACCAAGAAATCCTACACAGATTCCTGAACCTTTGCCATGGTGGTTAATACCTGACTTACACAAGGAGGAAGCAACTACAACCCTGTAGCGGGAAATTCATGATCCTTAAGCTATTGACAAGCTAGAGATCAATTAACAAGAGTCTCCACCGCGCTTTTATTGTTTCCAAGGGAAAAGGGAAAAAGTACGAACACAACCCAAAAAAATAAGAAGTTTTCAAATAAAAACTAATAAAAGTCAGAGATCACAAGTAAGGGGGTTGGTTACACAGAGGGAAGGTGTTAGCACCCAAGGTGTCCTAGGTACTCCTAGGGAGCCCTTTTTGTGTGCATATGCATTTTGTACAAAGTGATGTTTACAAACAAATAGAATGGGGGGATGAGAAAAGAATTCATTAATTATATTTTATGTTTGACTAGACCTTCGATCTTGTGCCTACGTACCAACATAAAAATGAGGGATCAAAATCTCGTAGTTCGTGATACAAATTTCAAAGTGGAAGCATTGATTTTAACAAGATTTAAGTTTAAAAGGCACAAAGGTCTAAAATGATTTGAATGAGTTAGTTCTTTTTGGCTTTTTGAAATTTTAAGTCAAGCATAATTAAGTTTATTTATAAGTCTGATTTAAGAAAATAAGTTTGAAAATGCAATGACATAAGGCCAAAGTTTCTATCTTTTGCAAAAGTGGTCAAAGTTTAGAACAAAAATAGTTCACACAAAAAAGATTTTGAAAATGGAGGGAGAGATTTTGAAATTAAAGAAATGGAGAGAAGATGAAGAGACTACCCTATGCACAAAATTTAAAAGTTTAGAGTTGAAAAGATCTAACCATGTGGGTAGCAATCCAATAGACAAAAATGTCAATAGAAACCCATAATTCCCTTGGACTTTTAGAATCAAGCAACACACAAATGCACAATTATATTATCTTGAAGAGCAAGGCATCAAATAAAGATGGCCTCATCCAAGCTTATCCATTTCATGATCTTCAAAATAGCCCATGTAACAAATGAATTCCATAAGTCACAGGTTCAAAATGGCAGCTTCACAATGATCATGTTGCAGATGAATCTAGAGAGGTCTTCAAAGATGTGTCAGATGAAGTTCAAATTGCAAGCACTTGATTCTTCAATAACTTGGCATTGGCCAAGTCCTTTAGCTTAGGGAGGTTGCTTAGATTCTAAGTCCATTTGTCCAAGATCAAGCCAACAGCCCACACAAAAGTCTTTTAGGGTTTTTGTTGTTATTATGTACATTAATGGTCAAAGACCACACAAACAAGCAAAGTATACACAAACAAAATATATCACACAATATGGTCCAAGTGGACAAACTGAAAATTGCACTAACATAGACAATTAGAATGATATGAACAATGGCAAATGAAATAGAGTGCTAAAAGTAAGTAGCATTAAAGTAAAGGCTTGAAATTAAAAGTTAGTAGTCAATAGGTTAGAAGTTAGTATTGTTTTGCTTTTGCCTTTCATCTTAAGACATTCTTTGGAGAACACTCAACCAACTTATCACAAGCATGAATCCTTGAGTCAAAACATCTTCCAAAGGAAGGAAAGAAGGGCAAGTTTCCACACAATACCATGAAAGAGGGGAGACTTACAATCTCAATAACTAGAATGCTTATGTCTTTTATGTCACAAATTTAGCGCTATGTTAAGCAATCGTAATTAGACTTATGTAGAAGTCATAACTATTTGAGGCCGGGCAATAGAATTTTGGTGTTAATGCATGTTAGAGACATAGTATAATGGACTATGCTTATGAAACATACCACACACAAAAAAGAATATGCAAAAGGTGTGGCCTAATCTCATCCATACTCGTGTTAATTTTTCAATCAACTAGCATTAGGACTTTGAGATGTCATAGGCCAAATGAAATGAATGAATTAAGAAGAGGAATAAGATGAAGTGGGAAGGGGATGAATGAAATCACAAATTGGTCAAAGGAGGACTTTTACCAAATTAATATCATTCATTCATTTTGGGAGATGGAAAGTACATTCCATCAATCCCCTAAATCCAATGATATTAAGTTGACAAAGTCAAATCAACCTTGACCAAGGCCCAACAACAACAAGCAAACTCAAACAAGTCAATACAAGTGGTTAACAAAAATAATTGGCATTTATTTAATTATAATGATAAAATAGTGCATTTAAATCAAATATGTTTTGTCCAATTCCTAATATCTCATCAAAAAACACCAAAGAAATGGCCATGAGATTTATCATAGGTCAAACAAGGTCAAAGGACCTTGGAGAAAAACTTTCATAATTTTTGGACATTTAAAAATATTTTTAAACAATTAAAAACAAATGCAAAATCAATTAATTCATGAAAAATATTAATACTGATCCAAAAAATGATTTTAATTCAGAATATGAAAGAGAAAAATATTTGAACTTTTTTGGTGAAAGTCTCATATCTTTTGGATCAATATTGAATTTAATATGAATGATTGAAAATAATGCAATTAAAATAAAAATTTAGAAAATCAAAAATACGTGGACCATCTGATCTCCCTCATTAATTGAGGTGGCAGATCAAGTGGCTAGGAGCGCGCTATCCACCATAGACCTTAGTCAGCACGTGGCAACTTTGGTAATCAAAACCAACACTTATGGTTAGAACTAATGGAACGGATCATGTGGTTCAGAGCCTTGCCAATTCATCGTCGGAGCCAGAGCTCCGGTCATCTTCTCCGGTGGACCTCACCGGGCTCGTCCACCACGAACCATCACCAAAATGAAAAACAAGGACATGATCTTAAAGAAAAAATGGCACTGAGCTCGAATCTGACCTCCACTCACTCCAACTCCAAGTATATTGAGAGATACATGGAGTTGAAATTTGAGGTACATGAACTAAGTTTCTTCGATTTGACCTCAAAGCAACTCAAACTTCTTGCCTAAATTGGTAGGACTTCAGACAACCAAAGAATTAATAGAATTGAGCAAGAATTTGAGAGAATCGAAGAGTTTAAAATTTCTGGAAAATACCTTCAATGGAGGTCTGAATTCAATTGAACTTGATCTTGCTTGTGCTTAATCTCACTCCACTTGCTTCCAGGAGAAGGATTGAATGGTTAAGAAGCTATGGATTCCTGGAGAATTGAATTTCAAAACAGTGGAAATTCAACCTCAAATTCAAGAGAATTTTTCAGGCTTATCCTTTGCAAAATGATGGTTTGAGATGGGGGATCAAAGCTGGCGCGAAGGTGTGTGTATTTCTGAGCAATTGAAGCTCTATTTATAGCTGAGATGGTTGATAACTGCACACTTCCAATTACTTTTCAACTTTTGCAAATGGTGATGCAATGGTGCATGGGTATGCATAGGCCCATGAAATGATTGCTTGAGGTCCACAAATGAATATCAGATGCTCCGAACTTAGCTTGGATTGCAAGGCAAATGCACATTGATGTTTGAAGTTTGATCCTTGCCAAGTGATGTCACCTTATTTAAGCCATGCGCAGCGTATGTATTTCTTATTCAAAATGAATGAATTTGAGCTCTTTGGAAAGGTGAGATCAAGAGGAAAAACTTTCATATTCAACACGTTTTCATTTGGAGCTTGGAAATTGGAGAAATTTGAGGTGGAAGTTTGGAAATTTTTAACATATCAAAATTTTTCTAAGTGTGAAGCCATATGTCTCAATATTCCACCTTGCTTAACTTTTTCTATGAGCTTCAAATGAGAAAAGTGTCTTCATCAAAGTTATAGCTCTCTCAAAGAACTTCAAAGTGGTCACCAATTTCATGTCATTTGGATATTAAATGATAGAGTTATGCATTTTTGAAGTTTGGAAAAATCACTTGATCAATGGTATAGGTCAAAAGTGACCTATAATGCAACCTCATATCACATGCTCAAAAAAGTTGAATTAGATCCCACTCCAAACATCAAAGTTGAAGTAGACACATTGAATTTGATTTTGCAACTTGGAAATCTTTCATCTCATAAAAATTGAGCAAGCTATGGCCTTGGGAAGTTGACTTTCAAATTAGGGTTTAGACAAAATGACCTATAATGTTTCAACATAGAAAATGATTTTCCAAGAAAAAATAGCTCTAGGTCTCAACATGAAAGTTGTTTGGAATGTTATTTAGAGTAAGTTATCATTTTCATATGGTGAAAATTGTAGGAGATAGGGTCTAGGGAGACCCAGTTTTGATCAGATGAATTCATCTGGCCAACCACCATCAACCAACTTGCTAATCTCCAACTCTCTTGACTTTATTGGCTCATGGTAGATCATATATGCATAAGATGATGAATTTTGAAGTGTCCCTTGATAAATTTGATCAATTGGTGAGATAGCTTGTTGGAGAAGTTACTTAAGATACCATGTCAAACTTGGGTTTCCAAGGCAAATCACCCTCAAACTCTTGAAGAAAACTTGATCAATATAACATGTAGAGATCATTGGTACTCAGATATGATGTTCATAACCATTCTTGAATCAATTCTTGGTTGTGCTCTTTGTTCATGAGGGTCTCAAACCCTAGATGTGAACTTGATGAATCAAGGAAATCATGCCCTTCCTACAAAAGAGTTAGATAAATGCAAAGACATATTTTTGGTATTTTGGTTAGTGAAATGATAAAATACAAGTATGATATAATCACAAAGTGCTTGGTAATCTCTCCCAAAACAAACCCAATGAAAGAGGGGTAAGGAGGATGCCAAGACATGATCCTAATGTTGATGCTTATGATGGAATTGCATGAGGGATTTTAGGGTCAAAATTGGGGCCTTACAACTGCCCATATTTAAGAACATTCTAACTGAGGAGGTGAAGGTTAAAATCTTCATGTCGACTCAGTAGAATGGGCTTAAATAACAACATAGAGAAACAAATTTTAGTCCCTAAGAGACCTCATGATGCATATGATATGAATGCAAAAGTTAAAGCTCTGTGGAGAAATATTGCCACCAATGGAAAGAAATCAGAGTGACCGAAAATCCACAGGACTATAATGCATTCCATAAGGAAAACTCACTGGGGAGACAGAGACTCTGGGGGGAAATAAATGAGGTTATGCGTAGGCCAGGCTACGACTCAACACTACTTGGGAACTAGAGGGATTCCATACAAAATGGAAAGACTCATCCAGGGAAATAACAATATCTGCAGGGGACAGGAGTAAGTCAGGATAAAACTGAAGTACTCAAATCATGCAGGGGAAAGCGATTTCACTAAGGAAATGCACACTCAACTCAACTGGGGAAGATAGAAACTTCAACATAGGAGGAGCAGAAATATATTATATACTACCTGTTACTGGGTAAGGAGATAATAAAAATCTGACAGAGAGGACATCCGTCATCGGTTAGGATGAACATATCAAGGATGACTCGCTGGGAATCTCCAGGAGGGAGTATTCATTACCGGTTAATCGATAAGAATAGCCTAGCTGGGGAAAACTGCAGAAAATAGGATTTACAACTACCAATTACTGGGCAGAAGACCAAGGGTGAGAATATCCGTCATCGGTTAGGATGAACATATCAAGGATACACTCAAAAGGGAAGAAAATCTGTCACCGGTTAAGATGAACATATCATGGATAGACTTTCTTGGAAAATGCCAAGGAGGATACTCGTCATAGGTTAGGATGAACATATCAAGGATAAACCAACTGAACAAAAGGGTAGGATTTACATCTATCAAAATCTGGATAGAAAACCGTCGGAGAGAAAATCCGTCATCGGTTAGGAAGAACATATCAAGGATTATCTCTGCAAGGGGACAAAGTAGGATTTATAACTACCGGTTTCTGGGTAGAAAACCAATCAAAGAGAAAATCTGTCACCGGTTAAGATGAACATATCAAGGATAGACTCTGAAAAGGGGAGCAAAAAATAGGGATTATATCTATCAGTTACTGGATAGAATACCAAAGAAGAGAAAATCCGTCACTAGTTAAAGTGAACATATCAAGGATAGTCTCCGCACAGGGAAAAAAAGTAGGATTTACAACTACCGGTTACTAGGTAGAAGACCAAAATGAGAATATTTGTCACTAATTAAAGTGAACATATCAAGGATAGACTCCTGCAGGGAAAAGAAAGATATCCGTCAAGGGTTAGGATGAACATATCAAGGATATATTTCCCGGGGACTCCATTGAGGAGAAAAAAAAGGGTACTTTTGTCGGGTATTGGGCAAGAAGTAACAAACTGCAAACTAAGAAGAATATTACCAGTTACTGGGTAATAGACTCTTAGGGGACCAAAATATCTGTCTAGGTAAGAGCTAGAAAGAAACAATCAATTAAAACTCAACCCATTGAGGACATAACTCAAGTGGAGCAATTCCATCCAGAAAATTTACTGAAGAGGAAACTGAAATAACAACCATCCACGAGGAAACAAACTCAGTGGGGAAACAGAGAAAGGTTAAATTCTTTCTGCTTAAGGGGCTGACACTCTACAATTGAAGGAGGACAGACACCAGATTTGGTATGGGGATAAAATACCGCCATGAAAGAGAATAAGAATCTCAAACAAATCAAATATGAGGATGCAGGATATGCAAATTATGAAATTTTATGAATGTATATGTATAAGTGTATATGATGATTATGCTGACAAAACGATCACAAAGGATACAGAGGTGTCGCAAAGAATTTGAACCACTGGTACAATCGTTAGTCAATCCACAAAATATGGAGACAACTGCCGGAGAATAGAGAGATCACCATCCCAAAGGGCTCAACCTTAACTGAGGATGGAGGATATCTGCTGAGGATAGAACATCCAATATGTGGGGAATTTTTAAGTCAACACTGTAGCACCTCAAATTTGCACCTCCCATTTTGTACCTACATTTTCATGACTAGGTCATTAACATTACATTGTCCACTGCATAGCATTGCATTGTCCTTTGCCCAAGTGCAAGCCATCAGACAAGATTAGGTCAACTGGTCAGGAGATCCAGTTGTGCAAGCAAGCAAGTAAATTTCCTATTGAAGCAAGGCCCTAGGGTTGGTTCATCAAGTTCATATGATCTAGGGATCATTTTGGAGTGGTTTGGCCAAAGATTGGATGTTCAGAAGTCATCAATCATTGCACAATGCATCTGAAACCCTAGGAAGTCAACCAAAGTCAACTGTGCCTGAAATCAAGGATTTGAAGGTGGGAGATGGTTTGAGAGGCCTCATGCATGTCCATACAAGTCTCATTTGACATATCAAAGATCAACATTGAAGAATTTGAGGTCAGATGAAAAAGTTTCCAAAAACAGTAAGTGACCTGTAATTGGAAATTGCCAAAAATAGAAAGGTCTTCTCCTCAAATTTACATCATTTTACAAGCTTCAAATGAATTTTTGTCCAACATGAAAGTTGAAGATCTTGCTCTCACCTTTCCAAAAAGTCCAAGAACATGAATTTCTCATGTGTGGTTGAGAAATTATGGATTGATCTTTGTCAAGGAAATTTGAACTTCAAAGTTGGATAACTTTCCCACCATTTGGCCAAATTGAGTGGGGTTTTTTGCTACATTCTCCTTTTAACATGCACTATTCAAATCATACATTACAAGTCATGCATTCTCTTCACAAAATTATTTGATTTTTCACTTGACCTTTTGGATGGAATTTTCAAATCTTAAAATAATGCATTGTTTACACTTGGCAACATTTCCATTGGATTACAAACAGAGTTTTAAGTGGATTTAGGCCCAATTTCGTGTACTGTAGCATGCACCCCATGCACATGAGGGTGAATTCCCAATTGGCCATAACACTTGCATTCATTAATCTTTTTGGCTAGCTTAATATTGATTAACAAAGTTCATTAACAGATGATATATATGCATAATCAAAACAGAAAACACATTAACATTGGATTTCTACTCAGATCTAGATCGAATTCCCTTCTTGCTCTCAAACTTTTTCTTCACTTTTCTGCAAATTCCTTCACAAACCTTGCTTGATTTTTGTTGGTTCCATCATCCACAAGCATTATTGAAGGTTTTGGAAGCAAGCATTCAAGGTTTTCGTGCCTCTTTTGGAACTGTTACATCAAGCTCCATCAATGGCAGTTGCATTTTTGAGCTACATCAAGCCAGGTTGAGCTATTCTGCAGCATCCATTCAACTATCCAAGGGTTGTAGGAGTTCTGTTTCAACATTGCAAGGACAAACAACCACGATTTCAGATCTGCATCTTCATAGAGGTTGGAATTCGATATTCTTGATTCATGAAATTGTGATATGTGTTTGATAGATCGTGCCATGCTGAGTGTACTGAACTTTGTAGAATTAAATTTCATCAAGAATTGAGGAAGTTATCATGATTTGAAGTTTGGTTGTTGAATGTTATTCTGTTCGATTCTTCCATGTTAGTTTGAATTAGGTTAAACCAATGTTAGATTATTGATGTGCATGATGAGATGAACCGATTGGTGTATTCATTTTGAATTTCTGTGAAAAAGTTCATGATGATGATGAACATGATGAAGGAGCGATGAACCCTAAATATTTCATGTCCAGATCGTGTTAGATCCTGTTGCCTGTGTTTCTGCATGTTTTCTGTGTTTGTAGGCCATGAAACCAATGAGGCCACGCCACCTGTATAAGTGAAACGCGGCATTTCACTTGAACGCGCGCCCTGTTTGAATGAACATGCTTCGATTCCGCCTGGATGCAATTCTCATTTTGGCTTTGCATTATTTTTCACATATACTTCACATGTTCATATCATTTGTTTCATGTTTTTTTAATTTTTCACCACACTAAATAAATCATAACTCGTTCAATATTTGTCCAATTAACATGAGGTTTTTTCCATGATAATCCTCGCCATGTCTAGTATTTTTTGATGATTTTTACCAAAATTGTGCACGTGTGGAATCTGTTTGGGCTTAGGGTTTATGTGAACATGTCATTTGTTGCACCTTGCTTGCCATTTTGGTCATGAAATGATGATGCTTAATTGGAAATTCTTGAAACTTTGCATGCTTAATCTAGAAACCTTGAGGAGCATTTTGGTATATAGTTTGTGATTTTTGCATTCCTGGATTGTGAGATATGACCTGATCATTAGAGGTGTGACAATTTGTGTCACACCATTTCTTGCTTGATTTCATGATTTTTGTTACCATGCCATATGAACTCAAAATGACCTGAATTTTTGCATGTTGAATCTTCTGGATGGTAAGTTTGAATGTGAATTTTTGTGGATTGTTTGAGTGCATTTCCAATTTGATTGAGATTTTCTTCCCTGTTTGACCAATTGTGGACTTTTTGTGAGTCATGATCTCATTTGATTTGTGAAATTCTTGTTGTTTATTGGATGGACTTGAAATTTGGCATGAGTATTATTATAGACATCTTGAAGTTTGTCATGACTTTGATTTCATTCATTTATCATGCTTGGTCTCTGTTTTATGATTGCTTGAAGTTGATACATGATTGGATGCCTTGTATGAGTTTGTTTGAACTTGTGTTGACTTGATGAATTTAATTGCCTTGCTTCCCTTGGTCCAAATGACTTGAAATTTGGTGTGTAGATCATTGGATGAGTGCTGTTTAGCCATGAATTTTTTGGTGATTTATTGAATTGTTTGTGAGTTGATTTGAGTTGAATCATTCTGTTTGGTTCTATAAGCTTCAAATTGCATGCTTTGTACTCTATGCTTCATGAAATGATGATGGTTGATGATATGAATGTGAGACCACTTGGATTTGATTCTTATTTGATTGATCTTGATTTTTGATAAGTTTCATGTTCTGTTTTGGTTTATTGCTCCCATTTTGACCCTAGTCTTGTACTAGTGGTTAGTGTTTAATGTTTGAGATTTGTTTCAGGTCAAAGAGCACAATTGCTTGTACTTAATGATGTGCACTCAATTGGAGTTTGGTTTATTGCTTGTTTATGACTAACTTTGAGTTGGTTTTGTAGGCATTGAGACTTATGCTTAGGCCTTGTGGCTTGCACCTTTGTGCATTGATGCTTGTTATCTGTTTGTGTTGTGGACTTGTAATTTTCTGTTTGACTTTTGTTTGTCTGGTATACTGATTATGCTGGATTGATTTTAGGTACTTTAGTTGCTATAGTTCCTTTGTGAACTTGCTTTGGCTTTGCTTGATAGCTTGAGCATTGAGGTAGAATTTCTTTTCTCCATGTAGTCTGGAAGACCTGGCCTGTTACTTGGCCAGGCACCTGTCTGAAGTCCTCCTTAAGAGGCAATGTTTGTGTTTGTTTACTTTTGTCCTTGTACATATCCAAAGACATCCCAAGTGAAGAGGCAGTGGCAGATACCAGGGATGTGCAATCGATCCCTGCTATTCTGTGTGTCATCTGCTTTGCTCACACCACTGTGTTGATGCATTGTAGATACTAACCCAAGATCATTGTACATTGTGTCAGTCATAAGTGTAGAAGGGTTCCAACTTTCTGAACCCACACTTTCATTGTCTTGAAGCTCTCCCTGGCCAGGGATAGGAGCTGTGAAGTCTCATCTTCACTCACCATTTCATCTGCTTCACCCTAACTCTCAATGTTAGGGTTAAGAGCTAACATTACCCTGTTACAGTGGTTTGTTTGTCGAGGTTGATATGACCCCTCGACTAAAACCTAACCTTGATTGAGCCAACTGATTGCATATAGTGAGTGCTATTTATGCTTGTGTGTTTGTGATTTTTTAGTTTAGCTTGCTTCCAGTGCAAGTTAGGGTTAGTTTGGCTTGCTCCCTGTGCAAGTCATGTTTAGGTTAGCTTGCTTCCTGTGCAAGTTAGATAGCAACCTTAACTTAGGGATGATATGCATGATAACATCTAGGCTCGGGTCGTAGTCTCCCTAGTTGTGTCTCCATTTGTTATCTGGTTAGGCTAGTCCTTTCTCCCTTCGTAGGGGAACTACGTCGCCCTGATCCTCATACCAGATGAGGTACGTAGGCAGGAGATGAGCTGATCTCTCCGGACGCCCTTTTTGTTTTGTCTTGTGTGTGTTAGGAGATGGATGTAAGACCAGCGATTGGCATTCCGTATCCTCTTGTTGTATGCTTGGAGTCCGATATAAGTCCATCAATTGGCATTTGGTTTCCAGTGTGCGTGTGTTTGGTTCGGAGTCGGATGTAAGTCCAGCGATTGGCATTCGGTTTCCATGTTTGCCTATTTTGTGTGGAGTTTGACGTAAGCCCAGCGATTGGCAGTCGATTTCCTGTGTGGTTTTGTTTGGCGTGCGTTAGCCGAGCTACGAGTGCTCTGATTCTTCTTTAGTCTGAGAAGATACGTATGCATAGGAGACGACATCCTAGCGAGCACGTTTCCCCCAGTCCGAACTACTTCAACTCTAATGTCTATGCTTGATAGACTAAGTAGGCCCAGGATGCGATATCCTGCCGAGTCAGTCTTGTTTGTTTTCTTGTGTCTCTTTCAACCAGTATTTGTTTGTTTGTGAGCAGTGTTTAGCAACCTTTATCCTTCCTTTTGTGTGTGGATCCCGTCGAGTACGACGGATGCGTAGGGGTGCTAATACCTTCCCTTCGCATAACCGACTCCCGATCCCATTCTCTTTGGTCGCGAGACCATGTCTTTTCCAGGTTTACTCTGAGCGTTTCCTTTCCCTCTTTTGGGATAAATAACGCACGGTGGCGGCTCTGTTGTCTTGTTTTTCCGCCGGTTTTTCGCATAATGCGACAGCTGGCGACTCTGCTGGGGACTTGAGAAGTTGACCTTCTGCTGGTCCATCTTCCCTAAGCGAGTCTCTCCTAGCGCTCTCTAGGTTAGGGTTTTGGTTGCTGTTTGCTGTTATTTATTGCATTCATTATTTATTGTTTGCATTTATTGTTTGCATTTATTGTTTGCATTTATGTTTGCATTCATTCATATTCATTGTTCATCTGGCTGGCTGGTTGTCTGTTTCTCTCTGTTGGGGTGGGAGTTACTTGAGGTAAAAGGCCCAATACCCAGGCCATGAGTGAAATCTAGGATACTTAGGAATAGAGTGAGTCATGGGAAGCGAGTGGTATTGCGCCACTTAGCGGAACATTGACATCACGAGCAGTTCAGACCCTGATGGGATATTATCGTTACATACTTCGGGTGTGTATATGATGATATTCTGTGAAAGGTTATTTATGATGCGTTTCTTTCGACCTTACCCTGGCCTAGATGACACCTGTGAGTGGGGGGGGGGATGATCATTATTACAGGTACCGTTGGTGACTTGTGGTCCTGTTGGTGACTTTGGGTTCAGATGACAGTTTCTCAGTTGACTTTGGGTTTCAGATGAATCGTGGTTCCGAGTCTAAACCGAAGCTTCGATCCTGTGTTCTGAAATGCGCAGCCAACCAGTCTTGTCTGCATCATTTGCATCATAGCATGTTCATTTTCAAAAAAATACGCAATAAAAAAGAATTGAAAAGAAAAAAAGAAAATAAGAAAGAAAAGAAAAGCTAATCTCTACATGCATATCATTTCTCAGGTACATTCCAGAGTCTGTTCACTGATAGAGATGGCAACAGTCCCAGAGCCGAAGCGGAAGACTTGTTCCTACAGCTTTCACCGTGAGCCTTTGACGTCTCTGATTGAGTTGAGTAGCCTTATGACCAGTGGTAACCAGAAGGGGTTTGTTGACCAGTATGGAGATATTCTGACGCTGTTGAAGATGGTAGTCGATTCGGTGCTGTTGCAGACTCTTCTACAGTTCTTCGACCTAGAGCTTCATTGTTTCACCTTTCAAGATTATCAGTTGGTGCCTACTCTTGAGGAGTATTCTATTCTGCTGAGTGTCCCGATCCGGTATCAGGTTCCTTTCTTGGATGTGCCTAAGGAAGTTGATTTCAAAGTCGTTGCTTGAGCTCTCCATTTGGGTATCAAAGAAGTCTGTGATAACTGGAAGCCCAGTGGGGATGTTGTAGGGTTGACTTTGAAGTTCTTGTTGAGGGTTGCTAGAGAGGAAGCAGGGAAGGGGAATTGGGAAGCTTTTCAGGCTCAGTTGGCCGTCATGATCTATGGGATTGTCTTGTTCCCAAGTATGCCCAATTTTGTTGACTACGCTGCAGTCTGTATCTTCATTGGAGGGAATCCAGTTCCTACTCTGTTAGCTGACACTTATTATGCCATTCACAGTAGGCATGGTAAGGGTGGAGCTATCAGATGCTGTCTCCCACTTTTGCTCAGATGGTTCACGTCTCTCCTGCCAGTCAGTGGACCTTTTGTGGATGCTTAGAGCACTCATAAGTGGACTCAAAGGGTTATGTCTCTTACCTCCTATGATATCAGATGGCAATCTTACCGGATGGATGTGCGTGATGTCATTATGAGCTGTGGAGAGTTCCGGAATGTGCCACTTATAGGGGCTAAGGGTTGTATTAATTATAATCCAGTTCTTTCTCTTCGCCAGTTGGGATTCGTGTTGAAGGGAAAACCACTTGAGGCTGAGGTAGATGAAAGTGTGTATTTTGAGAAGCAAAGTGACCCGGCTAGATTGGAGTAGATAGGAAGAGCTTGGAAGTCTATTGGTGTGAAGGATGGATCTGTCTTAGGGAAGAAGTTTGCCATTGCTATGCCTGATTACACTGATTGGGTCAAGAAGAGAGTGGAAACTTTGTTGCTACCCTACGATAGGATGGAGCCGTTGCAGGAGCAACCACCTTTGGTCCTTGCTGAGAGTGTGCCTGCCGAGCACTACAAGCAAGCCCTGATGGAGAATCGCCAGTTGAGAGAAAAGGAGCAAGATACCCAGATGGAGCTGTACAAGGCCAATGCTGATAGGTGGAAATTGGTTCATCAACTCAGAGGAGTGCAGGGAGAAGATGCTAGCAGATCGAGAAGCAAGAAGAGATCCTATGAGGAGATGGAATCCATGTTAGATGCAGAACACCGGGAGTGCTTGAGGCTACAGAGAGCCGAAGCCAGTTACCAGAAAAAGATCAGAGACCTGGAGAAGCAACTCAGAGACAAAGACATCCAGTTGAAGAAGGAGGTAGACTTGAGACAGGCATTAGAGAACAATCTTGGGGGAGAAGTTGTAGAGCTTAGAAGACAACTGAAGGAGAAGATCACCCCTCTACCAGAATGTTCAGAATGCGCCCTGTTGATAGACCAGTGCCAGTACCTGAAGACTCTCATTCCGGGAGACCGTTTGTCTTAGCTTGTATCTTTGATGTGTATGTTGAGAATCACCTCCAGGCTTGTTGGATGGGATTCATTGTTGTACTCCGTTTATTTAGATCTTTGTTGACTTGGTTGTATGATCTTGTTGCTCTTATTTATAGACAAGGTTGTTGGTGTTTCATTGTGTTCTCATTTATCTCGTATTCGTTGCTCCCTTGTTGCTGCAGGTTGCCATCTTTTGAGGATGAATCAGGCTCTTTGAATGCCTGAGAAATGAACATATCATGTGCATCATACGCATCATTAACATCATACTCATATCATTTTGCATAGCAGGTGTTCTTGTTCGTGACTTCTCAGTTTGGTTCATGTGTTTAGGCAGGATAGCTGATCAACGCCCGCATCGCTACTCAACGAGACTGAATCATCAAAGGAACATGGATCAAGTGCAAGCTGAG
Source organism: Lathyrus oleraceus (assembly GCF_024323335.1). Lineage (NCBI taxonomy): Eukaryota > Viridiplantae > Streptophyta > Magnoliopsida > Fabales > Fabaceae > Lathyrus > Lathyrus oleraceus. Next base: position 265,690,724 of record NC_066580.1, read on the forward strand.
TTAGCTGAGATGAGGGCTAACATGGCCCAGTTCATGCATATGATGCAAGGGGTTGCGAAAGGTCAAGAAGAACTCCGAGCTCTAGTTCAGAGACAAGAAGCTGTAATTCCACCGGCCAACCAAGCTCTGCCTGAGGGAGGCCCGATCAATGAACCTGCTACTGCTGCTGTTCCCATCAACAACTATGCCGTAGGTGATGAGTTGAGAGGTATTCGAATCAACGGTCAACCTATTGCTCCAGATACCGCCAATGCCAGAGTAGTCCGTGCTCCGGCCCGTAATCAGGCTCCGATTGTTGACAGACAAGAGGATATGTTCACTCTGCTCAGTGAAGACGAAGACGTTTTGGGAAGGGTTGATGAGAGGGATCGTAAAGTTGATGCCCTTGCTGAGAAGATCCGGGCTATGGAATGTCAGAATTCTCTCGGTTTTGATGTTACCAATATGGGGTTAGTGGAAGGCTTGAGAATCCCTTATAAATTCAAGGCGCCATCTTTTGATAAATACAATGGCACTTCTTGCCCTCGCACCCACGTGCAGGCCTATTATCGGAAAATCTCTGCCTACACGGATGATGAAAAGATGTGGATGTACTTTTTCCAAGATAGTCTATCTGGGGCTTCTTTGGACTGGTACATGGAATTGAAGAGAGATTCGATCCGATGCTGGAGGGATCTGGGAGAGGCCTTCTTGAGGCAATACAAGCATAACATGGACATGGCGCCTAGCCGGACTCAGCTGCAGAGTCTTTGTCAGAAATCCAATGAAAGCTTCAAGGAGTACGCCCAGAGGTGGCGTGAACTGACTGCGAGAGTTCAACCCCCTATGCTGGAGAGGGAGTTAACTGATATGTTTATTGGCACGCTAAAAGGAGTATTCATGGACCGGATGGGGAGTTGCCCATTCGGTAGTTTCTCATACGTGGTGATCTGTGGTGAGAGAACTGAAAGTTTGATCAAGGCCGATAAGATCCAAGACGTGGGTTCATCATCTAAGAAACCTTTCTCTGGGGCACCTCGCCGAAGAGAGGGTGAAACCAATGCTGTACAACACCAAGGGAATGTGTACCGAGGAAGTGTGAACAAAAATCAGTATCGCCCGGTTGCTGCTGTAACCATTCCAACACCTCAACCTCGTCAACAACAACAACAAAGAGTTCAACAACCGCAACAACAACAACAACAACAGCAACGTCCGTATCAGCCCAGACAAAGGATGCCTGATCGACGTTTTGATCCGCTACCCATGTCGTACGCCGAACTGCTGCCCGAACTACTCAGGTTAGGATTTGTTGAGTTGCGTACAATGGCTCCGCCAACAATATTGCCTCCTGGGTATGACGCCAGCGTCCGTTGTGACTTTCACTCCGGGGCACCAGGACATCATACTGAGAAATGCCGGGCTTTCCAGTACAAAGTCCAAGATTTGATCGATGCCAAGACGATCAACTTCGCTCCGGTGCCTAACGTCGTGAACAATCCTATGCCTCAGCATGGTGGGCATAGAGTGAACAATATTGAAGGGGAAGAGGCTGAAGATTTGGTTGTTAGTGTTGATGAAGTTCGGACTTCTATGCTGATTGTAAAGGGCCGTCTGCTGAATGGGGGTGTCTACCCGGGCTGTGACGAGGGCTGTATTGGTTGTGCTGAAGTTGATAATGGTTGTGACCAGTTGAGGACCGGTATCCAGGGTATGATGGACGAGGGATGTGTTCAGTTCAGTCGGGTTGTCAAAGATCGTGGGACAGTGTCAACTGTCACCATCTACTTTAAACCGTCTGAAGGACGTGGACAAAGGGTTGTTAGTGCACCTGCAACAAGTGGTACCCCAATTACCATTTCCGTGCCTGTAACCATCAGTGCTCCAACTACTATCGTGGCATCTGGGAGAAGACCAGTTGAGAATAGTAGGGTTTTACCATGGAAATATGATAATGCCTACCGCAGCAACAGAAGGGCTGATAATCAGACGAGGCCAGCAAATCAAGCGCCTGTGACGATCAGTGCACCAGTTAAAACTCCTGTGGTTATGAGTCCCGTTGTGGACAACGTTGGTGGACCAGGAGGTTTTACTCGAAGTGGACGACTGTTTGCTCCTCAGCCGTTAAGAGATGCTAATGCTGAGGCTTCTGCCAAGTCAAAGGGCAAACAGGTTGTCGTTGACGAAGAGCCGGCTCAGAAGGAGGTGCCTGAGGGTTCATTTGAAAAGGACGTGGAGGAGTTTATGAAGATCATAAAGAAGAGTGATTATAAGATCGTAGATCAACTTAATCAAACTCCGTCCAAGATTTCAATACTCTCTTTGCTGCTGTGCTCTGAGGCGCATCGTAATGCCTTATTGAAGATGCTGAACATGGCTTACGTACCTCAAGAGATTTCCGTCAACCAACTGGAGGGTGTGATGGCCAATGTGAGCACTAGGCATGGTGTAGGATTCACTGACCTAGACTTAACGCCTGAGGGTCGCAATCATAACAAGGCCTTGCATATCACCATGGAGTGCAAGGGGGCAGTGTTGTCTCACGTATTGGTAGACACCGGGTCGTCGCTGAATGTGCTGCCTAAGCAGATTCTGAAGAAGATTGATGTTGAAGGGGTTGTGCTTACTCCTAGTGACCTGATCGTTCGTGCTTTCGACGGATCCAAGCGTTCTGTGTTTGGGGAAGTTACTTTGCCGGTGAAGATAGGTCCGGAGGTCTTCGACATTATCTTCTATGTTATGGACATCCAGCCCGCCTATAGTTGTTTGTTGGGGTGTCCATGGATCCATGCAGCAGGGGCAGTCTCGTCGACTCTCCACCAGAAGCTCAAGTATTTCTGGAACGGTCAGATTGTGACCGTGTGTGGCGAAGAAGAGATTCTGGTGAGTCACCTATCCTCGTTCAAGTATGTCGAGGTGGATGGCGAGATCCACGAAACCTTATGCCAGGCGTTTGAGACTGTGGCTCTTGAGAAAGTGGCGTACGCTGATCAGAGGAAGCCAGGTGCTTCGATTGCTTCGTACAAGCAGGCCAAAGAGGTTGTTAACTCTGGCAAAGCTGAAGGCTGGGGCAAGATGGTGGACTTGCCTGTCAAAGAAGACAAATTTGGCATTGGTTATGAGCCTCTCCAAGCAGAGCAGAGTGTGCACGTGGGTTCGAGTACCTTTACCAGCGCTGGGCTGATGAATCATGGCGACGTCTTTGCAACTGGTAGTGAAGACTGTGACAGCGACTGTGATTTAGACAACTGGGTTCGCCCGTGTGCACCAGGGGAGTCTATCAACAACTGGACGGCTGAAGAAGTGTGTAGCACCTAATATTTGCACCCATCATTGTACATACATTCTCACATTAGGTCATAGCATAACATGGTCCACTGCATAGCATTGCATTGTCCCATTTGCCTCAAGTGCAAGCCAATCAAGAAATTAGGTCAAACTGGTCAGGAGATCAGTCAGTCAAGCAAGCAAGCACAATTCTCAAGGAGCCAAGGCCTTAGGGCCAACATGTTCACATGACTTGGGGATCCATTTGAAGTGTTTTGGTCAAGGATTGAATGTTCAGAAGTCATCAGTCAATGCACAGTCAGTCAGAAACCCTAAAAAGTCAAACTTGGTCAACTGTGTCTGATTTTATGGTTTTGATGGTGGGATTTGGTTTGAGAGAGCTTATTCATGTCCAAATAGGCCTCATATATCATGTCAAACACCATCATTGAAGAATTTGAAGCCAGATCAGAAATTTCCAAAAATGGAAACTGGACCTGTAATTGAAACCTGCCAAAAATGGAAAGTCTTGATCCTCAAACTTACATCATGATACAAGCTTCAAATGAATTTTTGCCCAACATGAAAGTTGAAGATCTTGTTCTCCCATTTCCAAAAAGTCAAAGAACACTCAATTCCCATGTATGGTTGGCAAGTTATGATCGAATCATTTTCAGAAATTCTTGAACTTCAAAAGGCCATATCTCTCAAACCATTTGGCCAACTTGGGTGGGGTTTTTTCCTACAAGTCACATTTGATCCCCTCTTTCCAAATATGTCATCATCATTCATCAAAACATCACCATGCAAAATGGCCTTTTTGAACTTGCCTTAATTAATTTCAAGTGAGTTGAATTTTGACTTTTCAAAATAATCATTTTTAAACCATTTGGCCAATTGAAATAGTTCAGAAATGTGGTTTTGGTCATGTTACAAAGCCATTTTCGTGCAGTACACATAGCCATTCCCAAGTTGCTTGAAAATTGGACAAAAGTACACTTTTACCAACTCCTTTCCATATTTTCATGAAGCTTGATTTGTACCTTTAAACAGAGAATTAAAAGATCATTTTCTGTCATTTACAAACCCTAGTTGCAGCCTCCAAACACAAAAACTTCACTCATTCTCTCAAACTTCATTTTTGCATTTTTCCAAAATCTGTCAAAAACTCTCAAAGAACTGAGCATTGCCTTGCCTAAAACAACATCCATACAACATTGTGAACCTGTTTCAACCATCATTCTCCAGCTGGAAGGCCATTTCCACGACTGTTTTTCTTCAAGCATCATCAATGGCAGTCCAAGTTTGAAGCTATTTCAAGTTACTTCGAGCCAAGCCAACTTCATCATTCAACTTTAGGGAGCTTAAGGAGCATCTGTTTCACTTTAACATGGCCAAATAACAACTGTACCGTCACTGCCTTGCAGATTTAGTAAGATTTCGACTCTCTCTATTTCCAAAATCATGATGTGCTTTAGATAGACCTTGTTATGCTGGTTACAATGAGCTTTGATTCATAAAAAATGGTTGCATATTGAGAGAAATACATGGATTTAAAGTTTCACACTCAAATATGTTTTTGTTTGGTTCTTGGTTGTGAGCTCGAATTAATGTAAATGGTTGTTGGTTTGTGAATGTGTGATGGAAGATGCACGTATTGATATATTTGTTTTTGAATTTGGAGAGAATAAAATTTCGACCTGAATTTGGAAGATACACGTTGCTACTGTTAATATTTTTCTGCAACATGAACACTGCATCTACTGCTACTACTGGCCTTTTCAATTCGTTGTTTTTTTATTTGCTTTGCCTTGCATGTGTTTCTAAATGAAACACGTTGATTGGCCGGTGCGTAGTGGGCCATGCGGTTTGTACAAGTGGTCGTGGGCCCACTGGCTGGGATTTAAAATCCCATTAAATGGGCATTTCCATTGCTGCATAAAGTTAAGGAGAGCATGGCAATTGGTTTTGGGAATTGGCCATACAAGACGTGACCGTGGGCCATGCATTGGAGCAAGTGGCCGTGGGCCCCACTGTTGGGGATCCTGAAATCCCATCTATTTGGAACGACAGCGCTCCACTGCGCGGCATGTGTCGTTTTCTTTTTTTTTTTTAAAAATAATTATTAAATAATTAACCAATAACATTTCCTTGCATTTTCATTTTTTTATTATTTCATTTTCTTTACAAACTTCAAAAATTCATAAATGATTAAAGGATGATCCAATTGAGATGGGATTTTTTGCTTTGTCTTCATCATGATCTCTACTTTTTTATCATAATTTTTCCAGAATTTTGTGATCAATGGATTTTAATTGGTATTAGGGTTTGTGACATGTGCTCATATTTTGTACACTTTGCCAAAACATTTGTGAAATGGTGACACTTTATCCAATGGCTCCCAAATTTTTTGTGCTTAAACTAGACACATTCCTGGTGATTTTGGTGTAAAGTTTGTGAATTTATCATTGCTGGTTTGTGAGATATGATTTTTTGAATTAGGGTGTGACAATTTGTGTCACACCATTGATGTGCAACTTGTTGATTTTTGATGACATGCTTCCTGACCTCCAATTAATGCAAAATTTTGCATGAATCTTCTATCATATGTCTAATTTATGTGTGAAATTTCTTGGATTTAATTATGCCATTTCCTATTTGTTTGAGATTTTTCTTCCCTGTCTAGTCAAATGTTGACTTTGTGTGACACATCTTGCCATTTCATTTGTGAAACTCTCATACTTTATTGGATGATCTTGAAATTTCACATGTGCATACTAGACATCTTAAGATTTGCATTGGTGTTAATCCCATTCATTTCTCATCTGTTTTCATTTAGTTATGATTTTTTGAAGTTGATGAATGTTTGGTTGACTTCTTTGAGCATGTTCAAAATTGCCTTGCCTTTCTGATTTTCATTGACTGCCTTCCACTTGTCCAAATGAGATGAAATTTGACATGCTTACCATGCTGTGGGTTGTGATTGGTCATGATTTATTTGGTGATTTTTGGAAATGTTTGAGTTGACTTTTGATGCAAGTCTTACTGTTGACTTCTATGAGCTTCTGTTTGCTATACCTTGACCTAATTTGCTCATGAAATGATGATGATGATTAATATGAATGTGAACCCAATTGGTTGTGTTTCTTGATTGTTTGAACATGATTTTGGATGCTTGCCCTTTGCTGTTTGAACTTTTTCATTCCTTTTTGACCCTAGGCTTGCCCTAGTGGTCCTGTTACTCACCTTTGAGCTCATGTTTTCAGGTTGACCAACAAATGACCAATGAGACCATTTCTTTTTGATTGGGCTTGCTTAAATATCATTGTCTAACTTGTTTGTTTTGTAGGTGGCTTGGCTCACATGCCTTAAGCCTTATGCCTTGCCCATCCATTTGCTTCTGATTAACTGTGGATGTCTGTTTCTTTTTGCTTTGTTTTGAAGTTGCATACTAACATCTGCTTGACTGTTTCAGGTGCTTTTAGTTGCTCAGTTCCTTGTGAACTTTTGCTTTGCTTTGCTTGTATAAGCAATTTGCATTGAGGTATACTTCTAATCTTCATGTAGTCTGGAAGACCTGGCCTGTTACTTGGCCAGGCAACTGTCTGAAGTCCTCCTTAAGAGGCAATGTTGTGGTTGTTTAATTTTGTCCTTGCATAGAGTCAAAGACCTCCTAAGTGAAGAGGCAATTGGCAGAACCCAAGGGATATGCAACCTATCCCCTGCTATTCAGTGTGTCATCTGCTTGCTCACACCACTGTGTTGATGCATTACAGATACAAACCCAAGATCTTGTACAATTGTACAGTTGAGTCAGTTTTAAATGTGTAGAAGGGTTCCCCCTTTCTGAACCCACACGTTCTTGTTTTAAGCTCTCCCAGGCCAGGGATAAGAGCTGTGAAGTCTCATCTTCACTCACCTTTCATCTGCTTCACCTTAGTCTCTCAATGGCAAGGTTAAGAGCACATTCACCCAGTTCCAGAGGTTTGTTTGTTGAGGTTGATATGACCCCTCGACTAAAACCTAACCCTTGTTTGAGCCACTTGCTTGTGTATAGTGTGTGCTATCTGTGCTTGTATGTTTGTTTGACTTGCTTCCTGTGCAAGTTAGGGTTAGTTTAGACTTGCTTCCTGTACAAGTTAGGTTTTGCTTGACTTGCTTCCTGTGCAAGTTAAGTGTGTGTGTGGCTTGCTCCCTGTGCAAGTCATGACTAGGATAGGCTGGCTCCCTGTGCCAGTTAGCTAGAAACCTTAACTTAGGGATGAATTTGCATGATAACATCTAGGCTCGAGTCGTAGTCTCCCTAGTGTTGTGTCTCCCTCTGTTATCTGGTTAGGCTAGTCCTTTATCCCTCTGTAGGGGAACTACATCGCCCTGATCTTCATACCAGATGAAGTATGTAGGCAGGAGATTGAGCTGATCTCTCCGGGCGCCCTTTTCCTTTTGGTGTGTGTTGTTTGATAGTTGCTAGGCTCGAGTGCCTGACTCCTTAGCAATTTGTTGTCTGTTTGTTTGAGTGTGTGTTTGACGGTTATAGGCTCGAGTCCCCGACTCCCTATTAACTTGTTGTGTTGTTGTGTGCTTGGAAGCTGATGTAAGTCCATCGAGTGGCAGTCAGGTTCCAGTGTGCGTGTGTTTTGGTTCGGATGCTGACATAAGTCCAGTGATTGGCAGTCGGGATCCACGTTTGCCTGTGTCTTGTTTGTTTGTGTGCGTGTCAGCCGAGCTACGAATGCTCTGATTCTTCTCTCGTCCGAGAAGATACGTATGCATAGGATGCGATATCCTAGCGAGCATGTGTTGTCTCCCCAGTCCGAACTACTTTGACTCTGATGTCTATGCCTGATAGACTAAGTAGGCCCAGGATGCGATATCCTGCCGAGTCCGTCTTGTTTGTTTCTTGTGTCTCTTTCAGCCAGTGTGTGTGTGTTTGAGCAGCGTTTTTTAGCAACCATTTATCCTTCCTTTTGTGCGTGGATCCCGTAGAGTACTACAGATGCGTAGGGGTGCTAATACCTTCCCTTCGCATAACCGACTCCCGAACCCATTCTCTTTGGTCGCGAGACCATGTTCTTTCCTAGGTTTACTTCGAGCGTTTCCTTTCCCTCTTTTTTGGGATAAATAACGCACGGTGGCGGCTCTGTTGTTCTTGTTTTCCCGCCGGTTTTTCGCGTGATGCGACAGCTGGCGACTCTGCTGGGGACAATAGAGAAGTTGACCTGTGCTGGTCCATCTTCCCTAAGCGAGTCTCTCCTAGCGCTCTCTAGGTTAGGGTTTTGGTTGCTGTTTGTTGTATTTATTGCATTCATTTGTATATATTTGCATTTACTGTTTGCATTTATTGTTTGCATTAATGTTTGCATTCATATTCATCTGTTGGCTGTGTTGTGTCTCTCTGTTGGGGTGGGAGTTACTTGAGGTAAAAGGCCCAATACCCAGGCCATGAGTGAAATTTAGGATACTTAGGAATAGAGTGATTCATGGGAAGCGGGTGGTATTGCGCCACTTAGCGGAACATTGATATCACGAGCAGTTCAGACCCTGGTGGGACATTATCGTTACATACTTCGGGTGTGTATATGATGATGTTCTGCGAAAGGTTATTTATGCTGCGTTTCTTCGACCTTACCCTGGCCTAGATAACACCCGTGAGTGGGGAGGGTTTGATCATTACAGGTACAGTTGCTGATTGGTTGGTGATTTGTTGATAACTCTTGGTACTGATGGCGACTGTGAAGTATGGGGCATTTATTTCTGGGACGCCAGAGTTCTGTCCGTGGTTTATCAGCGGGTTCCGTTTATTTCGGATCCCCGGGCTGAGTTGAGAGTACTTGTTCAGAGGATCCGTTTGTCACCCGTTCAGTGGTTGTTCCTGTGAAGATAGTGATATAATCTCCGGTTCCGTTTATTTCGGAACCCCCCAAGTTGGATTTATGGTGACTTGATCCCACAGATATGACTGGTTCAGAGAAGTGTTGGGCTTTCAGATGACTTGGTGGCACAAGGGCCTGCATTCATGCATTTGCATCATATCATCTCGCATTCATCTGCATTCGACTCATGTCTGTCCGTACTCAGGGTCCATTATTTTTTAACTAAGACTCAGGTTGAGAGACATCCGGATGTTAAAAAATTGTTGATGAAATTTTATATGTCTCAATGAAACCAAAAAAAAAAAAAGAGGACTAAATATTCCTAGTACGGACAGACATTGCATGTGTGAGTCATACTAACCCATTTGCTGTTTTGTAGGATTCAGTATTCAACCAGTGCGCATAACTCGCCTGTTCGGATAACCTGCTGGGGGTCAACAAATCCAAGCTGATGGATCTTCCCAACGCCGACATCCTTGAGCTGAAAGGGATAATGAGGGACTTGTTCAGTGTTGTGCAAGGGCTTGCCTTGGGACAGAAGGCCATGTCTGAGAGATTGGAAAAGATTGAGAAATGGCTGATAGTAGAGAAGGTTCAGGGGAAGGCTCCGTCCTCCGAAGTGAACAAACCTTCTGGTACTGTAGCAAGGAAATCCTCCGACAATGGTCCATTCAAGAGGGAAGTTGAGCCAGTTGGTGTGCCTGCAAAGAAAGAACGTAGTAAAGATCGTTATCATCCTTATGCTGCCACTGTAACCACTCCTGTCAGCAATCCACCTGCTCAACAACAACAACTGCCACCTCAACAGAAGACACCGGGAGCTAAGAGCCAGGTGAAGAAGAAGAATGAGGATCGTCAGTTTGAGGAACCACCGGTGACTTATGCCTTTCTTTTCCAAAGGTTGAGGGATCTGGGATTAGTTCGGCCGAGGATTTTGATTCCTATAGAACAGCAGCGGAGGCCTGCCAACTATGATGAGAGTGCCAAGTGCGAGTTTCACTCTGGGGCACCCGGACGCAGCATTGAAGGTTGCAGAGCTTTTAAGCATATTGTCCAAGATCTGGTGGACTCCAAGGCTATCATCTTGGCCCAGATAATGAATGAGGATGTCAACCCCGTACTCAGGCAGGGACCAGTAAAGGTAAAGATGATGAAAAAGGTCAAGAAAGGAATATAAGTGATTGAAGAGGGTCAGCTAAAAGGTCCAATGGCTATGGTTCCAAAACTTCTGCTACGGGATGGAGCCTTCCCTGCTGTTGATAATGCTTGTGCGACTGTCACTACAGAAGGGTGTGTATTGATGAAGGACCCGACCCAGAAGATGAAGAAAGTAGAAATGGACAATGAAAGATGCAAAGCACCCAGTCTGGCAGTTGAAACCGTCCAGGTGGAGAATGCCTTTGTCGCTGGGAAAAAGAAGAAGCTGTCCATTTCTTCTTATAAACAAGCTCTGGAAGTGGTGAAGAACAAAGAGGCCCAAGGCTGGGGGAGGATCATTGACATCGTGGTAAAAGCAGACATGTTTGGAGTCGGTTATCAGCCGGATTTAGAGTCGTCTAGACCAGACAGAGGATGTCGTCCACTGTACGCCTTCGTCAGTGCAGGAATGTTGGATCCTGGTCATGCCCGTTCAGTGGGTGAAGATGTTGACAGCGACCGCGAACTCGAGTTGTGGATAAAGTCGTGCGTACCAGGAAACTGGAAGGACTCCAAAAGCATCACTGTCACTCATTCTGAAGAGTAGTATTTCTGTTTTTCAATTTTTGTTTGCATGAAAGCCATATGTTTTGCCCGAAACGTAATGGTCCATTGTAAGGGCCATCTCATGTGTTTCATTATGCAACATTTTGCATCAGTGATGAATGGATGTTTTTGTAGTTAAAGGCGGTGTTCCCTATTTTTCATTTAATTTTGCAATTTAAAAAAGGAAAAAACAAATAAAAATGGCAACGTTTTTTTCATTCTCTTTCCTTTTGATTTTGTCTCGTTCCAAAGTGATTACTCTCCTGATCTCACCGATAACGATTTGGTTACACCTCTGTATGACTTCGACAATTCGATCTATCATGCCAGAGAAAAAGGCGAAGAAGATTGTGATTTGCTGGAATTAGCCAGGTCATTGAAACAAGAGGAGAAGGTGATTCAACCACACGAGGAGCGATTCAAGATTGTTACTCCAAGCTCCGCCGAGGTTAGAAAGCGAAAAGCTGAGGTCGTTTCAGAGGCAAGTCAAGAGCAGAATGGTAGCCCTTTTGAAAGAGAAGGTTGATACATGTCCCTGGTTGTATCTAGATACACCAAGGTGGGATACCAATGTTTTGGGGCATAAACTACCATCAGGAGGAGACTGTGCAAAAGCTGAGGCCGACAAAGGATGAGAAAGAGAGAAGGTGTGAATAGACTATCAAGATGCGAGCAGAGCTAATCTGAAAGATGGATTCCTGGTACATCACAATGAGGTATTGGTTGATTATATGGCTCAGGTCTCAGTGTTTATCTTCATGGATGACTTCTTGGCCCAGACCAGATTGAATTGTTGCCAGATGATATGAAGTAAACCAGGTCCATCACACAAGGGGCACCTTCTTGTTCTAAGTTGATGTCGTTCCGTCACATGAGGCCGGTGCCACGTATCAGAGGTCTACGGTGACTTTGTTTCGTGATATGATTCATCGTGAAAGCAAATGCCATGTTGATGACATGATGGCAAAGTCCCAAGCAGAACAGGGGCATCCGGTAGACTTGGGGCAAGTTGTTTGACCGGTTGAGATAACTCATACTTTTGAGTCTGAATCAGTGCACTTATGGAGTGTTGTCCATCAAGCTACCGAGGCTTGTTGTGAGCGAATCAGAGGAATCGAGGTCGATCCTGCTAAAAAAAAAAAAAAAAAAAAAAAAAAAAAAAAAAAAAAGAGAGGGTAAGTTGTAGGAATCTCTGATTCCGATACCTCAGTGAAAGAAATAACTGTTAATCCGGTACTTGATAACCCTCGAGGGGTCTACGAGGTGCGTATTGAGTCAGCATGACTAGTCTTGTTGAAAAGAGTATGCAATTTACCTAAGCAAAAAGTTTATCGACTGTGAAACAATACACTCACTGTTCGAAAAAACTTGATGTACTTCGGCATAGGCTGCTCGCCGACTGAGACAGTGTATGCTGTTTCATACCACTTTGTGGATGTCCAAAATGGATCTGATCAGATATGTGTTTAAGAAGCTAGTAGCAACCCATGGAAAGGTTATCAACCAAGGAAGTTTGAGGTCCCTGATGAGGACATCTCGAGGTACTCAAATCGAAAGATTGAGAGTGACTGATCCCGGAGGAGGGGTCTGACCCCGAATCCGAACGGATTCCGATGTCTGAGGGGGAAGGAGATGAGGTGAATAAGTTAGTGCTTCCCGGATCACAGTTGGTTGCACCAACAATGGTGGCTGAACATAAAGTATGTATCCTGGATATTGAACCTAGGGATGTGTATCTACCTGGGGCAGTGTCTTCCTCACAGAAATATGAGAAATCAGAGAAGACTGAATGGATAAGGACTCGGAATGACACGTTGAGCCCAACTGAGGGAAAGGGCTGACAGTTACCTGGCATGGGGCAATTGTACCCAGTGAACGAAGCATGTTGTTAACCAAGAAGTGTGACCTCGCGTGTACCACGTGGAAGAGTTAGTTGAAAAAGATCATTCCTCCTCAAGACGATTGTGGGGCAAATGGATGAGCAGTTATGAATGTCCATTTGTGGTCAAGAAGGTTTCCCCTGACAGAACCTTGTAGTTGACAACCACGGATGACGACGATTTTCCATCCACTGTGAGTGCGGACGCAGTTAGAAAATACTTCGTGAAAGAAACCCGCTGGACAAAAAGAATAAAGAGTCCAGGCAAAAAAGGGGCATCCCGGCGAACCAAGAAAAAGAGAAAGGTTCGGGCAAAAGTTAGGGATAAAAATAAAAGAAAAGAACTGTACACCCGGCAAGTTGAAAACCCGCAAGGGCGACTTGGGCAAAAAAGGGTATCCCGGTGGACTGAAACCCGAAAGGGCGGTCCAGGCAAAAGAGGGAATGAAACGAACAACTGCGTCTAGCATGATCATTTGTGCTCATGATGACTTGGATAATCTCCGACAGAGACCGATCGGAAGCGTCTTGTTCAGAAGACAGAAGGTGCGGAAAGTCCTGAGGACATATGAGGTGTAACTGAGTTGGAACCCGATGGGATCACAGTTTCGCGTTGCCATTAGGATAGATTTTTTTTCTTTTATGTGCAATCACCTCTTTCCAGGGTTTGCTTCCTGTGTGTTGCTCAATTGTGAGCCATCTTTTATTCCAGTCAAATAAAGCGTGTGCTCGGTCAAATAAATTTTGTTTTTGTGTCATTACTGTTTTGATTACGAAAACATCTATTCATTTTGATAAGAATATTTGCATTTTTGAAACATAGAGGTCCCTTCTGATGCATGCTTGTGAGATTGAAATTTGGAAATCTTACTTGGAAGTCTGAGTGACCTAAGTGTTGAAATATCAGAACACCTGGGGCATACCTGGGACACGTTTTTATCTGACGATCTCTTGTGCAGGTGCTGTTAGATATCTTCATTCACTTGCCAGTGGTAATATGAACCTTTTTGACAAGAGATCCCCTCAGAGTCCAACCAGGGGCAAGGGATAGATGAACCGTGAAAAGACGGTGAAGAATTACGACAACGATCCTGGAAAGTTAATCAAGAAGACTCTTCAAAGTCTGATGATTGGAAAGTATCTATGAATCCCAAGAGTTCAACCTCCGTGAAGTACGGACGAGTTGGGAATACAAGATGATGGAGCAGAAAAGTCCAGAAGAGTCTGGGAGTTCTTAAAAGTGGAAAGTCAACACTATGGGTGGATGATGGATACCAGTGTTCGACGAGTCGACCGACACCCCTGTCAAACAAGCTGTATCTCCCCAGAGGATTAAGAGTGTGATCTCCCTGGCAGATTCGAGATCGTTGTCTCCTCAGCGAGCCTGAAGGTTATCACGTCCCCAGCAGGGGCAGGGGCAGAATGTTTCTCAGGATGGAGGACGTCTCCCCAGCCCAAGCCAGTATTGAAGCTATCAGAGTTATTTCCTCTGCAGAGATACCTATGGACAGTACCTTCTTTCCCCAGCAGATCTAAGGATTGCTTCTCCCCAGCAGGCCTATGCTTGCAGATTTCCCCAGTTGAGAATCCCCGCTGAGCGCCTGGCAGTTATTTTCCCCGGGAACACCCCAGTGGAGTCTATCAGTAGACTGTTGGTGTGTTCCCCAACAATTGGTTTTGTGATGCTATTATCTCCAGTATGGCCGTGAGTGCCTATCCCAAGCAGGTTTGTGGGAATTCATCTCCAGTATGATATGACGTGTTATCATCCTCAACAGAGTTGTTACTCTCACCACTATGGTTGTTCTCTCCACTAGGATCGTTCTCCTCAGCAGAATGGTGTGGTTTTTCCTCAGCAAGTTCCCCGAGTGGAGCGGGTCTCATGAAATACATCTCCAGCAGTGATTCTCCTACATATGGATTGGTTGGGTCGTCCCTAATGGAGTAGCATTTATTTCTCCAGCAGAGTTCATCCTACCAGTGGATTGGACGGGTTTCTGTAGTAGACTGATATCGGCATCCCCAGCTGAGTTGATTCTACCTATGGATCGCGTGGGTTATCCCTAGCGGAGTAACAGACATTCTCCAAAGCAGGGTTTATCCTATCTGAAGATTGGTTGAGTCTTCCTCCCAGTGAAGTCGCTTTACCGTTCCCCAAGCAGAGTTCCCCGCAGAGTATTTCCCCAAGAGGAGTCTCCCCACAGAGTCAGAGTATCTGATCATTTCGGCTCCCTAGCCAGGGTTCATTTGCATTTTGCATGTAGTAATCATTGCATCCTCAAAAATCGCGTAGCATTTCCATTCATAAATGGAGCATTACGCCATAGAAAAATCAAACATATGCATTCATATGTTCGAAACCCCATTAGACCGTATTCCCTGCAGAGACGGATTTTTGTTCAACCTGTACAACGCATTTGCTACAGTTGCTCCAGTCAACAATTGGTGTTGATAATCCCCATAGAGGTTTATTTCCTCATCCGTTGGTGAAAGGAAAGCCTGCTTCTCCCCAGTGAGACCCCCCTGCAAGTGTTCAGCCTTGCCCGGGTCATCTTGTGGATTTCAGTATCCCGTCAGCACCCGCGTGTGTTTGCTTTCCTTGGTGTCGGTAAACACCATCTTTCGGTGATTCCCAGTCATGCGTAAGTGTCTGGTCTTCTTTGATGTCTGTAAACATCATCTTTCGATGTTCGTAACGTCGTCCCTCCCCTAGTGAAGTTTCCTCCTCTCCGTTGGTGTCGATAAATGTCGAGTTTTTCCTAGTCATCCGGTGATGTCTAGTTGTACCCTCCCCATGTGGACTTACCTCTCCGTTGGTTTCGATAAACGACGAGTTTTTCCCAGTCGTCCGTTGACGTCTGGTTGTGTTTCTCTTATTCCCATTCATCAGCAAATGTCTGGTCGATCTTTTTGGTGTCTGTAAACATCATCTTTCGATGTCTGTAAACGTCGAGTATTCCCATTCATCTGTAAATGTCTGGTCGATCTTTTTGGTGTCTGTAAACATCATCTTTCGATGTCTGTAAACGTCGAGTTTTCTCCCATCCATCAGTAAATGTCTGGTCGGTCTTTTTTGGTGTCTGTAAACATCATCTTTCGATGTCTGTAAACGTCGAGTTTTCTCCCATTCATCCGTCGATGTCTGGTCGAGTTCTTCCAGTCATTCATTAATGTCTGGTTACCTCTCCGTTGGTCCCGATAAACGTCGAGTTTTTCCTGGTCGTCCCCAGTTGTTTACCTCTCCGTTGGTCTTGGTAAACGTTGAGTTTTTCCCATTTCGTCCGTTGACATATGGCTGTATCTTTTCCAGTCATTCAATAACGTCTGGTTACCTCTCCGTTGGTCCCGATAAACGTTGAGTTTTTCCTAGTTGTCCGTTGGCATCTAGTTGTGATTGTTGTTCCCATTCACCACCGTTGTGATGTCTGGATGTGGTCGTACCCTTTGAAAACAAAACCAAAAAATATATACCCAGTAACAAATATCAAATCCCAGTGGACGTTTCCATTGGTGGATCCCTGTATTGTGCAAATTTCCATGGTTCTTGGTATTCAATCCCTGTTTACCCTGAAAGTCTGACAGTCGTTGCTCTCATCCATTCGGGTTCCCAGCTGATTGAATAGGGGCAGCTGTAGCACCTCAAATTTGCACCCATCATTGTACATACATTCTCACATTAGGTCATAGCATAACATGGTCCACTGCATAGCATTGCATTGTCCCATTTGCCTCAAGTGCAAGCCAATCAAGAAATTAGGTCAAACTGGTCAGGAGATCAGTCAGTCAAGCAAGCAAGCACAATTCTCAAGGAGCCAAGGCCTTAGGGTTGGTCCAACATGTTCACATGACTTGGGGATCCATTTGAAGTGTTTTGGTCAAGGATTGAATGTTCAGAAGTCATCAGTCAATGCACAGTCAGTCAGAAACCCTAAAAAGTCAAACTTGGTCAACTGTGTCTGATTTTATGGTTTTGATGGTGGGATTTGGTTTGAGAGAGCTTATTCATGTCCAAATAGGCCTCATATATCATGTCAAACACCATCATTGAAGAATTTGAAGCCAGATCAGAAATTTCCAAAAATGGAAACTGGACCTGTAATTGAAACCTGCCAAAAATGGAAAGTCTTGATCCTCAAACTTACATCATGATACAAGCTTCAAATGAATTTTTGCCCAACATGAAAGTTGAAGATCTTGTTCTCCAATTTCCAAAAAGTCCAAGAACACTCAATTCCCATGTATGGTTGGCAAGTTATGATCGAATCATTTTCAGAAATTCTTGAACTTCAAAAGGCCATATCTCTCAAACCATTTGGCCAATTTGGGTGGGGTTTTTTCCTACAAGTCACATTTGATCCCCTCTTTCCAAATATGTCATCATCATTCATCAAAACATCACCATGCAAAATGGCCTTTTTGAACTTGCCTTAATTAATTTCAAGTGAGTTGAATTTTGACTTTTCAAAATAATCATTTTTAAACCATTTTTAAATCATTTTCAGAAATGTGGTTTTGGTCATGTTACAAAGCCATTTTCGTGCAGTACACATAGCCATTCCCAAGTTGCTTGAAAATTGGACAAAAGTACACTTTTACCAACTCCTTTCCATATTTTCATGAAGCTTGATTTGTACCTTTAAACAGAGAATTAAAAGATCATTTTCTGTCATTTACAAACCCTAGTTGCAGCCTCCAAACACAAAAACTTCACTCATTCTCTCAAACTTCATTTTTGCATTTTTCCAAAATCTGTCAAAAACTCTCAAAGAACTGAGCATTGCCTTGCCTAAAACAACATCCATACAACATTGTGAACCTGTTTCAACCATCATTCTCCAGCTGGAAGGCCATTTCCACGACTGTTTTTCTTCAAGCATCATCAATGGCAGTCCATGTTTGAAGCTATTTCAAGTTACTTCGAGCCAAGCCAACTTCATCATTCAACTTTAGGGAGCTTAAGGAGCATCTGTTTCACTTTAACATGGCCAAATAACAACTGTACCGTCACTGCCTTGCAGATTTAGTAAGATTTCGACTCTCTCTATTTCCAAAATCATGATGTGCTTTAGATAGACCTTGTTATGCTGGTTACAATGAGCTTTGATTCATAAAAAATGGTTGCATATTGAGAGAAATACATGGATTTAAAGTTTCACACTCAAATATGTTTTTGTTTGGTTCTTGGTTGTGAGCTCGAATTAATGTAAATGGTTGTTGGTTTGTGAATGTGTGATGGAAGATGCACGTATTGATATATTTGTTTTTGAATTTGGAGAGAATAAAATTTCGACCTGAATTTGGAAGATACACGTTGCTACTGTTAATATTTTTCTGCAACATGAACACTGCATCTACTGCTACTACTGGCCTTTTCAATTCGTTGTTTTTTTATTTGCTTTGCCTTGCATGTGTTTCTAAATGAAACACGTTGATTGGCCGGTGCGTAGTGGGCCATGCGGTTTGTACAAGTGGCCGTGGGCCCACTGGCTGGGATTTAAAATCCCATTAAATGGGCATTTCCATTGCTGCATAAAGTTAAGGAGAGCATGGCAATTGGTTTTGGGAATTGGCCATACAAGACGTGACCGTGGGCCATGCATTGGAGCAAGTGGCCGTGGGCCCCACTGTTGGGGATCCTGAAATCCCATCTATTTGGAACGACAACGCTCCACTGCGCGGCATGTGTCGTTTTCTTTTTTTTTTATTAAAAATAATTATTAAATAATTAACCAATAACATTTCCTTGCATTTTCATTTTTTTATTATTTCATTTTCTTTACAAACTTCAAAAATTCATAAATGATTAAAGGATGATCCAATTGAGATGAGATTTTTTGCTTTGTCTTCATCATGATCTCTACTTTTTTATCATAATTTTTCCAGAATTTTGTGATCAATGGATTTTATATGGTATTAGGGTTTGTGACATGTGCTCATGTTTTGTACACTTTGCCAAAACATTTGTGAAATGGTGACACTTTATCCAATGGCTCCCAAATTTTTTGTGCTTAAACTAGACACATTCCTGGTGATTTTGGTGTAAAGTTTATGAATTTATCATTGCTGGTTTGGGAGATATGATTTTTTGAATTAGGGTGTGACAATTTGTGTCACACCATTGATGTGCAACTCTCTGATTTTTGATGACATGCTTCCTGACCTCCAATTAATGCAAAATTTTGCATGAATCTTCTCTCATATGTCTAGTTTATGTGTGAATTTTCTTGGATTTAATTATGCCATTTCCTATTTGTTTGAGATTTTTCTTCCCTGTCTAGTCAAATGTTGACTTTGTGTGACACATCTTGCCATTTCATTTGTGAAATTCTCATACTTTATTGGATGATCTTGAAATTTCACATGTGCATACTAGACATCTTAAGCTTTGCATTGGTGTTAATCCCATTCATTTCTCATCTGTTTTCATTTAGTTATGATTTTTTGAAGTTGATGCATGTTTGGTTGACTTCTTTGAGCATGTTCAAAATTGCCTTGCCTTTCTGATTTTCATTGACTGCCTTCCACTTGTCCAAATGAGATGAAATTTGACATGCTTACCATGCTGTGGGTTGTGATTGGTCATGATTTATTTGGTGATTTTTGGAAATGTTTGAGTTGACTTTTGATGCAAGTCTTGCTGTTGACTTCTATGAGCTTCTGTTTGCTATACCTTGACCTAATTTGCTCATGAAATGATGATGATGATTGATATGAATGTGAACCCAATTGGTTGTGTTTCTTGATTGTTTGAACATGATTTTGGATGCTTGCCCTTTGCTGTTTGAACTTTTTCATTCCTTTTTGACCCTAGGCTTGCCCTAGTGGTCCTGTTACTCACCTTTGAGCTCATGTTTTCAGGTTGACCAACAAATGACCAATGAGACCATTTCTTTTTGATTGGGCTTGCTTAAATATCATTGTCTAACTTGTTTGTTTTGTAGGTGGCTTGGCTCACATGCCTTAAGCCTTATGCCTTGCCCATCCATTTGCTTCTGATTAACTGTGGATGTCTGTTTCTTTTTGCTTTGTTTTGAAGTTGCATACTAACATCTGCTTGACTGTTTCAGGTGCTTTTAGTTGCTCAGTTCCTTGTGAACTTTTGCTTTGCTTTGCTTGTATAAGCAATTTGCATTGAGGTATACTTCTAATCTTCATGTAGTCTGGAAGACCTGGCCTGTTACTTGGCCAGGCAACTGTCTGAAGTCCTCCTTAAGAGGCAATGTTGTGGTTGTTTAATTTTGTCCTTGCATAGAGTCAAAGACCTCCTAAGTGAAGAGGCAATTGGCAGAACCCAAGGGATATGCAACCTATCCCCTGCTATTCAGTGTGTCATCTGCTTTGCTCACACCACTGTGTTGATGCATTACAGATACAAACCCAAGATCTTGTACAATTGTACAGTTGAGTCAGTTTTAAATGTGTAGAAGGGTTCCCCCTTTCTGAACCCACACGTTCTTGTTTTAAGCTCTCCCAGGCCAGGGATAAGAGCTGTGAAGTCTCATCTTCACTCACCTTTCATCTGCTTCACCTTAGTCTCTTAATGGCAAGGTTAAGAGCACATTCACCCAGTTCCAGAGGTTTGTTTGTTGAGGTTGATATGACCCCTCGACTAAAACCTAACCCTTGTTTGAGCCACTTGCTTGTGTATAGTGTGTGCTATCTGTGCTTGTATGTTTGTTTGACTTGCTTCCTGGGCAAGTTAGGGTTAGTTTAGACTTGCTTCCTGTACAAGTTAGGTTTTGCTTGACTTGCTTCCTGTGCAAGTTAAGTGTGTGTGTGGCTTGCTCCCTGTGCAAGTCATGACTAGGATAGGCTGGCTCCCTGTGCCAGTTAGCTAGAAACCTTAACTTAGGGATGAATTTGCATGATAACATCAAGGCTCGAGTCGTAGTCTCCCTAGTGTTGTGTCTCCCTCTGTTATCTGGTTAGGCTAGTCCTTTATCCCTCTGTAGGGGAACTACATCGCCCTGATCTTCATACCAGATGAAGTATGTAGGCAGGAGATTGAGCTGATCTCTCCGGGCGCCCTTTTCCTTTTGGTGTGTGTTGTTTGACAGTTGCTAGGCTCGAGTTCCTGACTCCTTAGCAATTTGTTGTCTGTTTGTTTGAGTGTGTGTTTGACGGTTATAGGCTCGAGTCCCCGACTCCCTATTAACTTGTTGTGTTGTTGTGTGCTTGGAAGCTGATGTAAGTCCATCGAGTGGCAGTCAGGTTCCAGTGTGCGTGTGTTTTGGTTCGGATGCTGACATAAGTCCAGTGATTGGCAGTCGGGCTCCACGTTTGCCTGTGTCTTGTTTGTTTGTGTGCGTGTCAGCCGAGCTACGAATGCTCTGATTCTTCTCTCGTCCGAGAAGATACGTATGCATAGGATGCGATATCCTAGCGAGCATGTGTTGTCTCCCCAGTCCGAACTACTTTGACTCTGATGTCTATGCCTGATAGACTAAGTAGGCCCAGGATGCGATATCCTGCCGAGTCCGTCTTGTTTGTTTCTTGTGTCTCTTTCAGCCAGTGTGTGTGTGTTTGAGCAGCGTTTTTTAGCAACCATTTATCCTTCCTTTTGTGCGTGGATCCCGTAGAGTACTACGGATGCGTAGGGGTGCTAATACCTTCCCTTCGCATAACCGACTCCCGAACCCATTCTCTTTGGTCGCGAGACCATGTTCTTTCCTAGGTTTACTTCGAGCGTTTCCTTTCCCTCTTTTTTGGGATAAATAACGCACGGTGGCAGCTCTGTTGTTCTTGTTTTCCCGCCGGTTTTTCGCGTGATGCGACAAAGTGGTCCAAGTTACTCTTCAGACAGAGTAATTTTCTTTTGTTTTTTTCATTTTGCATGAAAACCCTACGTTCTGCCCAAGGCGTAGTGGTTCATTGTAGGGCCTCATTATGTTTTAATGATTATCATTAATAAAGGACGTTTTGCAATCAAATTTCGTGATCCCTGTCTTTCTATTTTTGTTTTCATTTTTTCAAAACAATAAAAATGGTAATGTTTTTGTTTTTTGTGACTTTCTTGAACTCTTTTTCTAAAATAAGGCATTAACATGCAAAAGTGATCTCACGGAATCCACTATGAACAATTATGTTATGGCTCAGTATGATTTTGATATTCCCATCTACCAAGCTGAAGAGGAGAATGAGGAAGACTGTGAACTCCCCGAAGAATTGGTCAGATTGCTGAAGCAGGAGGAAAGGGTCATCCAACCTCATCAGGAGGAGTTGGAGTTTGTTAATCTGGGTACTGAGGACGCCAGAAGAGAGATCAAGATTGGGGCTGCTTTAGAGGACTCTGTCAAGAGGAGGCTGATTGAGATGCTGAGAGAATATGTGGAGATATTCGCCTGGTCATATCAAGATATGCCTGGTTTGGATACAGAGATTGTGGTGCATCGACTACCCCTCAGAGAAGAGTGTCCGTCAGTCAAGCAGAAGCTTCGGAGAACGAGTCCTGATATGGCTGTCAAGATCAAGGAAGAAGTTCAGAAGTAGTGGGATGCGGGTTTTCTGGCTGTTACCAGTTATCCCCCGTGGGTGGCCAACATCGTTCCTGTGCCGAAGAAGGATGGCAAAGTCAGAATGTGTGTCGATTACCAGGATTTGAACAGAGCGAGTTCGAAAGATGATTTCCCATTACCTCACATCGATGTATTGGTTGATAATACGGCTCAATCCTTGGTATTCTCTTTCATGGACGGTTTTTCTGGTTATAATCAGATTAAGATGGCACCAGAGGACATGGAAAAGACGACATTCATTACACCTTGGGGCACGTTCTGCTATAAGGTGATGCCATTTGGGCTGAAGAATGCCGGTGCTACCTATCAGAGGGCTATGACGACTCTCTTTCATGACATGATGCACAAAGAGATTGAAGTGTACGTGGATGATATGATTGCGAAGTCGCAGACAGAAGAGGAGCATCTGGTTAATTTGCAGAAGTTGTTTGACCGGTTGAGAAAGTTCAAAATGAGGCTGAATCCAAACAAGTGTATGTTCGGGGTGAGATCTGGGAAGCTTTTAGGCTTCATCGTCAGTGAGAAAGGGATTGAGGTTGATCCAGCAAAAGTCAAAGCTATTCAAGAGATGCCTGAGCCGAAAACTGAAAAGCAAGTCCGTGGGTTTTTAGGGAGGTTGAACTACATTGCAAGGTTCATATCTCACCTAACTGCCACGTGTGAACCAATTTTCAAATTGCTAAGAAAGAATCAAGCAATTAGGTGGAATGATGACTGTCAGAAAGCTTTTGACAAGATAAAAGAGTATTTACAGAAACCTCCAATCCTGATCCCTCCAGTTCCAGGGAGACCTCTGATAATGTACCTGTCAGTGACCGAGAACTCGATGGGGTGTGTATTGGGACAGCATGACGAGTCTGGTCGAAAAGAGCATGCCATATACTACCTTAGCAAAAAGTTTACCAACTGTGAAACAAGATATTCACTGCTCGAGAAAACTTGCTGTGCTTTGGCCTGGGCTTCTCGCCGACTGAGGCAGTATATGTTGAACCATACTACCTTATTGATTTCTAAGATGGATCCAGTGAAGTACATCTTTGAGAAACCGGCTCTCACCGGGCGCGTTGCTCGATGGTAGATGATTCTAACAGAGTATGATATTCAGTACACGTCGCAGAAGGCCATTAAAGGTAGTATTCTGTCAGACTACCTTGCTGAGCAACCGCTTGAGGATTATCAGCCTATGATGTTTGAATTCCCTGATGAAGACATCATGTATCTTAAGATGAAAGATTGCGAAGAGCCTCTTGTCGAGGAAGGACCAGATCCGGATGACAAGTGGACACTGATGTTTGATGGCGCTGTGAATATGAACGGCAACGGTGTTGGGGCAGTATTTATTAATCCCAAAGGTGCACATATACCTTTCTCTGCTAGATTGACTTTTGACGTCACTAACAATGAAGCTGAGTATGAGGCTTGTATCATGGGGATAGAAGAAGCCATTGATCTGAGAATCAAAACGCTTGACATTTATGGAGATTCCGCTCTAGTGATCAATCAGGTCAACGGAGATTGGAATACGAATCAGCCACATTTGATTCCTTATAGAGATTACACCAGAAGAATACTGACGTTCTTCAAAAAGGTGAAGTTGTATCATGTCCCCCGGGATGAGAATCAGATGGCTGATGCTTTGGCCACTTTGTCGTTCATGATCAAAGTTCATTGGTGGAATCATGTGCCACATGTTGCGGTGAATCGACTCGAGAGGCCTGCGTATGTGTTTGCAGCCGAGTCTGTGGTGATTGATGAAAAGCCGTGGTACTATGATATCAAGAACTTCCTCAAGAACCAGGAGTATCCTGGAGGTGTGTCAAAGAATGACAAGAAAACCCTGAGAAGGCTAGCTGGAAGCTTTTATTTGAATCAGGATGATGTGTTGTATAAGAGAAACTTTGACATGGTCTTGCTCAGATGCGTGGATAGACACGAAGCAGACATGTTGATGCAAGAAGTGCATGAAGGATCTTTTAGTACCCATGTCGGTGGTCATGCAATGTCCAAGAAACTGTTGAGAGCCGGTTATTATTGGATGACTATGGAATCCGATTGTTTCAAGTATGCTCGGAAATGTCATAAGTGTCAAATTTATGCTGATAAGGTGCATGTACCACCAAGCCCTCTGAATGTCATGAACTCGCCTTGGCCGTTTGTCATGTGGGGCATTGATATGATTGGGAAGATTGAGCCTACTGCTTCGAATGGACATCGCTTCATCCTGGTTGCGATTGATTACTTCACCAAGTGGGTGGAAGCAGCTTCCTATGCTAATGTTACCAAACAAGTGGTTGCCCGGTTCATCAAGAAAGAAATCATCTGTCGTTATGGGGTTCCTGAGAGAATCATCACTGACAATGGTTCGAATCTCAATAATAAGATGATGAAAGAGCTGTGCAAAGATTTCAAGATTGAACATCACAATTCTTCTCCTTACAGACCGAAGATGAATGGTGCTGTAGAGGCGGAAAATAAGAACATCAAGAAGATTGTGCAGAAGATGGTCGTGACGTACAAGGATTGGCATGAGATGCTGCCTTTCGCTTTGCATGGGTACCGTACCTCAGTACGTACGTCGACTGGGGCAACCCCGTACTCCCTTGTGTATGGTATGGAAGCAGTCCTACCAGTTGAAGTGGAGATACCTTCTCTGAGGGTTTTGTTGGATGTCAAGTTGGACGAAGCCGAGTGGATTCGGACAAGGTTTAATGAGTTAAGCCTTATCGAAGAAAGACGGCTAGCAGCTGTGTGCCACGGGCAGTTGTATCAGATAAGGATGAAGAGAGCCTTTGATCAGAAAGTGCGTCCTCGGAGCTATCAAACTGGTGATCGAGTTTTGAAGAGGATCCTCCCTCCCGGTACAGATAAGAGGGGCAAGTGGACTCCTAATTACGAAGGTCCATATGTTGTGAAGAAGGTCTTCTCCGGTGGAGCCTTAATGCTTACAACAATGGATGGTGAAGATTTTCCGTCCCCTGTTAACTCAAATGTAGTCAAAAAATACTTCGCATAAATTGACCCGCTGGACAAAAAGAACAAAAGAGTCCAGGCAAAAAAGGGCATCCCGGCGAACCAAAAAACAGAAAGAAAAGGTTCGGGCAAAAATTAGGGATAAAAATGAAAAGAATTTGTACACCCGGTAAGTCGAAAACCCGCAAGGGCGACTTAGGCAAAAATGGGTATCCCGGTGGATTGAAAACCCGAAAGGGCGATCCAGGCAAAAGAGGAATTAGAGCGAAGACTACAGTCTGAGTTATCTGTACTTCATATCACGCTTCGTCGTCTGCCATCTCGAAAGATGTGATCGGTCCAGTCATTCTTCTCAGAAATCAAGGAGTTGGGAGAAAAACTGATGATCTGTGAGTTATAGCAGAGTTGGGAAATAGTGGATGCCGTGTTCACATTGCCATTAGGATAGTTTATTTTCCTTCTGTGCGCAATTACCTCTTTCTAGGAATTGCTTCCCAATGTATTTGCCTTTTCAGGCACATTTTCAATCAATAAAAGTCGTTATTCAGAAAAATAGCTCTTTTGTTTTTATTTTTACTGTTTTGTTTGCAAAAACGTCCGAATTGTTGATAAGCATTGCATATAAGAACATGAAGGCTAAACAATAACGTGCAGAAAGACAACATTTGAAAATCATTTTGAATGTCGAGGACACTTGAGCGTATCTTGTCCATGTATCCCCTGGGGGCATTTTGTTGTGCTGTTTTGCAGATTGGCATCTGTGAGGACGTTTCCCCAGCAGATATTTCCCTAAGCAAATATGGAAGCTATCAGAGCTATGTTCCCCTGCGGAGACGTCTGTGGATAGGCTATTCTATTCCCCAGCAGGTCTAAGGATTACTATACCCAGCGGAGGTGTCGGTAGTTTATTCCCCACCAGAGTTTTGCTCTTCCTCAGCAGAGTGGTGTGTTATCCCCAACAGGGTTGCTTTCCCTAGCACTCGAGCAGAGATTGGTACTGATGATTTTCCGCAGCGAGTCCCCGAGTGGAGCGGGTTCAGTGAATTTATCTCCAACAGAGTTTATCCTACCTGTGGATTGGTTGGCTTTCCCCAGTGAAGTCGCTTTGTTACTCCCCAGCGAGTTGCGTTGTTTTCCCCCAGTGGAGTTGTATTTTTTTGGTTCCTCAGCGCAGTCGCCTTGTGTATTCCCAAGCGGAGTCATATTGATTGTTCCCCAAGTGGAGTCCCCCGAGTGGATTTGGATCTTTCCCCTAGCAACAGTGTTATTCTTCCAGCACGAGTGAGAAGTCAGTGCTCTCCCCGCAGAGTTTTCCTCGGACAGAGTCTCCCCACAAAGTTGGAGTATTTGATCAGTTGGCTTCCCGGCGGAGTGTTCATCCTTTGCATTTTGCATATAGTGATCATTGCATCCTCAAACTGCGTAGCATTTTCATTCAATATGGAGCATTACGCCATAGAAAAATTCAAACATATGCATTCATGTGTTAACCCAACCAGATCGTATCCCCGGCAGAGGCGGATCGTTTGTTCAACATCGGTACAACACGTTTGCTACAGTTGCTCCTGACAGCATTCAGGATTGATATTCCTCCAGAGATGTTTATTTCCTCACCCGTCCGCGAACGGAAAGCTTGTTTCTCCCTAGTGAGATCCCCAGCAAGTGGTCAGCCTTGCCTTGACGTATTTAAGATGTCATTCTTGTGATACCGGTAAGTGTCATGTCAGCACCCGCGTGTGTTCTTTCTTTGGTGTCGGTAAACACCATTGCTTCGGTGTCAGTAAAACATCTAGTCCTACCCCAGTCATCGGTAAATGTCTGGTCATTTTTTTTGGTGTCGCTAAATACCATCCTTTCGGTGTCGGTAAACATCAGGTCTCATCCCTAATCATCGGTAAATGTCTGGTCGCCTTTGTTTGATGTCGGTAAACATCATCTTTCGATGTCGGTAAACGTCGAGTTTTTTCCCAGTCATCGGTAAATGTCTGATAATTCCCCAGCTAGAGATCCCCAGTAGAGTCGTCGGTAAACGTCCTGTCTGGTTTCCGGTTGCAAGGATTTGTTCTCCCCAGTAAAGTGCTCACCTTTCTGTTGGTGTCGATAAACGTCGAGCCTCTCCCTTTCGTCCGTTGACGTCTGGTCGAGTATTTCCCCAGTCGTCGGTAAATGTCTGGTCGTTTTTGGATGTCGGTAAACATCATCTTTCGATGTCGGTAAACATCGAGTCTCATCCCAGTCATAGGTAATGTCTGATCGTGCGTATTTCCTGTTGATAAAATCAAAAATCCCCTGGAGTCGTCGGTAAACGTCTTGTCTGATTCCATTTGCAAATATCTTTTTCCTCCCCGGGTGGAGACGCCATCGGCAAATGGCCCCGTTTGCTTCGGTATCGGTAAATATCGAATGCCCAGTTTAGCCGCCATCGGTAAATGGCCCTGCTTTCTTTGATATCGGTAAGTATCGAGTCCCCAGTTGGAGCAGCCATCGGTAAATGGTCTTGCTGAGTTTGATATCGGTAAATATCAAGTTGCTTTGAAGCTACCATCGGTAAATGGTCTTGCTTCCTTTTAATATCAAGGTGTTTCCCAGCAGCCATCGGTAAATGTCTCGCTGAAGTTGATATTGGTAAATATCGAGTTTCCAGTATTTAGCCATCGGTAAATGGTTTCGCTTTCCTGAAGTTGTCGTGCAGCCGTCATCGGTAAATGACTTAGCTTTTCTTGTATCATATCCAGCAGAGTGCAAATTTCTACGGTTCTTTGGTATTCAATCCCTGTGTACCTTGAAAGTCTGACAGCCGTTGCTCTCATCCGGACAGGTTCCCAGCTGATTGAATAGGGGCAGCTGTAGCACCTCAAATTTGCACCTCCCATTTTGTACCTACATTTTCATGACTAGGTTATTAACATTACATTGTCCACTGCATAGCATTGCATTGTCCTTTGCCCAAGTGCAAGCCATCAGACAAGATTAGGTCAACTGGTCAGGAGATCCAGTTGTGCAAGCAAGCAAGTACATTTCCTATTGAAGCAAGGCCCTAGGGTTGGTTCATCAAGTTCATATGATCTAGGGATCATTTTGGAGTGGTTTGGCCAAAGATTGGATGTTCAGAAGTCATCAATCATTGCACAATGCATCTGAAACCCTAGGAAGTCAACCAAAGTCAACTGTGCCTGAAATCAAGGATTTGAAGGTGGGAGATGGTTTGAGAGGCCTCATGCATGTCCATACAAGTCTCATTTGACATATCAAAGATCAACATTGAAGAATTTGAGGTCAGATGAAAAAGTTTCCAAAAACAGTAAGTGACCTGTAATTGGAAATTGCCAAAAATAGAAAGGTCTTCTCCTCAAA
This sequence comes from Lathyrus oleraceus, assembly GCF_024323335.1. NCBI lineage: Eukaryota > Viridiplantae > Streptophyta > Magnoliopsida > Fabales > Fabaceae > Lathyrus > Lathyrus oleraceus. Next base: position 265,719,304 of record NC_066580.1, read on the forward strand.
TTTACATCATCATACAAGCTTCAAATGAATTTTTGTCCACCATGAAAGTTGAATATCTTGATCTCACCTTTCCAAAAAGTCCAAGAACATGAATTTCTCATGTGTGGTTGAGAAATTATGGATTGATCTTTGTCAAGGAAATTTGAACTTCAAAGTTGGATAACTTTCACACCATTTGGCCAAATTGAGTGGGGTTTTTTGCTACATTCTCCTTTTAACATGCACTATTCAAATCATACATTACAAGTCATGCATTATCTTCACAAAATTATTTGATTTTTCACTTGACCTTTTGGATGGAATTTTCAAATCTTAAAATAATGCATTGTTTACACTTGGCAACATTTCCATTGGATTACAAACAAAGTTTTAAGTGGATTTAGGCCCAATTTCGTGTACTGTAGCATGCACCCCATGCACATGAGGGTGAATTCCCAATTGGCCATAACACTTGCATTCATTAATCTTTTTGGCTTAGCTTAATATTGATTAACAAAGTTCATTAACAGATGATATATATGCATAATCAAAACAGAAAACACATTAAAATTGGATTTCTACTCAGATCTAGATCGAATTCCCTTCTTGCTCTCAAACTTTTTCTTCACTTTTCTGCAAATTCCTTCACAAACCTTGCTTGATTTTTGTTGGTTCCATCATCCACAAGCATTATTGAAGGTTTTGGAAGCAAGCATTCAAGGTTTTCGTGCCTCTTTTGGAACTGTTACATCAAGCTCCATCAATGGCAGTTGCATTTTTGAGCTACATCAAGCCAGGTTGAGCTATTCTGCAGCATGTATTCATCTATCCAAGGGTTGTAGGAGTTCTGTTTCAACATTGCAAGGACAAACAACCACGATTTCAGATCTGCATCTTCATAGAGGTTGGAATTCGATATTCTTGATTCATGAAATTGTGCTATGTGTTTGATAGATCGTGCCATGCTGAGTGTACTGAACTTTGTAGAATTAAATTTCATCAAGAATTGAGGAAGTTATCATGATTTGAAGTTTGGTTGTTGAATGTTATTCTGTTCGATTCTTCCATGTTAGTTTGAATTAGGTTAAACCAATGTTAGATTATTGATGTGCATGATGAGATGAACCGATTGGTGTATTCATTTTCAATTTCTGTGAAAAAGTTCATGATGATGATGAACATGATGAAGGAGCGATGAACCCTAAATATTTCATGTCCAGATCGTGTTAGATCCTGTTGCCCGTGTTTCTGCATGTTTTTTGTGTTTGTAGGCCATGAAACCAATGAGGCCACGCCACCTGTATAAGTGAAACGCGGCGTTTCACTTGAACGCGCGCCCTGTTTGAATGAACATGCTTCGATTCCGCCTGGATGCAATTCTCATTTTGGCTTTGCATTATTTTTCACATATACTTCACATGTTCATATCATTTGTTTCATGTTTTTTTAATTTTTCACCACACTAAATAAATCATAACTCGTTCAATATTTGTCCAATTAACATGAGGTTTTTTCCATGATAATCCTCGCCATGTCTAGTATTTTTTGATGATTTTTACCAAAATTGTGCACGTGTGGAATCTGTTTGGGCTTAGGGTTTATGTGAACATGTCATTTGTTGCACCTTGCTTGCCATTTTGGTCATGAAATGATGATGCTTAATTGGAAATTCTTGAAACTTTGCATGCTTAATCTAGAGACCTTGAGGAGCATTTTGGTATATAGTTTGTGATTTTTGCATTTCTGGATTGTGAGATATGACCTGATCATTAGAGGTCTGACAATTTGTGTCACACCATTTCTTGCTTGATTTCATGATTTTTGTTACCATGCCATATGAACTCAAAATGACCTGAATTTTTGCATGTTGAATCTTCTGGATGTTAAGTTTGAATGTAAATTTTTGTGGATTGTTTGAGTGCATTTCCAATTTGATTGAGATTTTCTTCCCTGTTTGACCAATTGTGGACTTTTTGTGAGTCATGATCTCATTTGATTTGTGAAATTCTTGTTGTTTATTGGATGGACTTGAAATTTGGCATGAGTATTATAGACATCTTGAAGTTTGTCATGACTTTGATTTCATTCATTTATCATGCTTGGTCTCTGTTTTATGATTGCTTGAAGTTGATACATGATTGGATGCCTTGTATGAGTTTGTTTGAACTTGTGTTGACTTGATGAATTTAATTGCCTTGCTTCCCTTGGTCCAAATGACTTGAAATTTGGTGTGTAGATCATTGGATGAGTGCTGTTTAGCCATGAATTTTTTGGTGATTTATTGAATTGTTTGTGAGTTGATTTGAGTTGAATCATTCTGTTTGGTTCTATGAGCTTCAAATTGCATGCTTTGTACTCTATGCTTCATGAAATGATGATGGTTGATGATATGAATGTGAGACCACTTGGATTTGATTCTTATTTGATTGATCTTGATTTTTGATAAGTTTCATGTTCTGTTTTGGTTTATTGCTCCCATTTTGACCCTAGTCTTGTACTAGTGGTTAGTGTTTAATGTTTGAGCTTTGTTTCAGGTCAAAGAGCACAATTGCTTGTACTTAATGATGTGCACTCAATTGGAGTTTGGTTTATTGCTTGTTTATGACTAACTTTGAGTTGGTTTTGTAGGCATTGAGCCTTATGCTTAGGCCTTGTGGCTTGCACCTTTGTGCATTGATGCTTGTTATCTGTTTGTGATGTGGACTTGTAATTTTCTGTTTGACTTTTGTTTGTCTGGTATACTGATTATGTTGGATTGATTTCAGGTACTTTAGTTGCTATAGTTCCTTTGTGAACTTGCTTTGGCTTTGCTTGATAGCTTGAGCATTGAGGTAGAATTTATTTTCTCCATGTAGTCTGGAAGACCTGGCCTGTTACTTGGCCAGGCACCTGTCTGAAGTCCTCCTTAAGAGGCAATGTTTGTGTTTGTTTACTTTTGTCCTTGTACATATCCAAAGACCTCCTAAGTGAAGAGGCAGTGGCAGATACCAGGGATGTGCAATCCATCCCCTGTTATTCTGTGTGTCATCTGCTTTGCTCACACTACTGTGTTGATGCATTGTAGATACTAACCCAAGATCATTGTACATTGTGTCAGTCATAAGTGTAGAAGGGTTCCAACTTTATGAACCCACACTTTCATTGTCTTGAAGCTCTCCCTGGCCAGGGATAGGAGCTGTGAAGTCTCATCTTCACTCACCATTTCATCTGCTTCACCCTAACTCTCAATGTTAGGGTTAAGAGCTAACATTACCCTGTTACAGTGGTTTGTTTGTCGAGGTTGATATGACCCCTCGACTAAAACCTAACCTTGATTGAGCCAACTGATTGCATATAGTGTGTGCTATTTGTGCTTGTGTGTTTGTGCTTTTTTAGTTTAGCTTGCTTCCAGTGCAAGTTAGGGTTAGTTTGGCTTGCTCCTTGTGCAAGTCATGTTTATGTTAGCTTGCTTCCTGTGCAAGTTAGATAGCAACCTTAACTTAGGGATGATATGCATGATAACATCTAGGCTCGAGGCGTAGTCTCCCTAGTTGTGTCTCCCTTTGTTATCTGGTTAGGCTAGTCCTTTCTCCCTTCGTAGGGGAACTACGTCGCCCTGATCCTCATACCAGATGAGGTACGTAGGCAGGAGATGAGCTGATCTCTCCGGGCGCCCTTTTGTTTTGTCTTGTGTGTGTTAGGAGATGGATGTAAGACCAGCGATTGGCATTCCGTATCCTCTTGTTGTGTGCTTGGAGTCCGATATAAGTCCATCAATTGGCATTTGGTTTCCAGTGTGCGTGTGTTTGGTTCGGAGTCGGATGTAAGTCCAGCGATTGGCATTCGGTTTCCATGTTTGCCTGTTTTGTGTGGAGTTTGACGTAAGCCCAGCGATTGGCAGTCGATTTCCTGTTTGGTTTTGTTTGGCGTGTGTTAGCCGAGCTACGAGTGCTCTGATTCTTCTTTAGTCCGAGAAGATACGTATGCATAGGATGCGACATCCTAGCGAGCACGTTTCCCCCAGTCCGAACTACTTCAACTCTGATGTCTATGCTTGATAGACTAAGTAGGCCCAGGATGCGATATCCTGCCGAGTCAGTCTTGTTTGTTTTCTTGTGTCTCTTTCAACCAGTATTTGTTTGTTTGTGAGCAGTGTTTAGCAACCTTTATCCTTCCTTTTGTGCGTGGATCCCGTCGAGTACGACGGATGCGTAGGGGTGCTAATACCTTCCCTTCGCATAACCGACTCCCGATCCCATTCTCTTTGGTCACGAGACCATGTCTTTTCCAGGTTTACTCTGAGCGTTTCCTTTCCCTCTTTTGGGATAAATAACGCACGGTGGCGGCTCTGTTGTCTTGTTTTCCCGCCGGTTTTTCGCGTAACGCGACAAACACCATAAAACAATGGGAGACAACCCTATAGAGAAATAAATCAACAAAAGCTGCTCAAAAACCAGGAGGAAACTCTGACTGGGGGCAAAGATCAATGGCGACTGGTGGGGACACCAAAACATTCTACTAGGGAAGATCAACCACCTCTAAAGATCAACCATGCTGAGGAAATACGAACCTCTCTAGGGATGTACAAACTCCGCTGGGGAAGGTAGAAACTCTATCGAAGAAAACAACACACCGTGGGGTATCTGAATCTATCAGCTCAGCTGGGGACGAGTAAAGGAAATCCACTGAGGATCAAATAATCCGCCGAGGAACTGAATCAACACCAACGTCTAGGGACACCAAAAGGGTTAGCTGCTTGGGGAACCTCTACTGCTTCACAGTTAAGGATTTTCTTATTTATTGAAATGCTGATGATATTCCTTTTACTTGCTTTGAAAAAAAAATCTTTGCTTTTAAAGAAAACTTGATTTAGATTTAAATTTGAATTTTAAAATGATCAAAATAAAATTTAAAACTATTGGCTGAAGTAAGTAAGAGTAGAAACAATTGGATAAAAGCTTAACTTTATTTAATAGAATGGTAGTTTGTAAATGACAAGACTCCATAGATTTTACAAAGTTGAAAATGGTAATTTACATGGAAAAGGGTTACATTGAATAAAAATTATCCTTAATCCCTCTACCAAATCTTGATATCCATCGTGCTCTTGATCGCTGCTGGAGATGAACTAATGTCAACCTTTGTGCTCAAAATCACTGAAGATTAGCAGAATACAATTACTTACAATAATCCCTAATTTTTGCATAAGTTTCCCCAAGGTGGGGTACTCAACTTATCGGGAAATTTCTTTCTGTTTTATGTCTCTAATTTTTGCCTGAATCTCCCTTTCGGGTTTTCAATCCACCGAGACGCTCATTTTTGCCTAAGCCTCCCTTTTGGGTTTTCAACTTAGCGAATTATTCTTTTATTTTTTAGGCGAAGTATTTCTTGACTACATCTGCGTTCACAGGACGAGTGAAATCTTCACCATCCATAGTTGTAAGAATCAATGCACCGCCTGAAAAGGCTCTCTTGACAACATATGGGCCTTCATAATTAGGGGTCCATTTTCCTCTAGAATCTGGCTTGAATGTAAAAATCTTCTTGAGCACAAGGTCACCTTCTCTTAACACTCGAGGTTTGACTTTCTTATCAAAAGCTTTCTTCATTCTTTGCTGATATAACTGACCATGACACATGGCAATCAATCTCTTCTCTTCAATCAAGTTCAACTGGTCAAACCTAGTCTGACACAATTCAGCTTCAGTCAACTTGGATTCCATGAGCACATACAATGAAAGAATCTCAACCTCTACGGGGAGCACTGCTTCTATACCATATACAAGAGAGAAAGGAGTTGCCCCTGTTGAAGTGCGAACGGATGTACGATACCCATGTAAAGAAAATGGGAGCATCTCATACCAATCTTTATACATGACAATCATCTTCTGGATAATCTTCTTGATGTTCTTATTCGCAACTTCAACAGCCCCATTCATCTTAGGTATGTAGGGAGAAGAATTATGATGTGCAATCTTGAAGTCTTTGCAAAGAGCTTCCACCATATTGTTATTCAAGTTCGATCCATTTTCAGTAATGATCTTACTTGGCACATCATAAGGGCATATAATCTGATTCTTGATAAACCTTACAACAACTTGCTTGGTTACATTTGCATATGATGCCACTTTAACCCATTTTGTGAAGTAGTCTATTTCCACTAAAATGAAACGATGTCCATTGAAGCTTTGGGCTCAATCATATCAATTCCCCAAATGGATAAGGGCCATGGGGAAGAGATAACGTTCAAAAGTGTCAGAGGAACATGAATCTTATCAGCATAAATTTGACACTTGTGGCATTTCTTCACAAATTTGCAACAGTCAAATTCCATTGTCAGCCAATAGTAACCTGCTCGCAACATCTTCTTCGTCATTGCATGTCCATTGGAATGAGTACCAAAGGAACCTTCATGCACTTCAGTCATCAACAAGTCTGCTTCGTGTCTACCCACGCATCTGAGCAAAACCATGTCAAAGTTTCTCTTGTACAGTATCTCACCATTCAAGTAGAAATTACCGGCTAATCTTCTCAAAGTCTTCTTATCTTTCAAAGATGCCCCGGGCGAGTAAATCTGACTTTAGAGGAAATACTTGATGTCATAATAACACGACTTCTCGTCTTTGATTTCTTCAATAGCAAACACATGAGTTGGCCTATCAAGACGAATCACAGATAAATTGGGAAATTCATTCCAATATTTCACTATAATCATTGATGCCAATGTTGCAAGATCATCTGCCATCTGGTTCTCATCTCGGGGGATATGATGAAATTCAACCTTTGTAAAGATAGTTGAAATCCTCCTTGCATAATCTCTATATGGTATCAAACTGGGTTGATTTGTCTCCCATTCTCCTTTGATCTAATTCACAACCAAAGCCGAATCACCGAAGACATCCAAATACTTGATTCTGAGATTCATGGGCTCTTCAAGCCCTATAATGCAAGCTTCATATTTTGCCATGTTATTTGTACACTTGAAAGACAATCTAGCTGTAAATGGTAGATGCGTGCCTTGAGGAGTAATAATCAATGCCCCAATGCCATTTCCATATTGATTAACAGCTCCATCAAATACCATGCCCCAACAGGAACCAGGCTCTAGCCCTTCTTCAAGCAATGGTTCATCACAATCTTTCATTTTCAAGTACAAAATCTCTTCATCAGGGAAGTCATACTGCACTGACTGGTAATCTTAATTTGGTTGGTGAGCCAAATAGTCAGCCAAGATACTACCTTTGATTGCTTTTTAAGATCGGTATTCGATATCATACTCTAATAACAACATCTGCCAACGGGCAATCCTCATAGTTAAAGCAGGCTTCTCAAATATATACTTGATTGGATCCATTTTGGATATCAACCAAGTGGTATGATTCAACATATACTGGCGCAGACGCTTAGCAGCCCAAGCCAATGCGCAACAAGTCTTCTCAAGCATTGAATACCGAGTCTCACAGTCGGTGAATTTCATACTGAGATAGTAAATTGCAAATTCTTTCTTCCCAACCTCATCTTGCTGACCAAGAATACAACCCATACTATCTTCTAGCACAATCAAATACATGATCAACGGTCTTCCTTCAACAGGTGGAGACAAAATCGGAGGCTTAAGCAGATATTCCTTGATACTTTCAAAAGCTTTCTGGCAATCTTCGATCCAATCACAAGACTGATCTTTCTGAAGAAGCTTGAATATAGGCGCACATGTGGCAGTCATGTGGGAAATGAATCTGGAAATATAATTCAAGCGGCCGAGAGAACCTCTGACTTGCCTCTCAGTTTTAGGCGTAGGCATCTCTTATATTGCTTTGACCTTGGCAGGATCAACTTCAATACCCTTCTCACTGACAATAAAGCCAAACAACTTACCAGAACGAACACCAAAAGTACACTTATTGGGATTCAAGCGGAGTTTATACTTCCTCAAATGCTGGAATAGCTTCAACAAATGCTTAACATGTTCCTCTTCATTAATTGATTTAGCAATCATGTCATCGACATAAACTTCAATCTCTTTATGCATCATATCATGAAAAAGAGTAGTCATTGCTCTCTGGTAATTTGCACCAGCATTCTTTAGATCGAAAGGCATTACTCTATAACAGAATGTTCCCCAGGGTGTAATGAATATGGTCTTCTCCATATCTTTGGGTGCCACCTTGATCTAATTATATCTGGAAAATCCATCCATAAACGCAAAGACTTTGAATTTAGCAGTATTGTCTACCAACATATCAATGTGTGGCAGAGCGAAATCATCTTTCGGATTGGCTTTATTCAAATATCTATAGTCGACACACATGCGGACTTTTCCATCTTTCTTCGGCACGGGCACAATATTGGCCACCCATTACGGATACTCAGAAGTTACAAGGAAACCGACATCAATCTGCTTTTACACTTCTTCCTTGATCTTCACAACCATATCGGGATGCGTTCTTCTCAACTTCTGCTTGACTGGCCGGCATTCTGGCTTCAACGGCAATCTATGCTCCACAACCTCAGAATCCAACCCAGGCATGTCTTGATAGGACCAAGCAAACACATCTGAATACTCTCGAAGAAGATCAATCAACCCCTTCTTAGCATCTGGACACAATCGAGACCCAATCTTGACTTCCTTCACATCATCCTCGGAACCCAAGTTGAGTAGCTCAATTTGTTCTTCAAACGGTTGAATGGTCTTTTCATCTTGCTCAAGAAGGCAAGACAATTCATCACTCACTTCTACATCACTTTCCTCCTCGGCCTCAAACACAGGGAATTCAAAATTTGGAGAAGGAGAAGGATCATTGTATTCAATGGGGTTAAGAACCAACCTGCATAATGATTTGATATTTTGATTTTAGAGAAGTGAATTTGTGACCAAATATTATGCAGATGGACAATTATATTGTTTATTTATGTTTTTTTTTATGATTACCATTTTCAGAATAAAGCAAAAAGCAAAATAAACTTCAAAGATGTGGATGAATAGAATTAATTTTATTAATGATCAATTTAAAATGCCCAAACAATGTTCACTTCTCCCTTTAGGCATAGGAGAAGAATTTTTAAAATATAAAAGAAATTACTTAGATCGATGCAAAATAACAGGAATATCAACAGCAGTCCAATTGTTGCACGTCCTTCCATGCGTAACAAAGTTGGTGCAGTCTTCCTCTTCGCTATCCTTTAGCACAACAGCTAAGTGTTGTTCATTGCCATGAATGAACCCTCCGCTACAAAAGCTAAGTTGCATATCTCCGGATCTAACAGTTGATGAGCCTTTCTGGAACCCCAAATCGGTTCTACCTTTGTTGTCGGAGACCTCTACCATGTGCCCTCATTGATCAACAGTTCCTTCTTCAACGATCTTCTGAGCATCTTGCAACGAGGACATAGGTGCCCCAACTCTCTTCTCAGCAGCAGTAGATAAGGCTTGGAACGGAGTTCCAACCTCATCCTCAACTTCAACATACAAGAAAGATGACAGATGGCTAACCAACAACGCTTTCTCTCCTCCAACTATCAAAAGCTTGCCATTCTTGACAAATTTGAGCTTCTGGTGCAGAGTGGAGGTAACAGCCCCTGGCTCATGAATCCATGGCCTTCCCAATAAACAGTTGTAGGTCGGGTGGATATCCATTACTTGAAAAGTAATCTAAAAATCACTCGGACCTATCTTGACTAGAAGGTCTACTTCACCAATTACCGTTTTGCGCGAGCCATCAAAGGCTTTGACAATTACCCCACTATACCTCATGGACGCTCCTTGGTAAGATAACTTCGACAAAGTTGACTTCGGATGCACATTGAGTGACGAACCGGTGTCAACTAGCACATTTGACAAAGCATCTTCCTTACAGTTCTTTGAAATATGCAAAGCCAGGTTATGATTTCTTCCCAACTCAGGGAGTTCTTCGTCACAGAAGCTCAAATTATTACATGAAGTGATGTTAGCCACAATGTGATCAAATTGATCCACAGTAACATCTTGCTCTACATATTCTTGTTCAAGAACTTTCTGTAGTGCTTCTCTGTGCACTTCAGAATTTAAAAGCAGAGAAAACACTGAGATTTTTGGGGGAGTCTGGAGCAGCTGCTCAACCACATTAAATTCACTCCTTTTTATCAATCGGAGTACCTCATCATCATCATTGGCTTTTAATTTGCTGGATTCACCTGACTTATCCTTTGAACAACCAACTGGTTCTACATTAGGTACCTCCACTTTCTTAACAACAATTGCTTCCTCTAGGACCACCGGCCCAAACACTCGACCACTGCGGGTCCCCTTCGTTACATCAGCAATGCTCACCACTGAACTAGTCGTAGGTAACGGGACCTCTTGACCATTCTCTATCATTGTAGCATTATACTGGTACGGTACACCCTTATCAGATGAATACGGGACTGGGCCCGCTAACCGTATTACCAACAGTGATATTAATCTTTGACTGACATTCTTTGAAAACGGGCACTATGACATTGACGCCGTCATCTACATGACAGGATTGAACAATCTGGATCATGCCTTCATCCATCAGACGCTGGATGTCCCTTTTCACCATATGACACCTTCTTGGGTTCATACTACAAACAACACAACTGTCATGGTCATGTTCACAATCACTCACTAAACAGATATCCTTGTGCATTTGCACCAAGGATCTTTGGATAAACCGAACATCAAAAACCTTGAATTCTCCAGGACAACCGTCCACCATATTCACTGAAGAGTTCCCATGAGCGGGCAAAGGGTTCGTTTTCACATTTGGTGCTCGATCCTCGAAGGACACCATACCACTCTTCATAAGCTTTTGAACCTCATATTTCAATGGATAGCAATTTTCAATATCATGGCCGGATGCTCCTTGATGAAGAGCACAACGGAGCTCAGGTTTATACCACCAGGGAAGTGGTTCTGGATTCTGCGGTGGGTTCCTCGGTTGAATTAAGTTCTTAAGAACTAACAAGGGATACAGCTCTGCATACGACATCGAAATCGGGTCAAAAGAGACCTTCTTCCTCTCAAAGTTTTGTTGATGTTGATTGTTGTTGATATTGTTGTTGGTGTAAGTGTTTGTTCTTTGTTATGGTTGTTGTTGTTGACGTTGATGTTGTTGTTGTTGAATGGGTGTTGCTTGTTGATTAGAAAATACCAGAATTACTGATGACACTTGATGATGATGATGTTGACGGGGTGGTGGATTTCTTCTGATTTGAGACCTCTTACTCATTGATGCCTCATCTCTTGACAAACGTCCTTCACGGACTCCTTTTTTAAGTCTCATTCCCATATTTACCATTTCAATAAAATCACCGGGGGGCACTAGCGATCATGCATTCATAATAAAATGAAATCAGGATCTTCAAGAAGATTTTCGTCATCTCTTTCTCCTCCAAAGGAGGAGTGATCTGGGCGGCCAACTCCCTCCATCTTTGCGCATACTCTTTGAATGTATCTTTGTCTTTCTGAGACATAGATCTCAACTGGTCTCTATCCGGCGCCATGTCCATAGTATATTTGTATTGCTTCACAAAATCCTCTCCTAAGTCATTGAAAGTATGGATGCTTGCACTATCCAACCCCATATACCAACGGAGTGCAGCACCAGTCAAGCTATCCTGGAAGTATTGAATAAGCAATTGGTCATTATCTGTCTAAGTTGACATCTTGCGGGCATACATCACAAGATGACTGAGTGGACAAGAGTTCCCCTTATATTTTTCAAAGTCAGGCACTTTGAACTTCACCGAGATTTTAACGTTGGGTACCAAACACAACTCGGCAACATTCTTTCCAAACAAATCTTTACCTCTCAGCGTCTTCAACTCCTTGCGCAACTCAAGAAATTGGTATTTCATTCCTTCCATCTTATCATACACATTCAGACCCTCATACGCCTCAGAATGATAAATGGTATCCTCTACGCGAGGTAAAGTGTGCAAAACGGGAGGTGACATGGACATGACCGGGCTAGATACCGGCATGGAAGCAAAGGTAGGCATAAAGCCTTTTGGCACAAAGTTGGGCGGCATTCCCCACGGGAATCCGGCAGGCAGGTTCGGCGCGAAGTGGGCGGTGGCAGCAGGCACGGTAGAGGTAACCACTTCTGAAGTAACAGTCCGCGCGAGAGGAGTTGTAGGCGTTGGAGAAGCTTGACTCTGAGCAGCAAGAACTGACTCCATCATGGCAGTCAGTCGGGCGAACTCGTCCTTCAGCTCTATGTTCTCTTGCTCTAGATGTTCCATAATTCTCAGATTATTGGCTCTGGTATTGTACCGGTGAGTCAGCTTGGCTAAAGCACAGAAGAAACACAAATCAGACACCTGGCAACAACCTGCTTATGCAAATGATGCATGAAATTCAATGCTTGATTTTTTTATTACCAAGGAACTTACTGTATCTTTGGCAAATAAATAATATTTAAATGGCGATTACAACAATTTGATATGACCAAAACATCTCCTTTTGTTTATATAAATTGGAAGGATTTCACTGAGTACAATTTCAGATACCAAAATAAAAAGATACAAGAGAAAATGAGACTAGTCATCCTAAGGATCCCTAACAACAATGCCAGAAGATTTGGCTGAAGGCGCGTACTTCCTTCAAATGTGACAGATCTCGGTTTCAAAAGAAGCCTTCCTCTGAGTCTTCTCAAGGACAAGCTGTTCAATAATCTTCTTCCAAGCAATGGAAGGCTAAGGGATACTAGAGGATGAAACCTCTAGCTCTCTCTGTCTCTTAATCACTGGATCTACAAGTAGCTCAATCAGTGCATCTTTGTCCTTAGACTCCAACTACAACTCTTCATGCTTTTTTCTCAAAGCAGGGAAACGTTCTTCCCACATATCCCTTTCTTGCTTCATCTTGGCGATCACGTCTTCCAACTCCTCTACATCTTAGTTAGGGAGAGTTAATGGCTCAACCACAACCATAGACATAGGTATTTCACAAGGATAAGGCATCTTCAACTCCAAATCTCTCTTCTTCACCCAAAGAGTGTAAGCTTCCAAATCTACACAATTGCACGGACCAAGCTCGGATCTTCCTTTCCTATGCGCATTATGCGAAGCATGCACAATCTTCTACTTCAAATGTTGGGGATCTTTACCCTCTTGATAGCAAAAACCTTCTAACAACATGTTATTAGGTTTGTCTCTCAAGGGGAACCCAAGTTGACGACGAGACAAAGCAGGGTTGTAGTTAATTCCTACTTGTGTACCAATGAGAGGCACATTAGAGAATTCACCACAACTATCAATAATCTCCAAACTGCTTAAGGACGGATCATACCAAACTATATCATCATTAGTGAGAGACATAAGTATCTGAGACCACCTTAGACATGGTTTGTTCTCCATAAAAGCAGGCGTCTGAGGAAAGTGCAAAATAAACCACTTGTACAAAAGAGGAATGCAACAGACAATCATTCCACCACCTAGAATTCCTTAGATGCAAAGAGAAATATATATCACCAACAAAGTAGGCACATGATTTCCAATCAAGAAAAGTCTAATGGCGTTAGCATCAACAAAACCATCAATGTTAGAGAACAAAGTTAATCCATAAATGAGAAACACAAAGATAGCTTCAAAAACGTCCACACTACTGACTTGAGTAAAAGTTATATTCTCTTTATGGTCTTCTACCCAGTAACCAGCAGTTATAATTCCTATTCTCTCTGACAGTCTATCCTTGATATGTTTACCCTAACCGGTAACGGATATTCTTCCTCATTCCCCTGGTAGTTTATCCTTGATATGTTCACCTTAACTGATGACAAATATTCTTCCTTTGAATTTATCCTTGATCTGTTCACTTTAATTAGTAATGGATACTCTCTTCGATCTTCTGCCCAGTAGCGGGTAGTTGTAAATCCTATTTGATTTCTTTTCCCAGTAGGTCGTTCTTACCCAGTAATGAATACGCCTCATTTTCCTCAGCGAGTCATCCTTGATATGTTTTCCCTAACCAGTGACGGATGTCCCTCTATCGTAGTATATTATCTTCTTACCCAGTAACCGGTGGTAGATAATATATCTCTTTTACTCTTGTGTTGAAGTTTTTTCTTCCCCAATTGAGTTTGGTTTCGTATTTCTTAAAATGAATCCCCTTTTGCATGAGTGTTTCAGCTTTGTCTTGATTCACACATTTCGCCGATGGATGTCTCTTTTGTATTGGTGTTATCCCAATATATGCATATTTCCTTTTTTCACCAGTCTGAGTCTTTCCACTGATTTATTTTCATGGAAATCCTCTCATGTTTCGCAGCAGCTTTCAAGTAGTAGTCTGGCCTACGCATAACTTTTATCCCAGAGTCTTTGTCTCCCCGATGAGTGTTCCTTACAGAATGCATTGTGCTCCTGTGGACTTTCAGTCTCTCCGGATTATTTTCCTTTGTTGCAATATATCTCCCACAAATATTATTTTCACATTCATATCATATGCATCATGAGGTCTCTTAGGGACCAAAATATGCTTCTCGACGTTGTTATTTAAGTTCATTATGTTGAGTTGATACAAAGATTTTAATCTTCACATCCTAAGCTAGAATGTTCCTAAATATGGGCAGTTGTAAGACCCTAATTTTGACCCTAAGATCCCTCATGTTATCTCATCATTTGCATTGACTTTGGGATCACACCTTGGCACCCTCCTTACCCTTCAGTCATTGGGTTTGCATTGGGAGAGGTAACCAAACCCTATTTGAGTGTATCATACTTTATTTTCTTTTTTTTACTAACAAAAATACCAAAAATATGTCTATGTGTAGCTTTGTTTCTTTTGTAGGTAGTGTGTGTGTCCGCATGTGCCTCATCAAGCGCACAACTAGGGTTTGAGACCCTCAATGCAAAGAGAAAGTCAAGAAAAGGTTCAAAATGGTTCTAACCATCATATATGCATCTCTGTGTTTTTGTTTGTCCATTTGATCAAGAATTCATCAAGAGTTTGAATATTGTTTTCCTTGGAAGCCCTATTTCATCTAGGTATCTTATGTGACTTCCTCGACAAGTTTCTTCACCAATTGATCAAATATTTCAAAGGATAATCCATCATTCATTATCCCAAGCATATATTGTTAGACTATGGCACGGATCTAGAAGGGGGGGGGGGTTGAATAGATCCCAATTAAAAAATAAGTCGGCGCTACCAATTAAAAAATTGGTTTTGAAAAATTGTTTTAAGTGCGGAAGCGGCCGAGGAAAATATAGTCTAAAACGAACTGTTATTGGAAAACCGGATATGCGTCAAGCCTATGGATTTGTGATAATGTAGAATACGAATCACTACACTAGTCACACTATCAATGATTTGTTTCACTTGCTAGGATTCCTAGTTCCAATGATTCAAAGAGCAAACCAAACTAGATACACAACTAAGATAATTTTGGTTTAGGCAAATTATCAAACACTTGGTGTGCAAAAACACTCCAAGTGATATTTATGTTGAGTAAGAGATTTCAATTAGTCTAGTGCAATATTTTATTGTACTTTGAATTCAAAAACAGATTTTTAACTTCTTACTCAATTAATATCAAGGTTTAATAAAAGTGCTTATACAAAAATCACTTAATTTTTAAGCTAAAAACAAATATGCTGAAAAATAGAAAAGACAAAGATTTGATGAGGCAGTTCCCCCGTCGTCCTCGCTTCGGGGTACGTCTGCCCTCAATTCTAAAGCTAGAATTGAGATGATTTAATAGATATCACCTGTTGAATTTAACCGTTTATACAAGGATTGCAAAGCAAATATACAACAGAATCTTCAAGACGTTGAATGTTGCTTCCACTCCTTGTTCCTTGATTCAAGGTGAATCAAGTCCTCCGATTGTTGTTGATAGACCTCCGATTCCAGCCCCTTTGTTGAATAATCCTCCGTTCTTCAAACCCTCGGCCCGGCTGATCCCAATTACAACAAATCAAACCCGAAATCTTCCCTTCAATATCACTGAATCCGCTACTAGATTGATGAAGAATTCCTCTTCTCAATCACCTTCGCTCAGCTGAAAATTGATGAAGAATTCATCCAAAAACCCCTAAACACAAACCAGTCTTGGAGGACAAAACCCTAACGGTTTTATTCAAGAAAAAACTTGTCACAAGCTTCAACCCGAACCGGATTCCCCAATCTCGGCTTCGAACGTTATCACCTTTAACCAATCACAAAGCACTTCAAAAATGGTTGTGTGTAGTTGATGTGTTGTGAGATGTTGAAGATGAAGATGATGAATCTTGGACACCTATTTCACTTTTTCTTGTTTCTTTGAACACTTGAATCAATTTGACAAATGTTAGTTGATACAAGTAACTAAACTTCTATATATAGTAACCAACCTACCAACCAAACTTAACAGCTTTTCAAACAAAGTGGGAAGTACTCAAAAACTGAATTTGCGCATGAGCGGTCGACCATAGCAGGTCTATGCGTCGATGCATGGCCTGCAGTTTTGGACAGACTGAAGAATGCATCAGTATGCGTCGACCATAGGTCGGCGTGCGCTGACCCGTGGGAAAGTGAAAGCTTCATGCGTCGACCCTGTGGTCGACTCAAGTCTCCATGCGCTGACCCGTGACCAACTGCACTATGTTATGCGCCGACCTATGGTCGACTCAAGCCTCCATACGCTGACCCGTGACAAACTGCACTAAGTTATGCGATGACCCGTGGTTCATGCGCTGACCCTTGCGGTCGACTCAAACCCTGCAAATCTGCAAAAAATCATATTTTTGTGGTCTTCATGCATTTTGTCATGACCATATTTTATCCACATATGTTGTATGAAATATAGCAGTTTAGATGAGCATAGAAAAGGATATGATAGGTGATATGTTGCATTTGTTTTATAGAGGTGGAATCGAAAATGCCGATTCATCCATGGTGGTCATTTGTCATCATCGAAACCTATGATCGTATGTTGTATGACAATTTGCCCTTACATACTCCCCCTTTTTGATGATGACAACCTGTGTAAAACCAAAGAGAAAAACAACATGCAATATTTACACACATTATGCACACTCCCCTTTCTTTTGTAATCTAAGGTTATCTGCAAAACCAACTGTTAATTGTTGTGAATATTTTGGCTTGGCTTTGGTACATGCTCTTCTCCCCCTTTGACAACATCAAAAAGAGAAAAGGAATGATTATTCAACGTAACATAATGTTCAACAGGAGATAGGGAATCATATAACAATATTACACCAAATATTATTACTGAACAAATTAAAAGGAAGATAACATTAAATTGGATTGACACAAACGAGCATAACATAAAATTAATTCAGTCAAACAACAAAAAATTACAGATGCATATGCAGTTTTATGTCCTAATGGTTTCGTCCTCGATGGTAACAGATATCCGGGTTTCTGTAGGGGTCTGCCAGAGACGATATTTGGTCAGCAACACCACTTAGATACTTGACACCCACGTCGACCGACCGCTCCAGGCGTTCAAATGTTTCGGTAAATGCTGCATACCGTTCATTCATGCTTGTAGAGAGGTTATCGAGCCTCTCATTTTGTGCTTGAAGTTGGCTGCTAATATGAGCATAGCGCTCATCCTGAGTTTGCATGAAGGATTGTTGAGCCAACTGCATATTTCGCATCATATCCAAGAGTTCAGAAGAGTTTGCATGCTGCGGAGGAGACGGAGGAGATTCTTCATCACCATATTGATACGACTGATAGAATTGGCGTTGTGTTGACCAGCCCGTATGTTGCCATTCACCCCAGCCACCCTAGTTGGGGGCATCTTCTGTAGTTGAATAGGTGTTCTGAACCCAAGCTGAGTTTGTGTAGTCATGAGTGACAACTTGTGGAGGACTATCATCTCCACCATGCTGCTCAAATGCTTGTCCTGCTCCCTCTTCTTCTTTCCTCTTGGTCTTCTTCTTCACTTTCATCACTTTCATCATCTTCTTCAACAGTCGTAGGAACATACCCTCTGCGAACAAATTTGTATATTCTCCGCTCATCACACCAAAAATATCCCATCATAGACAAAGTTTTTGGGCTGAATTCTTTGTCTGAGGAAATGGAAGTATACGGAAAGGACGGATAATCCACGTCGGCTGCAGTAAGAACCTCTTGAATGAAAGATCCGTAGGCAAGAGCCGTTCCTCGTATGGAGTCTCGTAAACCCAACATTCTACTAGCAATGTAGTACGGCCAGTTTATTTTACGATGATTCTTCAGAATGTATATGAGATGAACCTCAGCTTGTTCAACTCGGGAAAGACCACCCTTCTTAGGCCGCAGGATGCGTGACAGAATCCACTGGAGAATGCGCTCACCTGTCTTCAGCTTATCGGCAGTGATAGTTCGTGGGAACGCGTCACTGTTCACAATGTTGTCTGGGTATGGTGGTTTCAGCATAGCGTTCAAAGCGCTTTTAAACTCATAACCTTCTATTTGGTGAGAGTCAGTTACCTTAGCAAGAGGATTTTCATCAGCACCCAATGTCATATCAAAATATTTGTTCCAAACATTTGACTTAAATGATACCTTCCTTGTGCCAATCCTGGAGTGAAACTTTTGCCCACGAAATTTGTCATGAAGGCAGGCGTAGAACACGCGGACCAGGTCTTCGCTATATTTGGCATTGCATTCCAGGAATTTGACAATGCCGTGATACTGTAGCAGAGACATGATTTTTACGAGATGCATGCGTTCTGCGGTGAGTTTGTAGAAGGCATGTTGCCTCACAACTCCTCTTTTACCAATATCTTTGTTGAAGGAGTCGACAAGAGCCGGTAGAACTAATGATACAGCGGTAATGGGTAAAGAGGCAGAGGATAATTCCCGTGATCTCTTACCGGTAGGTCTGCGGGATGAGGAAGCCATTGATAATGATTTTGAATCTTTGTGTGAGGGTAGAGAGTGAAGCTTGGTGAAGTTTTTTGAGAATGATTTGCAAGAAGGAGGTTTGCCCTTTTTATAGATGAGGATTTAGGGTTTTGGGAAGAGGAGAGGCCAAGAGACAATAGGCACTAGGTAGATGCAACTCACAATGTAGTGGGAAGTTTGAAATGTAAATGCACACTTAATGAGAATTTGAATGTAAATGAATGGGAAGTTTGAAAGCTTTCTGCAGAGAAAAACTGAGTTTTCGTGCGACGCGTCGACCATACCCTCTGTATGCGTCGACGCATACTGTTTGAATTTTTAAAAAAAAGAAAATTTTGAAGTGTGCGTCGACCATTACCCTGTTATGGTCGACTCATACAGGCAAAATTTGCAATTTTCACTATTATGCACATATGCTCACATGTTTGATGCATAAATAGAATGCCACACAACATTTAAACATCCAAACAGATATGGAATAAGAAACGATACATATGTATACAATATTATCATGTAATACAACTATTAACTATGAAGGTTGAGAGAGAGAAGGGTAAAGGAACAGTATCACCCCGATGCCGGAATAACTTGATGAACAATATACTTGTGCTTGCAACAATGTCAACTTGTTAGAAGTACAAGATTATAGTTTTAAATGAAATAAGATAAAGCAGACAATTTATGACGCCCGTTCCGAAATGTCGAGAATACCAAGTTCTCGGCGAATATGAAAGAAAGGCTCAGTAGCTAGCGGCTTTGTGAAAATGTCCGCTAGTTGATTTTCAGTATTAACATGTTCGAATACGACATCACCTTTCTCTACATGATCCCGAAGAAAGTGGTGTCGAGTTTCGATATGTTTGGTGCGAGAATGCAACACAGGAATTTTTGGTAAGATTAATGGCACTTGTATTGCCATAGAAAATGGGAATATGTTTGAGTTTGAAGTTAAAATCCAATAGTTGTTGCTTAATCCATAGGATTTGAGCACAACAACTACCGGCGGCAACGTATTCCGCTTCGGCGGTTGACAAGGCAACTGAAACTTGTTTCTTGCTATGCCAACTGACCAAGGAATTTGAAAATAAGTGACAAGTGCCACTAGTGCTTTTCCTATCCGATTTGCAACCGGCAAAATCGGAATCGGAGAAACCTACCAATGAGCAATCATTACCTTTAGAATACCATAGTCCATACTTCGGAGTACCGGATAGGTATCGAAGTATTCGTTTGACAGCTTTTAGATGGGATTCCTTGGGACATGATTGATATCTTGCGCACATACACACGCTAAACATAATGTCGGGACGAGAAGCAGTAATATAGAGAAGTGATCCAATGATACCTCTATACCGTTTTACCTCTACGTTCTTACCGTTTTCATCTTTATTCAAGTTTGTACATGTTGGCATGGGGGTGCCAATGGCCTTGGCTTTTGCCATGTCAAATCTCTTGATAAGGTCCAAACAGTACTTTGTTTGACTCACGAATGTTCCTTCTTTGAGTTGTTTAATTTGCACACCGAGAAAGTACGTGAGCTCCCCCATCATACTCATCTCGAATTCACCCTGCATAAGATTCGAAAACTCTCTCACGAGATTCATGTTAGTAGACCCAAATATAATATCGTCCACATAAATTTGTACTAATATCAAGTGCTTTCCTTGACGTTTAATGAAGAGAGTTGTGTCAACCTTTCCTCTTGAGTAACCTTGATCGAGTAAAAATTTACTTAGTCGCTCATACCAAGCTCTAGGAGCTTGTTTGAGACCATATAAAGCCCTTTTTAGTTTATAAACATGATCAGGATACTCATGAGATTCAAAACCCGGAGGTTGTGCGACGTAGACCTCTTCATTTATGTGACCGTTAAGGAACGCACTCTTAACATCCATTTGGAATAGTTTAAAGTCTTTCGCACAAGTGAAGGCAAGGAGAAGGCGTATAGCCTCGAGTCGGGCAACCGGTGCATAAGTTTCCTCATAGTCGATGCCTTCCTCTTGGTTATACCCTTGCGCGACTAAACGCGCCTTGTTACGGGTTATTACCCCGTGTTCGTCCAGCTTGTTCCTAAACACCCATCGGGTGCCGATTACTCGATGATCTCGCGGAGGAGGGACAAGGTCCCAAACCTCATTTCTAGTGAACTGATTTAGTTCCTCCTGCATTGATAAAAACCAGTGTTCATCGAGTAGGGCTTCTTTAGGGTTTTTAGGTTCCATTTGCGAAACGAAAGCGAAGTGATAACAGAAATTACTTAGCTTCGATCGAGTTGTAACACCCTTTGAGATATCTTCGAGAATGTTGTCGATTGGATGGTCTTTGGGAGACTTCCAAGCTTGAGGGAGATCATCGTTTGAAGGCGGATGAGCTACCTCGGTTTCCTCATGGTGTACATCTTTATCCTCCTCAACTTTGACTTTGTCGGGTTGATCAATCCCCGGCTCGCCACCTTTGAGTATGTCTTCCGTAGATGTACCTGCATCATGAACAACACTACCCTTTCCTACGTTTCTCGAATAGGATTCATCAAAAGTGACATGTACAGACTCTTCCTCAGCAAGTAATCGTTTATTATATATTCTATGTGCTTTACTCGATTGAGAGTATCTGAGGAAGATACCTTCGTCGGCCTTGGAATCGAATTTGCCCAAGCTTTCCTTTCCATTATTTAATACAAAACATTTGCAACCGAAAACATGTAAGTGAGAAACATTTGGCTTTCGCCCTTTTAAAAGCTCGTACGGTGTTTTATTTAGAATGGGGCGAATGAGCACCCTATTCAAAACATAACACGCCGTACTAATGGCGTCGGCCCAAAAATATTTCGGTAAACCACTTTCGTTAATCATTGTTCTTCCCAATTCTTCCAAAATTCGATTTTTACGCTCCACAACCCCATTTTGTTGAGGAGTACGTGGAGCGGAGAAGTTATGATCGATACCATGGTTACTGCAATATTCTTCAAATAAATGGTTTTCGAACTCACCCCCATGGTCGCTTCTAATTGAAACAATGTTTCTATTTAATTTATTTTGGGAAAGCTTAACAAACCTTTCAAAGGCGGCGAACGTATCACTCTTGCTTACTAAAAAGATAGTCCAACAAAATCTAGAAAAGTCGTCCACTATTATGAAACCGTAATAATTTCCTCCTAGACTTTTAATCCTAGATGGCCCAAATAAGTCCATATGAAGAAGTTCGAGAGGTCTCGTTATTGAAACGATATTTTTGGATTTAAATGAGATCCTCGTTTGCTTCCCTTTTCGACAAGCATCACAAAGGTGATCCTTGGTGAACTTTATTTTGGGGAGACCTAAGACTAGATCTTTTGAGACTATTTTGTTTAGTAAGTCAAAGTTAACATGTGTTAAACGCCTATGCCATAACCATGAATCTTCACTCATTGTTACAAGGCATTTGTCACTTGTTAACGATACTTCGTTCAAGTCTAACATATAGACATTATTCACTCACAGGCCATTAAACATACTCTTCTTATCATCATTATGTACAATTTTGCAACAATCTTTCGGAAACGATACATTGTATCCTTTGTCACATAATTGACTGATGCTAAGTAGATTGTGTTTAAGACCTTCGACAAGCAATACATCAGAAATAGTAGTGGAAGAAGGGTTACCTACACTACCTTTACCTAGTATTGCTGCACAGTTGTTGTCACCATAGGTTACATATCCTTTCTTCTTAGCCACGAAGTCAATGAAGAGTGATATGTCTCCTGACATGTGCCTTGAGCATCCACTGTCGAGAACCCATCTTCTTTCGGTGGTCTCGAGGCATTGTACCTATGGAAATGCAATTAACACGAGAAGGTACCCAATGGCTTATTGGGTCCTGAATGGTGAGTAATGAAATGGTTGCATTTGGGCAGCCATTGATAAATGCCTTTAGGAACTAAGAATCTCCTAAATCTGCATTTAGCAATGGAGTGGCCTTTCTTGCAACAATAAAGACAAGAGAAATTAACATTTTGATTACCTTTGCTGTCTTCATCCTTTATAACATATTTATATTTTTGATATGGGTTAACCATACTTTTTCGAAAGTTTGATTTATCGATTGCAAAGGTAATCTTGGGCTC